>NC_066622.1:45121028-45424887 GCF_025201925.1 Gopherus flavomarginatus | reverse complement strand
TCAGGGTAGAAGTCTTTGGCCTGGCACCAGCTGCTGATGCCCTGCCGTGTGGCAGTCCTAGAAGACAACACTGGTTGTCTCCAAGCAGCTCCTAACTGGGCAGTCGTTCTCTGATCATCTATGCCTCTGCTGCACTTTTTGCAGCTGTAAGGGAGGTCGGGGAGTCCATCTCCTGGCCCCAGGGGCTGTGCGAGCAGCAGCATGCAGGCACTGTTTCTGTTGACATGCTCACACCCCCTGACAGGAGAACCCTCTCTCTCCCCTACTCTGCAGCAATGGGGGGAAGATCTGACTTGACTGCTCTGCACGTTTTCAGAAAGCTCCTATTTCACCATGGTGCAGTAAACTTGCAGATCTTTCTAACCCCGTCCTGACGTCCTGCTTTCGTGTCCCTAGCACAGCCTGGTGCGTTCCCACAGGGGTCAGGACTCTCAGCACTTCTAGCCCCAAACCCTAGTTACTAGAACTGTGACTGGTGGCTATAGCCAGTTAGACATTAGATCTGCTGGCAGGGTCAACAACAGACACAAGGAGGGGCAGGGGAGGGGACGTAAGCTGTAGTATAGGATGAAGAGCCGGCATTTGCATTTCCCCTGAGCTTCAGGCTGGGATTTCAGAATACTCAGTATAAAGCTGCTGTGGCATTAAAGCTGCTGATTCCATCAGTTTTGCTCCTGCTCCCCCGCCCAGCTGCAAGCAGACCCAAATTCTTACACACGCGTTTTCCAGGCTCCGCCAGCACCGGATTCTCCCCCAGGAACCCCGAGCAAAGGGTACTCACTCCGCGTAGCCCGTCCCCCACTGCAGCGGCCTGTCCCGGGGGGGACAGTAAATAGGCCGCCTGCCCGGAAGCCTCTCCCCGGAGCAGACTCCGCGCAGGAACTTGGGCCGCCTGTACAGGGAGGCAGCTGGCAGCTGCTGCTCCGCCCCCCGCCCGAGGGACTCGGCGTTCCCTGGGTTTGTTGAGGATCCGCTTTTCAGAAAATGCTTCTTGAACCAGACTGAAGACATTAAAAAGGAGCGCGAGGAGGAAACCACGTCAGCTTCGTGCTCTGCCCGCGACTGCTCTCTACAGCTCAGGGACCAACACAGAAGTTGCCTGCTGTGGGACGCGTCATAAATGCTAGTACAAGGCGCTGTGCAATCAGTGACCTCAGTGCCTGAGAGTCAGCCACACGCGCTGACTGCACAAGAACTCCGCCCCCTGCTTCTCCCCCCGCTCTGCACAAGCCCCCGCAATACCCAGAACCGCACACAGGCTGTTCCCGTTGTTATTTAACGGAAGTCTTTGGTCATTTGCATTGGCAAGAATGCAGCCCTATTATGCTGGGTTCTGTACAAACATGGGGAGGGGCAGTCCCTACCTAAAGGGTTTACAATCTAAACAGGACAGACAGGGGAGTGTTTTCAGTGGTAGCTATGTTAGTCTCTATCAGCAAAAACAACGAGGAGTCCCTTGTAGCACCTTAGAGACTAGGGTGACCAGACAGCAAATGTGAAAAATCGGGACGGGGGTGGGGGGGGGGGGTAATAGAAACCTAGATAAGAAAAAGACTCAAAAATTGGGACTGTCCCTATAAAATCTGGACATCTGGTCACCCTATTAGAGACTAAAAAATGGGGAGTGGTGTTATGGCCATTATGCAGGTGGGGAACTGAGGCCCTGAGAGAAAGGAAGTAACTTGCCCACCCAAGAATCAAACCTGAATCTCTTGAGTCCTAGGCTAGTGCTCTAACCATTGAGAAGACTTCCTTGGTCCTGGTGATATTTGACACTACAGGGAACAGTAGAACAGCTGTTTTCCTCATGGCTAGTAAAGATGATGTCAAAGTGACACATTTAAGGCACTGTACAAACTTGAGCAACCACTGAAGGACAAAACCAGAATGAAAGAGGTCCTTGATGTAGGTTAGAAAAGGGTAGTGGTCTGATCACAGGACTGTGAGTCAGCAACTCCTGAGGCTCCTGCTAGCTCTGACACTGACTATGTCTGTGGGCTTGGGTAAGTCATTTAATAAAGGGGCAAATTAAAATTAAATAGGCCTCTGACCCTCCAAAACTACTGGATCCCCCCGAAACACTGAGCAATTTCTTCCACTCCCACACTGCTTGCTCTTTTCCGGGCTCCTACACAAATCTTTCCACCCCACATCTACAGTCTTTCCTTCCCCAGCCCAGAGAGCATATTGGTTTCTCACTAACTCATGGCTGTATGAGTTCCAAGCAGATTTCCAGGCCTGGATCTCTTAGCGCCCAATCCTGCTGCATTGCAGGACTCTGTTCCAGCTCTGAATCTGTTGCATTGTCCTGTCTGTGCCGCCCCCTTTGAGCTAATATTTACCATCCTACCTTAGGGGACTGGAAGGTTGTGGGGATTAAGTCGTGTCTGTAAAGTTATCTAAGTGCTAAGTATTATCACCAGATCTGACATAGATGCCTCCCCTGGCTGTTGAATGCCCATGTTTCCCAAGAGCATTTGTTATGATTTCCACCATGGAAAATGGGGCAGTTAATACACATTTGGGGTTGTGCATTTTCATTACCTACTAGACCAGCAGTCCCCACCTGTGGCCCCCAGAGCACTCAATAATGGCCTATGGAAAACTGGCTGGTGATGTGGCAGTGGCTCATCTCCTCCTTGGTTTTGTCTTCATCACTAGCCTATTTTCACCTAGAGTTTATTGAGTGCTGATTAACGTGAGATACTTATCCCACTTGTGAAGGCTAGTGTAGACATATCCCCATGCATGACTTCCTGTGCAATACAGACCATAGAACTTCACTCGGTAGTTCTTCTTTCGAGCCCAATCCATCTCCTGGGGTGGAGTCCTGGCCCCCATAAAGTCAATGGGAGTTTTGCCATTGACTTCAGTTCCACTAGGATTTTATCCCTTGCTTCTTGCTGCTTTTCCAGGCTTCAAGGAGAAACAGCTGAAAACAAGGAATTTGGCATTGTCTTCACTCAGAAGTTGTATTGCTGAGAGTTTGCCTTAACACCATGCAACTTAAAACTACAACTGCCTTGTCTGCACTAGGATTGTGACATTGGTTAAAAATACCCCTTTTCCTGAGTGAAGGAACAGCCTAGATGATCACACTCATCCTGGGCCTCCAAAGTACCCTGTGAGCTGTAAAAAGTAAGTGAACGTTCATACGAGATCACAATAACCTATAATAACAAATGTAGATGGGGAAAAGTGCTAAAAAAGAGACAGAAGAACTGAATTAGACCAAACCAAAGGCTGACAGATATAATTCAAGCCGTGTTAAGATCATGCCTGGTAAACAAGAACAGTGTGAGACCGGAAATCAATAAAGCAAAATTGCTGTGTCCGAAATTAGGCCTACTTGGTGAACAAAGTAATGAGAGGCTGAGCTATTCCACCCATCACTCCCATTTGGGGTCCCCAAGAAGGACTTTTTGTGGAAATCTGGCTACTGCAGTGCTGAGTGATAGAGACAAGAGAAAGAGTGAGCTACACACGAGGGACCCCAGGATATGGCATAACACCATTGTGCCTTCTTTGTCCTAATCCTGGGAGCTGTCCTGAGCAGAGCAGGCCAGACAGAGGGACTCAGGTGACATTATCACCTCCACTGGCTCTTACTAAATCCCAACTGCCACCTGGGACATGAGACTTTGTCTCCCCCGTATGTCCCTTTTCTTCCCACCTTATTTCTTCTCTTTCCTATCCGTCTCCTTTTTCCTTCTATCTAATCCAAGTCTGTCTTAGCCAGCCAAAACTGTATATTTTGCAGCACTGATGTAAGCTTGTGACCAGAAAGGCAGCTCAATGCAATGATTCCAACAGCCAGATGCTGGTACCAGCTTGCCAGGTCTTGCAGTGGCTAATGAGACTGGGTGCTGGGCCCAAACTGTTCAGCAGTAAGATTGCAAAGGAATATCAACATCAAAGACAGAAATGGATTTTCTATCCCTGCTGTTCCTTTCTCTCCCCTTTTGTGTGTTTACCAACGTCTCTGTGCCCCCGAAAAGACATCTCCAAGAGGCCAATGTAAATGATTGGGCTACACCGGAGAATGGGACTGGGACCAGACCAGTCCAAGATTGTGGGAGAGCAAGGGCTGCTCTGGGTGTTGCTGTGAAACATATACTAAAAATAATTATTCTGATGAAACTTAAAAGCAGAAGTGAAACTTGTGAGGGCCGGGGAGAGAATGATGAAACACAGAGGCTTGCAGTTTATATTTGCATTGTTCCTAGAGGTGCATGAAAGCCTACCAAAATAAAAAGATTCACTTAAAGACACATGTCAGATAATTTTGCACCCGCATGTGGGGTTTGAGCTAAATGCTGCCATCAGCTCTTGCAAACATTTTCCTATTTGGAAGTCAAACATCCTCTTGTTTAGCTTGACATTTCCTCTCACAACCCCCAAATAACCACTCTGCTAGGACCAGGAAGTGAAAGTGACTATTGGCAAAAAGGGAAACTCTTTTCACTGTCAAGTTGAGTCAAGAGCAGAAAACAAGTGGTGAAAAGCACATTGGATTATACAGATTCTTTCTGTTTGACTTCTTCCAGGTGTTGGTGGTAATGCAGCAGAGAAGGATGCTTGTTTGGCTATGGTAGTGAGGCAGAGGCAGCGTACAGATACCCCAGTGAGTGCCAGAGAGCTAGGCACTGTACAGGCACACAATACAAAGATAATCCCTGTTCCTTTGTTTTTGTCGCTTGTATAAGTATTCATTTATATGCAGTGTAGGTGTTGCTGTGTTGGTCCAAGGATATTAGAGAGACAGGATGGTGAGATAATATCTTTTATTGGACCAGCTTCTGTTGATGAGGTCAGAAGAGCTGTGTAAGCTGGAAAGCTTGTGTCTCTCACCAACCAAAGTTGGTCTAATAAAAGGTATTATCTCACCTTGTATTAATTTGGTAACTTACTGAATTAAGCTAAACTGGTATAAAGGCAAGGGCTTAAAATGGTTTAAGTGCAACTACAGTGCGGTTTCAGCGGTTTAACTGAATCTCTGTCAGATCCATTTTGTTCCACTAGTGGAAGTTTTTGAATACAGACAAGGCCTCTGTGAAGTTCCTCTTCTTTCCCATGTCCCCTCCTACACATTCTTTCATGGAAGAGAGTAATATGTCTTGTGACTTACAACCTGTTCCTTAAGCAGCAAAGCTGGTGTCACTGCCAGTAGGTGGTGCTAGCTGATTTGAGCATCTTTGTGCTGTTCATTCAGGGAGAGCAAAGAACCTGCTCTGCCTGCAGTGGGGATTTTCTGGAGATGAAGATGAAGGGAGTGGGAGAGAAGCAGCAAACTGCATGCTGTGCTCTAAGATTTGGCCTTGCTAAATTTTAGGGAAGAGAGACTCTCCTTGGTACACCCATATTATGCAGTTCCGGTCACCCCATCTCAAAAAAGATACATTAGAATTGGAAAAGGGTACGGAAAGGGGCAAAAAAAAATAATTAGGGGTATGGAACAGCTTCCATATGAAGAGAGATTAAAGAGACTGGAACATCTCAGGTTGGAAAAGAGATGACTAAGGTAGGATATGATAGAGGTCTGTAAAATCATGACTTTTGTGAACAGAGTGAATAAGGAAGGGTTATTTACTCTTTCACGTAACACAAGAACCAGGGCTCACCCAATGAAATTAACAGGCAGCAGGTTTAAAACAAACAAAAGGAAGTACTTCTTCACAAAATGTACAGTCAACCTGTGGAACTCATTGCCAGGGGATGCTGTGAAGGCCAAGATTATAACAGGATTCAAAAAAGAACTAGATAAGTTCATGGAGGATAAGTCCATCAATGGCTATTAGCTAAGATGGTCAGGGATGCAACCCCATGTTCTGTGTGTCCCTAGCCTCTGATTTCCGCAAGCTGGGAGTGAGCAACAAGGGATGGATCACTTGATGATTGCCTATTCTGTTCATTCCCTCTGAAGCACCTGGCATGGGCCACTGTCAGAAGACAGGAAACTGGTTTACCTGGATCATCGTTCTGACCCAGTATGGCTGTTCTTATGTCCCCTTTTTTTCCAGTGTGGTCCTTGTCTTATGTCTTCCTACAACATCTCTTGATACCATGTTGCCCTGGCAGGATTACTCAACTGCCCTTCTCTGCCTCCCCCATACACTCTCTCTTTTGCCATCTGTTCCCAGCCTCCTCTCCGTAGGAATCTTAAGGTCTCTCCTCAGACTCCTCATGTCCTTATCTAGACCAGAGACCAGGCTGGTAAGGCAAAAAGCCTGAAAAATGTGGCTACAATACAGATTAAATCTGCATGCAATATGCATACATGTCAAAGGGAGTGTCCTACTGGACCCGTCTCCCTATCAAAATCCAACAGCTCCTCTCAATTCCATCCCAACTCTCCATCACTGCCCTTAGGTCACCCACTTGGGGGAGAAGCTTGAGTCAACATCTCCTACTGCTACTCTGCCCTCTAATCTCCCTTTACTCTGCCCTCCTTCCCCTCTTGTGCCCCTATTCCCCTTCTGCTGCTGCTCCTCTTTCTCCACAACCTCCACTTAAGGATGAAATATGTATGGAACATGCACAGACATCTGCCAGTATGCCCCACAACTTAATCAATTTCCCTCCCAAAGCTAGCAATGCTGCCTAGTATCCCCATAGCACCTTCCTTTCCCCTGGCTGGCAGAGGAAGGCGTGACAGATGGATCAAGCCATGCCCCTTCTGGCAGCCAGCTATAAAAGTTGGAGCAGAGGCATAAGAGGCTGCAAGGCTAGAGGTTAGGTAGGAGGGGATGTGTAAGCATGCCAGGCATCAGGATTGAAATGCTTAGGTTCCCTGGAGCCACAGGTGTGAAGGATTGACTCAGTTCTCATAAGTAGGTGTCCTCAACCCTGTGATGAGCTGGAGGAGATGAATCAAGCCATAAGTTATCTAAGGAAGGAGAAAGACACCCAGATCGGCATCTGGTCAGTAGAGGGCCCAGTGTGACATTCAGCAATCATGATCAGGAAGGGTTATAGTGAGCATCCGGATAGAGGCTGCAAAGGGATGATCAAGGAACAATCTCCATGAGGCAGCAGCAGCTAGAACCCTAAAGGGTCAGAGCCAGGAGTGGTCATGAGCTGGCCCACAGCAAGACTGAGAAGGGAAGAAGAGCAGCTCAGCTGTGTAACCGCCCAGTGGATCTGGAGAAGTCAAAGTCAAGGATGTGGTGGTAGGGTCAGGAAAGTCTGTTTAGGAGCCTGCAGAGAAAACTGGCACTGAAGTAACCCCAGCTGGCAGGATGTGCAGTCACAAGTGGTTAGAGGAAGAGATCAGCCCAAGCAGCACTGAGATGAGAGTAGGCAGGCGGGACACTGACTTGCACTGGGTGCAGTGCTTTGGGCTTTTTCTTTTTCCTCTGCTCTGATTGGCCACCCTTCTTATTTTTCTCGCTGGTTGCCTGGCTGGTAGGTTTGGGTTTTTTTGCTTGGCTGAGGGGGCAGCGCTGAAAACGTTTTTCACCCTGGTCAGCAATTCAGCTAGGGCTGCTCCTCAGTCCAGGCCTCTGAGGCCAGTTTGTTTGCTCTCTGAGAGAGGGCTGGACTTGAAGGGGCACCTTTGGGACTGGCCCTGAGGGTCAAGGTTTCTGTATTATTAGGCAGCTCCCAGCAGGGTCTATTGAGGGTATAATAAGGCTGAGATGTTGGTTCACTTTTTCTACTGGTCCCACCATAGTGAAGCTCTCCTGTCAATGCTGCAGATATCTAAGTTCAGTGGGCACCGATCTGGGGTACAGCCTATTGGGCCTGGCTTCAGCCTCCCAGTGGCCCTTCACTCGAGCAGGCATGGGGCAGGGTCTGAGCAGTAGCATAGCCTAGTGTGTAGGGCACCCACCTGGGACTTGAGAACCCGGGGATCTATTCCTGGCTCTGCCAGGCATGTGCCAGCTGCAGTGTTGGTCTCTATTCTCGGGTGAGTGTGGGACAGGGGCTGGATGTGACAAGATGTGTGTACAGTGCCCAGCACAGTGTGGGGCAGGGGATGTGACAAGGGGTGTGTGCAACGCCCAGCACAGCCTGGGGCAGAGGCTATGATGACGTGTGCGTACAGACCCTAGCAGAGTGTGGGGGAGGGGCTGGGCCAAGATGCATACAGCACCTAGCACAGGGTGGGGCGAAGGCTGTGTCACAAGGTGTACAGCATGTAGCACAGCGTGAGGCAGGGGCTTTCTGGGACAGGTGTGTGTACAGCACCTAGCACAGCATGGAGGAGGCTAGTTGGGACAAGGTGTGTGTACAGTGCCTAGCACAGTGTGCAGCGGGCTAGCTGGGACACGGTGCATGTGCAGCATCCAACACTGGGCAGGGCAGGAGCTGCGACGAGCTGTGTGTACAGCGCCCAGCACAGCCCAGCCCACCCCCCCCCCCAGCTGGCACGAGGCCGTTCCCCGTGTACCGGGGCCCCACAGGGCCCACACCCAGCTGGCTAAGCGAGGCCGGGTGCTCCGCTCATAGCGGCCCTGCCAGCGAGCAGCCCTCGCGACCCCAACAGCTCCCCTGCTCTCTGGGCTGCGCGAAGGCCGGGCCCCTCGCGGCCCCGCCCCGCTCTGCCCTACCCGGGGGCGGAGCCCAGCCAGGCCCCGCCCCGCGGAGGCGGCGGAACCCGGAAGCGGGCGGTGTTTCTGCCAGAGCTGTTTCCTGCCCGGGACGCAGCGGCCAGGGCGGGAGCGCAGCCATGGCTCACCAGACCGGCATCCACGGTAAGGGCGGCGGGGCCGCAATACCCGCCCCGCCCGGATCTGCCCTGCTGGGCTGCCGCGGCTCCCTGGGGGTCCGGGCTGCGCCCAGCCCACTCTCTCCCTTGCTAATGCCCTTTTAGCGGGACTCTGGAGCGGGATCTCTGCCCTAGGGGGGGTTGCATGTCTCCTCGGCGCACCTGGCTCCCCATGTGTCCTGTGTACTGCCCAACCCACAGCAGCGCCCCTTCTCCAGATCTTGGCCCTATACAGCCCGTAGACTCACAGCAACAGATGACCTTGGGGAGGCTGTATATCCCACTCGGTCCTCCTGCAGGCAGTCACGTTTCTGCTGTTTAGTAGTTGTATTGCGGTAGTGCCTAGGAGCCTCAGATGTAGACCAGGAACCCCCTGTGCCAGTTGCTGTACAGATACAGACCAAAGAGAGTCCTTCCCTCAAAGCACTTACAAGCCCAAGTACAGAGCCTGTACGTGCTGTGCTGTTTGCACTGGCATCTTGTTTTTATATTCTTGGACGTGTGTATGTAGTAGTATCTTGGCTATAAAGCTTATAGACTTGCTGGGGCATCAGTCCTTGATGGCTTAAACATCATGCCTCTCACTAAGTCTTCAGTATCTTCCCTTCTACAGCACTGAGCTTGGTATGGCTGCAGGATCTTCTCTCCTATGGTTTCTATAAATATTCCCTGCCAATATTTGGTTCTATAGAAAATGGGTGCAAATGCATCCTATAGATATCTTAGTGTCCTGTCTTTGTGCTTAGTAAGCTGTTTATCAGTAACTTTTGTCCATCTGAAATGTTCTTGCTTTTCCTTTGCTGCTCCATTATCTCATAACAACATGTTTAGCTCTGCAGTGTGAATCATAATCTTGGGAACCATTTCCCTTTCTGCAAAGCAGGCGGCTGCTTGATTTGTGTGTGTGTGTGTGTGTGTGTGTGTGTGTGTGTGTCTTTTTTTTTTTTTTTTTTTTTTAACGTGGTCCCTCAAAAGTGTAGTTGAAGCTTAAATAGTATCCATGTGTTTAGATTTACTTGGGTCTCATTTCAACTCTAGATGTGTCATGGCTGTGAAAGTTAGAAGAGAGGGCAGGGTTTGATCCAGAACTAAAGGCAGCAGTGCTTTGCTAATGTTGGGTTGGAGGGCAGGGGAAGAGTTTGAAATATTAATCTCCCATACCTTTTATTGTTTTCTTATTTGTAACATTTTACAAAGAACTTCCAGGGAGCAGACAGGCACACAAAGCCAGACTTGATGATAAAATGCGTTACATCTCTCAAAACTGCATGAGACACTGTCCCAGCAGGGTCACTTAAAGATCCACTAATATCTAATCAGGCCAAGATTAAAGAATTTTGGGGTCCTATGTGCTGTGGAAATTGAGGAGGGGCATCTTCCTTAAAGTGACACCACCTCATAGACACCCCAGAATGCCCTTTTGTCCAACTCTCACAGACCCCCAGATGCCCCTTGCTGTCCACATATACCCAAACAGCCTTCTGACTGCTCTCACTCACATCCCAGCAGCTCTGACGTACATCCGACTCACTGCTTCCCCCAGTTCCTCAGCTCACCAGCCGCAGGCTCCAACACTCCCATCTTGTGTCTGGGATTCATCGGGGTCTTTCATGCTCAGCACTCTGCAGCCCTCCCAGACTGGGGGAGCTCCTCCCAATTTTGGATGCCTAGCTCTGCTCACTCACATTGCCTGCCTGGTACTCACATGACCCCACACTGCTCTGGTTTGGCCCAGCTATACATCTGTTCCACAGTCAACCTATGGAACTCTTTGCCAGAGGATATTGTAAAGGCCAAGACTGTAACAGGGTTCAAAAAAGAACTAGATAAATTCATGGAGGATAGGTCCATCAATGGCTATTAGCTAGGATGGGCAGTGATGGTGTCTCTAGCTTCTGTTTGCCAGAAGTTGTGAATGGGTGATGGAGTGGATCAATTGATAATTACTTGTTCTGTTCATTCCCTGTGGGGCATCTGGCATTGGCCACTGTCAGAAGACAGGATAGTGGGCTAGATGGACCTTTGGTCAGACCCAGTATGGCCATTCTTGTGTCCATGGTAGTGCGTCCTTGAGTGTTTTAAAAACTTGGCTAAATCAGACCATTGTTATTACTGTTGGGAACAATCCCTGTATTGGTTGTCTATGCTACTAATACAAATATTCTAGCATGGACACCTCTCGATGGCAGAGAGAAGTGCATTGGTATGGTGGTTATGTAATCTACAAGAAGCCCTTAGCTCAGCTATTCAGCTGTACAAGTTTGGGCAAATCACGTCCTTCCAAAGCAGGTCCAAGTTCTGAATGGGCATTAACAACTGAGAATGCAATCAAAAGATATGTTTGTGGCTGTGTCACTGTGTCCCTGGTTGCTGAGGCTATCTGTCTTATGGCCAACCAAACGTTCCATGCGACCAGCCAGAGTTAACCTTCTGGACTTCAGGTGTACTCCCAGTCCTTTGATAAGTCCCATCCCAGTTGATAGAACAAAGGTCCCAACCAGATATTCTAGAAACTTTGTTCCAAAGTTCTTTACACTACTGTTTAAGTGCCAATTGTGTGTTCACCTTTTACAGATTTGCAGGTGCCTCTTGGGGGGTGGGGGGAGGACATGACCACCAATCTGCACCAGCAAACTTCCACAGCTTTTTGTTTGTTTTAGCAAGAGGAAGGAATGCCTTCCCTTGGGGGTTCAGTTGGGGGAATTTCAGTAGTCAGAATATAGTTCCTTAACTTAGAATTTGGTCATCACGTTGGAGCTACCAGCCATACTCTAGCACAAAGTGCCATGGATCTTTAATTAGCATGTGTGGTCAGGGTATTGGTTTTGTGTCTCCCCTCCACTACCACCATGCCCCCTAATATGGCTGTGGAGCCCTGGTGCCATATTTACTTCAAGCATTCTAAGTATCACCCCCATGTCCCCTAGAATTTCCTTGGAAGCATCTCCAAGCCCTGAGTAGCCTGAGGGTGCAGCTGTTTATTGGAAATTAGTAAGAATCATCTTTTTAATGTCCTCTAGAACTCTTTGGAGGCAGCTGACTCTTCTTGAATGAAGAAGGCAGCTTCAGAAAGAATAGCCAGACAATTGAGGGGGCGTGGCTAAATGAGCCATGGGAGGTGATGGTAATTGTACTCAGATTTAAGAGTCCTAACTGTATGAAGCTTTTCATTACTTTATATTGTTTTTCTACCTGGCAACTAACTTATAATATTAATCAAGACTTAAAAGGTTGCATAATTTAAGCAACATCGTCAATATGAGAGCATAGAAGTTAGAGATGCAACCTCTGGGGTCATCTTGCTCATCCCCTTGGACAAGGCACAGTTCTCTAAAGTATATACTTCAGTGTTTTGTCCAGTCTGATTTTAATGAATCAAGCGGTGATGCTTCTTCCACTACCCTGGATAGACTGGGCAATATAATAGATCTCAGTAATACTGAATGTTTCCTTATATTAAACACATTGGCATGATCTTTTTGCAAGTGTGTTGAATTTATGGTTGCTGTTACTTAGTGGCTCAACCGCTTTCTTCCTGTATAAACTTCTGTTACTCAAGGACAAAGCCAAGAATAGTCTCTCCCTTTGTATGCTCCAGAAAGAGCTGTATTGAGAAATAGTTATTGAGGGTATTACATATTTGTTACTCTAGCTCTCCTGATGCAATGATCTGTGACTCATTATATTGGATCTCAGCATTCTGGCATAACCATCAATGTTCTTATCCAGTGGCTAGGACGCTCCTCTTTGTCTTGGGCTATCCATGGTGCTTTGCCGGAGTGCTGCCTCCTTCATCTGGAATAAGGGGAGTCCATGGCCAATCCAGTCTTATATATCTCTGCTAAGGCTGCCAACCCTAGTGTGAATTTAGATGCTGGATCCCTGCTACCAGAAACTGAAGTTTATCAGACAGTAATAAGTTGCAGTCATTATGGGCTGAATTTGAGCTGATGGCCTGGGTGAGGAGGGGGAGGAGAAGCTCCATATCCCATGTCATGTGCACAGCATTGTAATGTAGCCCAGTAGGTCACAGAAATAAAGAAAAATACGAGAGTAGATTAAGCCTAGCATCTCCCCCCCTTCTCTTATTCTTTCAACTCTCAGACCAGGTGCATTCTTCATTGTGCAGAATAGAGTTAATTCCAAAGTTAGTCCATCTTATTTCTCCCCCCACCCCTTGAAATCTCTCAGGCATTGGTGTGGTCAGCCAGTAGCGTTCCTGAGAAGTGACTCATAGTGCCCGCCCTTACAGTCAGCCATGAACCTGACGCTGTTTTGATCTCTCTCCAGGGCAATGCACATCATCACTTCCTGTCTTCCTTACAACCCAGTTACACACCCTTTCCCTCTTCAACCTACAAGTTAACAGGAAGGAGGTTTGAATTTCTTTTTAAGTAATTGCAGATTAGCACCACAATGACAGAGGAGATCAAGGTAGAACCCCTTTGTATCTCACCAAGTTTGACCTTGTCTAGTCAGTAGCATATAGTGGTGCAGCTGCCTGCCTCTAGCACTGTGTGGCCTGGGGAAAGCTAACCCGGTTTAAAGTTTCCTCTGGTAGGATTTAGCTGTGAGAGTGAAATCTGGGTTAGTTCTTCCAGATTGTCCCGCCAGGAACCAAATCAGAATCATGTTTGAAACTATCTCCCTTAACAAGTCTCAGATGTTACTGTGGGACAATCTTGTAGTGTGGTTTCAAAACTGAATCATGTGGATGCAAACTGTGCTACTGAACTTCCAATGGCATTCTTCACCCCAGTGTAGAAGGTGGCAGAGGGGGAAAGTCTTAGCGTGCGCTCTGTCCATTGCAGGCTAAAGCACCCAGTGCTATTTGACCTGAGCCTTCATCTGTCCTTTGGGAGGTAGTAAATTACAGATGGATCCACGCACATTCAGTGCTTCATGTTAAAGCTTCCAGGAGATAAGCAGATTTATATTTAAAAAGAAACTGTCTATCAAATGCCTGAGACACCGAGCTCAGGCTGTGACAGTTCTTTAAGGAAATCTGCTGAGTGTGTTTCATATCTTTTTGTCCTCTACTGCTGTGGAGAGATTTCCCATCATGGTACTATTATTGTTGTCTTTTTCCTCCTGTAAAGAATGGATAATATCATATCAGAAATGGTGATGGCTTGAATCTGATGCCAGTGTTGCCCTCTCTTGTGAATATCTGAGGCTGGTAATTGCAAAGAGAGAGGAATTTTCGAGATCCTCCCTGTTCTTGAAATGTTTTCGGTTTGGCCTTTGCAGTAAGGGGCAGCTCTTTGAAGTACTGCTATAGGATAGGTGTCAGCCAGCTCAGGACGGGCTACAAACAGCCAGCTAGCAATGGCCCGTTGGTACCAGATTAGACTAATTCAGGATGCCCACACTGTCTAGAACGGAGTAACTGATGCCACAGAAATCCTGACCTTATTTTCCATTGTGATCCCTTTGGTCCACTCATGGTTTTCCTCATTACATGCTGTATGAAAAGATATGGAGAATCTTTACTAAGTGCCAGGCTGGCTTAGTGGAAAATCATTTTTCCAGTGCTGATCTCAGCACTTGTCTTCAGCTCTCCTTTTTGGGGACTCCAGCATTCAGGGATTCAGGCGCCACCTTTACCTGCCTTGTTGCCTAGTCCCAGATTTGTGGGCATGACTTTTCAATCTGGCAGGACACAACAGTTGGGGCAAGGCCCTGAGCCAGGGTCAAATACTAGCAGAACAGAAAGCATGAAGTGATGTGAAAATAATTTCTTCAAGGTAGGTAAAACTTTTCAGGGCCTCTGTTCCCTGATTCAGCATGTCTAATATCTAAAAATCGACACTGATACAAGGTGCCAGCTCAGCAGGCTTGTGTGAGACTGTTCTAAATTTTGTGTCTGCAAGGAAGGAGAGCAGAGAGACATGCTTGCGTATAAGGAAGGCTGCAGAAATAATGGCATGGAACCTTGGCCCAAATATGCTCCCCTAAGTCCCTTGCTGGGGGAGGAGTTGCCAGCAGGCATAGAGCTGGCTACTATGCCTCCTTCCCCATAGCCCCCAGTGCATGGGATGGGCATGATGATGGAGAGGGAGTGACTGGACTGTGTTTATCTTCAGATGGCATATAGTCACTAGGGAACTGTATGCGCTGGCATAAGTTAGAGCAGCCCCCAGACTGCTCTGACTTGCACGCCTCCCCCTCCCGCTCTGCTGTGGAAGCTGAACACAGCAAAACAAATTGTTCCCAAGAATAACTTAGGTAGGACCTGCAAATTATTCTGTAGATATTTTTTTCTTTGTAGCTGAGGATAACTTTCCTCCTCTGATCCCATTGGGTTTCACAGTGACCTTTCTCTAGTGCTTGCTCTTGCAGTACCTGCTTTGCTGAAACAATAGATGCTACTTTGTTTACTCCACAGTCAATGCCTACGACATTAGAGGACAGGGTTGGGCTGCCAGATGGCACAGAGTAAATAAGAAAAGATCTCTTATTACAGGATTCAGATAATCCATTAGACTTCATTTGTGACTTGTCTTATGGAAATTCCACATGAGGGCTTGAGGAGGAAGTGACAATTAAATACAGGCTGACTGGGTGGTCAGTTTGAAGTAAAAGCAGCCTAGCTGGGTGTCCTGGAAGAAAGAATCCTTTGAGTTTTCCATTGCTGACTTTTCAAGAAGTTTGACCTCATTTTGAATCTGAGGCTACCTTTCTGGTTTTATGAAGCTGTGGCTAGATAAGGTTTGTCTCACTTTAATTGTCCCTTGTTAATGGGAATCTGCTGGTTATTAAAATGACCTACTTGGAGTGTCCAGCTTCTCATCAGGTTAGAAATCACATGCAAACTTTAAAGAGTGAGATATGTAACCACTGGAATAGCTTGTCAAGGGATGTGGTAGATTCTCCATCATGGCAATTCTTAAATCCAGATGAGATGTCTTTCTTAAAAGTGCAGACAGAAGTTATGGGCTTGATGCAGAAATTACTAGGAGAAATTCTGTGGTCTGTGCTATGCAGGAAGCTCAGACTAGATGTTCTTTTATGCTTTAAAATCTGTGGATCTTATATATCTTACTAAAAGAGACGATGGCTTTCATATAGGACCTGATCCAAAGCCTACTGATGTCCTGGGAGGCTTTTCATCAGCATCACTGGGTTTTGAAAGAGGCTCTAACATACTCTGACCTGAACACAGAATATTTTCCCTCCCCCAATTTTTACTCTTTAAGGGAAACTGAAAATGCAGATTTAATCCCAGAGTGAACACACTTCCCTAGAAATTGCTACAACTGTGGCATGTTTCCAGTTTTGCGGTGAAAGACCAATGGATGTGAAAAGAAAGCAAGCAGAGCGAATTAGATGGCCTCCCCCGTGGCTGCTGGTTCCTGTTCCTGTGTCAATCCCCCTCTCCACCACCTCACTGCTGTCCATCTAAACCAGCGCTCCCCAACCTTTTCGTCTGGCGAGCGCCTGATGAAGGACCATGGCGGTGGTCGAGCATCCGCCGAAATGCTGCCGAATTTCTGCGGCATTTCGGCGGTGATGCCTCTTGATGACACCTCATCGAGAGGTGTCGCGCCGAAATTCGGCGGCATTTCGGCGGATGCTTGACCGCCGGCCAGGAGGCGGGGGTAGTTAGATGCCCCCTTTGGGCGCCATGGCGCCTGCGGCACTGCGTTGGAGACCCCGATCTAAACAGTAGCTTTCATAGACACTGTACGAGTCTGCAGGACTAAAACTTGGGACTGTGGACATTCCGGACTGCCAGCACTTCTGTGTTGCCACCAGAACCTCAAACTGGGTTTCTGCTGGGGGATGCTGTGAGGCTAGATACTGCTGGAAGTACCACCCAGTGGAGCCTCTGTAGTGGGCCCCTGCAGCCCACTGATTGGCCCATGGCAGTATACAAACCAGGAAGCCATCTCAGGGAGCTGTCTGAGCAATGATGCAGACTGCCTGCTTGCTTCTGCTCCAGACCTTTCCTTGCCATGAACCCTTAACTCTGCAACTCCTCTCCTGATTGCAACTTGGTAACTGACCCGTGCACGCAGGCCACTCATGGCCAGGCCCTGACACCAGCCCTGATAGATGCTGAGAGGACTTGCAATTTCAAGTGGCTCTTCACGTCCACTGACATCCACCGCCTGGCAATTAGAAGTGACTATAGAGCTCTTTAATGCATAAGAAATTCCGATGGCCATGTTCTCCACCCGTAGATTTAAGTGATTCCCATGGATGTCAGTGGGACTTTCTCTCTCACTAGGATAGGAGTATAGGGCCCCAGGACTAGTAAGCTGAAAGACTACATGTGAACTAAGTCCAGCATTGACACCTGGCTCTGTTTATATACATGGCTGCAAGAAAATATTGTAAAGCTCTGAGCTCCAACCCTGGTTTCTTTGTTGGGAGGGAGGAAAAAGAAAAACTAAAAACAACAAACCCACCAAAGAGTAGGCTAGGGAAACAAAGTGAAGGAAAAGAATGGAAGAAACCAAGAGGGAATAAAGGAACAAAGACCATACTGTATTTTAGACCAGCCATCATCTGGTTGCTCTCTATAAATACCTCAGAGGGGTAAACACCAGGGAGGAAGAGGAATTATTTAAATTAAGGGCCAGTGTGGGCACAAAGACAAATAGATAGAGCTGGTCACCAATAAGTTTAGGCTTGAAATTAGGCAAAGTTTTGTAACCATCAAAGGAGTGAAGCTCTGGAACAGCCTTCCCAGAGGAGCAATGTGGGCAAAAAAATCTAACTTGTTTCAAGTCTCAGGTTGATAAGTTTATGGAGGGGATGGTATGATGAGATTGCCGACAGTGGCATGTGGCCCATCTGTGACTACTATTATAAACATCTCTAATGGCTGGAGATGGGACACCAGATGGGGAGGGCTCTGAGTTTCTACAGGTATTTGAGGTCAGGAAGGAATTTTTGTCTACATCTGGTTGGCAGAGACCATGGGCTCTTTTGCCTTCTTCTGCACTGTTGGGCATGAGTCACTTCCTGGTTTGAATTAGAGTAAATGATGGATTCTCTGTAACTTGAAGTCTTCAAGATTTGAGCACTTCAGTAACTCAGCCAGAGGCTTTTTGGCCTATTACAGGAGTGGGTGCGTGAAGTTCTGTGGCCTGCAATGTGCAGAAGGGCAGATTAAATGATCACCATGGTCCCTTCTGGACTTAGTCTGAGTCTATGCCAACTGCTTGTGCACTGCTGAGAATATCGCAGACTTTGTTTCCCATTTCATTGTACCAAAACTCTGTGCTCATGCTCGGATCAGAGACTTCTACTCATGGGCCTTGAAAACTCCACAAAACACTCTGTTGCAGAAAGGTGCCTCCCAGGAATCTCTCCTCCCCTTGCTTGCTATAAATGTAACATGACTGGCACATCCTTTCCCTCACTTAAGAGCATGGCGTGTCCGTGTATGTTCAGTGCTGGGCTTCTGCTTTCAAGAGGTCATGATGGATATACTGGAGGGCTATAAAGAAGGACCAGCCTGTCTGGTATAAACTGTACTCTGAAGCACCCTCTGATGGTGGAGCAGTCAGTCATAGTCAAGATGGAGTGGAGAACACTTCCTCTTGTCTGCTCATAGTGAAAAGGAGAAGTTGATTGACTTCAGCTTTCCAGTCTAGTCAAAGCACTCTTCTTTTGGTCATGTATAGTAGTATCTTATGCTTCCTCTATTCTCAGCCATAGGAGTTTGCTGGGTTTGGGGGAAGGGGGTGTTCTCATCAGGTGATAGAATAGAGTCCGCTGTTCCCTGTGGTGGGGGTGGACAGTGCAATGACAGATCTGTGTATGGACTCAGGATTATAACAGGTTGCTTCAGGCAAATTAGGAAAAATCCTAGGAAAGCCAGTCTAAACAAGTGAAACAATTGCTTACTGCCTGCCAGACAAGTTGCTGATCAGCACTTTAAAATCCTTATTATGATTTCCAAGCAGTGTGTGACTTGAGGCAGCAAATGAAAATTAGTCCCTTGCTTTCCTCTTGTAAACATCACCAAGTGGCAGAAGTAAGGAGTCATTCATGTGTCCAGCCAGTTACTTTACCACATTCCTCATCTGACAGCTCCTGCCTTTCAGGAATCATGCCTGGGGCTAATTATTTGTCAGTGCTCCCCATAATGCAATGTGGGCTTGGTTACAAGGAAACTGAGGCAGGAGGCTAATTTTTTAACTTTAGCTGAAAAAATGCATGTGCTGTGCATTGAAGGTGCAAAGCATAAATCAGGATACCAGCTTCTCTTTGTGGATCAGAAATACGGCAGATATACAACACAACTTGTGTTGGCTACAGAATAAATCTGGGTCATCTATATCTTCTTTTTTGAAAATAGACTTGAGATCTAGGTTATCCTTAGTTAAGACACAAAATGTAGAACGCGGCTACTGTTTGGGATTGAGGTATATTGACAGATCTGTGTGTGGAAGGAGTTGATGTGGTGTATCATAGAGGGTGAGTTGCAAGTTGTCTTGTTATACCAATATAATAAAAACCAGCAGGAACTTATTAAGAGGGATAAGGCAAAGATGCCACATTTATTGTAAATATAATAAGACAAAAGATAAAAATAAACAACGTTGTTTGACCACTTATTCCTATTACTACTTATTTCTTATACACACACACACATATATATTCCTTCACACAATCATTCATTCAGGTTCTGTATAGGTGTTATAGTTACCAGCCTAGAAGTTGCTCATGCCAAGTTACTGGCCAGGTATCTTGGTCATGAGGATGGAGCCGAGTCTGTGTCAGTAGCACCTGATGCTTCTGGAGGCTGGCAGCAGAACCAGAGACTCAGTCCTCAGTTTTTGGAGGTGATTCTTATAGGAATTAATTCCTATTTTAGTCTATGGGAGCTATATACTAATTTCTGGTGGCTCCACAATGTCTAAAGTGGCACATTCCTTCCAGGTGTTTGGGTTGGATCCCAGTTTACCCTCCTGGGGTTGTCTGGTGGTCCACTTGACACATTCTTCGGCCGATGGATCCTTTCTAGGCTGGCACCTCCCTAACCATTCACGTACATTAAGCATTCATCAACATACATTCCATATCTTAGGCAGAATCAGTTAACGGCTTAAGGCTCACAGCAGGGGTGGAAACAGTGTTCACTTCAAGAACAAAGTCAATTAACTTGTTTGTAAGTTTTACTTAGTAATAGAGTATCTTTCACAGGACAGATACAGTCAATGTTTTCTGCAGACAGGAGCTTAAAGTTTTAACAGAACTAAAATATTTTTGTACTTGGTGAAACTGGGGGGTCACTATCACTTGGGGGAATCACTGTTAGTACCTTCTTTAATATCCCTACAGTCTCTGAGGCATTGACATATCTGTGTGGAAAACTTGCACAGTTCCTTCAGCGCAATGAAGTGTCTGCTCTTCTCAGTCGTTCTTAATCCAAGCTCTAAATCGCTGCAAGTTGAAAGTGAGACCATCTCTTCAGAGAAGTCTGGAGGATGATATCTCATCATAGCTTGCAAGCCCAGTGTATTGCAAAGAACAGTTTTGTTTATGGACCTCCTTAGTGTGAGTTAGAAAAACACAAGAATGGCTGGTGACATGGAAGGATGTTCTCATCTAGTTCACGTGGCAGGAGCTGTGACAGGTGCTCCTTGTGGTCAGAACATACAAATAGGGCTGCTGTGGTCTTCAAATGTGAAGCTGACTTGTTGCTAGGGAAAGGTCCCATGTTGATAGCTCTGAAGCTAGAGGTCCCTCCCTTCCCACAGAGTAGGGATAACAAGAGCAGCAGCGCTGTCTTCTGCCACCCATACCCTGCCAGTGTGGCTTGCTCTGACCTCACATAGGATAGGTCAGCTTCAGTGCTACATCCAGTTCTTGGCCTTTCTGCTGAGACTACTAGCAAGAGGACCAGTTATGATGTAGACATCTGTCCACAAGGAATTAGTCTGAGACCATGTCTGACATAGCCCATGGGGTCTGACAGCCACGACTTTCAGTGACTTAGGCTAGATTTAGAGTGGGGTGAACCAAAGCTGTAAAAGGCTCTGTAGCCCAATTTTACCTGTCTCTTGAGCCCTCTAGTCCCCTTTTTGTGTTTGGTTTAAATAGAAACTCCTTCCTCAATAAGCCGCAGCTGCCGCCTCCTAGCCACAGGATGTGAAACATTTACATTTGTGGAGCTCGTAAATGAGAGAATTTCACAGTGGGTAACTTTGCAATAGGTCCTACCATGGATTAATCTCAAACCTAACAGCAGTATGTGCTCCCATCTCAGGCATTCTAATGGGTCTCTTTCTGTGCAAATGCAGAAATGCAGTCTGTAATGGACCTGTTTGACAGGTAGGTCCATTTTTTTTTCTGTCCACACCAAGACTGTACCACGTGCAGCTCTTATTTTGTACATTGGGCACCTAGAGGTGGCTGTGCGCACCATTTAGCGTGGACAGATAATACACAAATGGTTCAGAAACTGAGAGAAGTTTTTAAACCAAAGAAGAGTTTCACTTGATATCGAGCTGTAATTTTGTAGATGTGTAAATAATTAAAACCCTATGAAGGCACGTACAGGCACCAGAGGAGAGGAAATCCGCTGGAAAGAGTGTGCTGAGAACCTTTAAGTGAAATGCGATCACAACTTGAGTCTGTCCTTTGGGTCCTGGGTGTCTGACACCTCATCCAGAGCTCCCAGTCATTGCTTGACTATCGGGAGATTTGGGAGGGAGAATGTTTTACAGGGTTGTAGTACTGGCAGTAATATATATACTGGGGTGACTTCTTTGCTCTTCTCCGAAACTGTCTCATTAGGCCTGTGTTTGAAACAGCATGGGTCTGTCTTGTAATCTCTCTCCATTCCCCAGCAAACACAATACAGATGCTATAGTGAGTGTGACTGAGCCCTGATGAAGGTTGTGTGGGCCAGACTAGTCTTGTGTCAGGCAACTGAGGAAAGGTAGAACTAATTCTGATTGGAAAAGAGGATGAGTTGAGGTGACGAGGATGAGTTGAGGTGGCAAGGCTATCAGAATTTATGCAAGGGAAAGCTAGTCATTTAGTGGTAAATAGTTCCTAAACCAGTCACCTGTTGCGAATTAGGGGTGTGATTTGTAAGTCAGGAAAGGAGCTATACGTATTTGAGCTTATAGGAAAAAAATAGGACCAGACTTCATGGAAAATTCAAAAAAGTTTTCATTCTTTTCTTCATCACAGATTTTTTTCCCATTTGCTGCTGTATTTTTTGTTTGTTTTCAAAATCAGTTTTCTAAAAGGAAAACATTTTTGACTTTGGTCATAAACATCAAATGGGATTTTTTTCAATCCAAACTGTCAATATGAAAGCACTCAAATGAAATAGCATTTTGCAGAGTGAACAGGCAATACTTCTGTTAACGAGTTACTTTGCAAAATTTTGGAAAATGGAAAACTTGCAAAAACCTTAGTTTTGGAAAAAAGGCCCTTCTTGAGGAAAGTATTTTTCTTTCAAAAAATGTTGACGAGCATTAGTAAATGTTAAACTTGGGCAGAACTGTTCACACACAGGGTGTGACTTCACCGTGGAGTTAGCATGAGCCCTTACCCAGGTATTGCCCCTACCCCTGTTCCCGTACGCTCACCCCTCTCATCTTAGATAAGTGGTGCTTTACGCCCAGGCTAGCTGGTCCAGTTGCGGGTTTGGGCTAGAACTTGGGTTCTGCTTTCACTCCCTTTGCAGTGAGGATGCAGGCTAAATCACTCCAGTGCTGCTAGTCCTCCAGTGCCCTCGCATAATTTGCCGTGTGCCTAGAAGGATAGACAATTCTCTAGGGTGACCATTTTTCCCAAGGAGAAAACAGAACACCCCGAGCCACTCGTCTGAGAGGTCTCCCTCTCAGTGCTGTTGCTGATCGCTGGAACCATGCCCCCTCTTCCTCTTCCTCCCCCCCCCCACCTTGGCAGGCTGTTACCCCTTGCTGGAATCCTGCGCCACTGCCACCTCCCCCATCCCCACCCGCAAGGCTGTTGCCCAGTCCCTTGAATCCCGTAGTGCCCCCGCAGGAGGCTGTTGCCAGGTTGCTGAAACCCTGCTGGTGCCCCACATGCTGGAACACTGCTTCCTGTCTGCTCCCCCCATCCCCCTGCAGGGGACTGGCATCTCCACTCGCCCCCTCCATACCACACCCCACTTTTTTGACAAAAGTGAACATTTGTCCTGTTTGCTGTTGCCAACTGAGCAAGTCAGTACGAGCAAATGGGACAAATGATTCCTTTTGGGGGAAGAAAAGTTGGGATTGCTGGGAATGGGCTTTAAAAAGGGACTGGCCCGGCCAAAATGGGATGTATGGTTACCCTACAGTTCTCACACAGTTCACGGTGAAAAAAATCAGAGTGGCTTGGCATACTGCAACACACAACCCCATGGGATACGGCCTCAGCAGTCCAAGTAACACACACACAGATAAGTGCAGCAGCCATGAGGACACAGTAACTTGGATAAGCCTTGGCAGTGTGGCTGCTCACACCCAGGCTAGGCTAACTGGTGTTGAGACTTGGCTGCCAGTTACTCGAGTTTATTCTGCAGAGAAGACCTATCCAAGGAATAATGCAAAATGCAATTATATCTCACCAAGGAAGGGGACCAAAGCAAAGACATAGATGGGTTTCCTTTTAGGAAAGGAGAGGAGTAAGGGATAGGGTGAAAAATAGGGGGACTGGATTCAGAGTAACAAAAATCAGGCAGGTAAGTTGGGGCTGACTAACCTTACGTTCCTAAAACCTCTTGTGGTAAATCAGTTTGTGCAACTACGTGCAGTTTCCTGTTCTGCGTACAGCGGAGCAGTCAGTAGCTTTGGAATGTTTTCACTGTTTGCTGTATGTGATCTCCATATGGGAATGGCTATCGAAGGCAGGTTTACATTACAACCTTAAGTCGACCTATGTTAGGTCTACTTATGGCTACTGCAGTAACTGCGCTGATAACACCCTGACAACCCAACAGCTGCTTCCATTCTTGACCCTGTACACTGGGAGTGCTCACAGTTTGAGACACCAAACAGCATATTGGCACCTTGCTAGGACCCCCACTCCAGCCTGAGCTCGAATGTCTACACCACAGTTTTATAGGCCTGCAGCCCAAGCCCCGTGAGCCTGAGTCAGCTGGCCCCGCCACAGTCATGCCTTATTGCAGTGTAAACATACCCTGGGAAAAGATGTGGTACAAGACTTAATTTGTCTTCAGTGCATTGTTGCCTCTTGTCCTTCCAGGCCTTGTTTTTGCAGCAGCACGGGAGCAGTGTATCTCTGACCCTGAACTCGGGGTTTGTGAAAGTGAAATGAAAGCAGCTGCCTGGAATCACTCTAATGTGAGGATTATGTCCAGTAAATGAAAGATTGATGGCGGGAGGCTTAAGTTACCTGTCAGAGGACAGAGTGACTTGACGCATTCAGAAAGGCATCCATTTCAGGGGGCATGTATTATTGATCCAGAAGCATTGAGCTGTCACTGGGACAGGGGTTGATGGTGAAGCTTGCACAAACAAAACTGAGCTCCCTTTCTCCCCAGTAGGCATATGTGTGAGAAGAGTGAGTCTAGAAGGAATGTAACCAGAGCAGGCAGGGAGCTTGTACTTTACTGGTACATGTATCTGGGCAGTTTGGGGCATTTATTATTATGTTTGCTCTTCTTGGAGTGCTGAGCTCTGGGCACCAATCTACCTGTGTGCCATGGGGCTTTGGTGTGGGTCTGGGGACACCAGGACCTGTGTCCTCCTCTGAAGGGGCACATAGTGGCTTGGGGCATCTTTGTATCAGTGAGTGTCCCCACTTGGTGGTGGGGTGAACATTGGGCATGGCCTATGCTTCAACCTGTGTTCTTACTATGGTAATACAGGCATTTCTAAGTAGTCCTCATCGCTGGTACCGGTTACACTGGGAGACTGGTCTGTTGTCATCAAAATGAGGGTGTCATAAATGAGAGATTATATCTTTACCATCAAATAGGCTAGGTGAGTTGTGAGGGAGGAAGGTGTTTCCAAGCTCAGATATCTAATGAACGGAGTAAAATGGCATCTAAGTGGACTGATAAACAAAGCCTTGGTAGTCTATATGAGAGAGAAGCCGTCTATGAAAGGGCTCCTTTGGTATTAAATGATAGAGGGAAGGTGTATCAGCTTTTGGGAAAAGGATTCTGTGTTGTAGGTGCAGCTTTCCACTTACTGAGCAATTATTTGTTCTTTTTTTTTTTTTTAACCATCCAATGGGTCTGGGTGGCAAATGAAATACAAATGGAGCTGGTCATGGCCTCTAATCCTCTCTGGAATGTAGAGATCAGTGCAAAATGAGGGAGTTGTCTCTCTCTGTGCTCTGAGCAGAACAAGCTTGCCGTCTGTCTGCACTTGGACTAATAAGCATCTCACCCATGGAACATGCACAGCATCTCTGTCCCTCAGGTAGCTGGAGGTCTGGGGCTTTCACTTTTACTGAGCCCTTATTGTGTTCTTGTAGTGGGACACTCTAGCCACTGATCACAGTGGCTCTAGTTCTAAGGTCTCCAGGTTGTTTATGCCTTGGCGCCTGCATCCTGAGGCAGTGAGACCTTCTGCCCACTCCAAGAGTATGTCTGCACTGTAGCTGGGAGGTGTGATTCCCAGCCTGGATAGACAGACTTGCGCTAGCTCAGGAGCAGTGTGTACGTTGTGGCATGGGCAGCCGCTTGGGCTAGCCACTTGAGTTTAGACCGAGGGAGTCAGGCAGGCTAACCCGAGCCATTGTCTATACTACAACGTCCACACTGTTATTTTTTGCACACTAGCTGGAGCAGAGGTGAGCTAGCGTGTCTGTCTACCCATTTGGGGAATCACACTTCCCAGTGTAGACGTGACCCTTTCAGCAGGGCTCGATGTGCTCTGATGTCATTCTCTGGTTAGTGCAATCATGTTATCATTTGCCCCTTGGCCTCATGTTAAGAGGGGTGAAAACATTATCTAAGTTGTATCTGTTCTTCTGACTACATTCGACGTGTGTTAGTGCTCAGACTGGAACAGTGGGTTGTCTAGAAGGCTTTTGAAAAACAGACTTTTTGCCCAGCTTCTAATGGCTGCAAATAGATTTGCCAGAGGTACCTCCTGGGAATCTGTGTTGTGCATTTTACTTGTAGCCCTCTGTCCCTTGGGCTCTTCCTTGTTCTTGTAGTGGCCCTTCATTAGAAGCATTCAGGCCCATGGCTCTGGTTCCTGATTCATCTCAAGCCTCTCAGTTTAGTATTACTGTCTGGAAATGGCTGCCCTGTTTATTCGCTGATTGATCCTTATTAATTCAGTCCTGATTTTTGTGTCTTTTTCTTATATAGACTCCTATTACTCCCCCACTCCCATCCCGATTTTTCACATTTGTTCTCTGGTTACCCTAAGAGGGAATGAACAGAACAGGTAATCATCAAATGATCCATCTCCTGTCGCCCATTCCCAGCTTCTCGCAAACAGAGGCTAGGGACACCATCCCTGCCCATCCTACCTAATGACCATTGATGGACCTATCCTCCATTAATTGATCTAGTTCTTTTTTTGAACCGTGTTATAGTCTTGGCCTTCATAACATCCTCTGGCAAGGAGTTCCACAGGTTGACTGTACGTTGTGTGAAAACATACTTCCTTTTGTTTTGTTTATTTAAATCTGCTCCCTATTAATTTCATTTGGTGGCCCCTACCTCTTGTTTGTGAGAAGGAATAAATAACACATCCTTGTTTACTTTTTCCACACCAGTCATGATTTTGTCAGTCTATTTTGTCTGTCATGTCTGCACTTAGTCGCCTCTTTTCCAGACTGAAAAGTCCCAGTCTTATTAATTTCTCCTCACGTGGCAGCCGTTCCATATCCCTACTCATTTTTTGTTGCCCTTTTCTGAACCTTTTTCCAATTTCAGTCTCTCTTTTTTGAGATTGGGTAACCACATCAACACGCAGTATTCAAGATGTGGGCCTACCATGGATTTATGTAGAGGCAATATGATATTTTTTATCTTGTATCTATCCCTTTCTTAATGATTCCCAACATTCTGTTAGGTTTTTTGACTGCCACTGCACATTGAGTGGATATTTTCAGAGAACTATCCCCAGTGACTCCAAGATCTTTCTTGAGTAGTAACTGCTAAATTAGACCCCATCATTTTATATGTATAGTTGGGATTATCTTTTCCAATGTGCATTACTTTGCATTTATCAACATTTGAATTTCATCTGCCATTTTGTTTCCCAGTCACCCAGTTTTGAGAGATCCTTTTGTAGCTCTTTGCAGTCTGCCTGGGACTGAACTATCTTGAATAGTTTTGTATCATCTGCAAATTTTGCTTCCTCACTACTTACTCCTTTTTCCAGATCATTTATAAATACGTTAAATAGGACTGGGCCCAGTACAGACTCCTGGGGGACACCTCTCTCCATTCTGAAACTGATCATTTATTCCTAGCCTGTGTTTCCTATCTTTTAACCAGTTACCAATTTGAGAGAGTCTTTCCTCTTATCCCATGACTTCTTACTTTGCTCAAGAGCCTTTGATGAGGGACCTTGTCAAAGGCTTTATGAAAATCTAAATACACTATGTCCACATGCTTGTTGACCCCCCCCTTAAAGAATTCTATTAGATTGGTGATGCATGATTTTCCCTTTACAAAAACCATGTTGACCATTCCCCGACAAATTAGGTTAATCTATGTGTCTGACAATTTTGTTCTTTACTATAGTTTCAACCAGTTTGCCCGGTATCGAAGCCAGGCTTACTGGCCTTTAATTGCTGGGGTCACCTCTGGGTCACTTTTTAAAAATTGGCATCACATTAGCCATCCTCCAGTCTTTTGGTACAGAAGCTGATTTAAATGATAGGTTACAGACTACAGTTAGTAGTCCTGCAGTTTCATAACTGAGTTGCTTCAGAACTCTTGGGTGAATACCATCTGGTCCTGGTGACTTATTACTGTTTCATTTATCAGTTTGTTCCAGAACCTCCTCTAATGACACCTCAATCTGGGACAGTTCCTCACATTTGTCAGCGATAAAGAATGGCTCAGGTTTGAGAATCTCCCTCACAGCCTCAGCTGTGAAGACCGATGCAAAGAATTCATTTAGTTTCTCCGCAATGGCCTTATTGTCCTTGAGTGCTCCTTTAGCATCTCGATCGTCCAGTGGCCCTACTGGTTGTTTAACAGGCTTCCTGCTTCTGATATACGTCAAATCTTTTTTGCTATTACTTTCTGAGTCTTTGGTTAGCTGTTCCTCATTCTTTTTTGGCCTTCTTAATTATATTTTTATGCTTCATATGCTGGAGTTTATGCTCCTTTCTATTTTCCTCACTAGAAGTTAACTTCCACTTTTTAAAGGATGCCTTTTTGCCTCTCACTGCTTCTTTTAATTTGTTTAGCCATGGTGGCTCTCTTTTGGTTCTCTTGCTATGTTTTTTAATTTGGAGTATACATTTAAGTTGAGCGTCTGTTATGGTGTCCTTAAAAAGTTTCCATGCAGCTTGCAAGGTTTTTACTTTTTGTGCTGTACCTTTTAATTTCTGTTTCACTAACATCCTCATTTTTGTGTAGTTTCCCTTTCTGCAATTAAATGCTACAGTGTTTGGCCACTGGTGTTTTTCCCGCCACGGGGATGTTAAATTTAATTATATTATGGTCACTGTTACCAAGTGGTCGAGCTATATTTACCTCTTGGACCTGATCCTGTGCTCCACTTAGGACTAAATCAAGAATTGTCTCTTATCTTGTGGGTTCCAGGACCAGCTTCTCCAAGAAGCAGTCATCTAAAGTGTCAAGAAACTTTCTTTGCATCCCGTCCTGAGGTGATATGTACTCAGTCAATATGGGGATAGTTGAAATCCCCCATTATTATTGAGTTATTTTTAGTTTAATTTCCCTGAGCATTTCACAGTTGCTATCACCATCCTGGTCAGGTGCTCAGTAATATATCCTTAGTGCTATATTCTTATTATTCAAGCATGGAATTACTATCCATAGAGATTTTATGGTACAGTTTGGTTCATTAAAGATTTTTTACTTCATTTGAGTCTACACTTTCTTTCACATATAGTTCCACTCCCCCAGCAGCACAACCTGTTCTGTCCTTCCGATACATTTTGTACCCTGATATTACTATGTCCCACTGATTATCCTCATTCCAGCAAGTTTCTGTGGTGCCTATTATATCAATATTGTCACTTAATACGAGGCACTGTAGTTCACACATCCTATTATTTAAAGCAGTCACTGCTCTGCACAAAATTCATCCAGAACTTTAGGTGAATATGGTAATGTCCTAGCAGGTTTTCAGGAATGTTTTCTTAGGGTATGGCTACACTTGAAATTTCAAAGTGCTGCCACGGCAGCGCTTTGAAGTGTGAGTGTAGTCGGAGCGCCAGCGCTGGGAGAGAGCTCTCCCAGTGCTGCACGTAAACCACATCCCCTACGGGTGTAGCTTGCAGCGCTGATTACATTGAGGCTTTACAGCGCTGTATCCTGCAGCGCTCATGGGGATGTTTTTTCACACCCCTGAGCGCGAAAGTTGCAGCGCTGTAAAGTGCCAGTGTAGCCATGGCCTCAGTAGGACCTTACCGCATTTGCTGCCATGAAGAAACACATCATGGACTGTGAAATCTGGTCTCTCCCCATTACATTTGGTCTCTTGTGTGGTTTTACCCTATACTATACAGATTTCATAGGGAAGACCAGTGTTTCTCAGATTGGGAGTCCTGACCCAAAAGGGAGTTGCAGGGGGTTCACAAAGTTATTTTAGGGGGGTTGTGGTATTGTCACCCTTACTTCTGTGCTGTCTTCAGAGCTGGGTGGCTGGAGAGCAGCGGCTGGTGGCCAGGCACCCAGCTCTGAAAGCAGCCCCCTGCCAACAGCAGAACAGATGTAAGGGTGGAAATATCATACCATGCCACCCTTACTTCTGCGCTGCTTCTGGCGATGGCTCTGCCTTCAGAACTGGGCTCCTGTCTAGCATCCACCGCTCTCCAGCTGCCCAGCTCTGAAGGCAGCGCTGCTGCCAGCAGCAGCACAAAAGTGGTGATAGCAGTACCGCAACCCCCCCCTTACAATAACCTTCTGACCCCCCTCCCCACTATTCCTTTTTGGGTCAGGACCCCTACGATTACAACACTGTGAAATTTCAGATTTAAATAGTTGAAATCACAAAATTTACAATTTTTAAAATCCTCTGACCGTGAATTTGGTAGGGCCCTACTTATTAGGAAGTGAGATGAGTGGGACAACCTCCAACACTTGTCAAGTTTTATTACAGGCTGCTAAGAGAAGTGGGCAAGTTCAGGCACTCTGCGCTCATACTGAAAATGCTCTTACTAACATTTTCCCTTTCCCCTCTGGTTTATTTGCTATTTGACCTTCCTCGGAGCCATGATGAGATTTTGAAAATTGCCCCAGTGACTTGCCCCAGTGACTTGCAATGGGATTTGTGCTCCAAAGTCACTCTTGTGCTTTTGGAAAGCTCTCCCACAGTTTTTACCAGCAAAATAATACTCTCTACTTTAAGTTCCTGATCTGCGGCTAAATAGAATGGATAAATTCTGAGGGCTGTCAGCACCTTTTACCCAACTGTAAGGTTTATTTAGGGTGAAGAATGAAGAAAAACCTGTTTTTCTGCATTAGAGCTCTCCTGGTGATTCAGTGATTAGAGCTGTATAAATACCTAAGCTAGACACTACTGTCTCTTTGCTTTACCAGTGTGATAGAAATTTGGGTCAGAAAAGACTTACTGGGGTGTCTTGTTCATTTTCATGGGTTCCAGTGAGTACAACTATCTATATCTTTTTTTTTTTTTTTTTTTTTTTTTAATCCCCTCAGAGGATCTTGTTGAGTGGTTGATTGCCACAAACAGAGTAGGAAGGAAACAGCCTGCTCAGGTATGGGAAAGGTGATAAAAATATCAGAGGAAGCTCATGTGGTGAATATGTTAAAACTAGCGTGTCTCTGGCAGCAGAGCTGGTGCTGGGATAGGTTGAAAGTGTGAGCAGTCTTCTTGAAACGGAAAGATCATCTTGCAGCTATACAGAGCACGTTTCCAGTTTCTTTGGGCAGTTTTCTGGCTGTAATACCATTTTGGCTTATAGCGTTCCTGTCTCCCCTAAAATACCTTAATTTCACGGGTCTGCCCCCAGTCACACTGCCTGCATTGCTATTTCATCTCAACGGATCTTAATTATGGGGCTCTCCCCACTGAGGGCTTGTCTACATCAGAAAGTTGCAGCGCTGGTGAGGGAGTTACAGCGCTGCAACTTAGGAGGTGTACACATCTGCAGGGCACCACCAGCGCTGCAACTCCCTGTTTGCAGCGCTGGCCGTACTCCCGTTTTGTCTCAGGTGTAGAGGATCCAGCGCTGGTGATCCAGCGCTGGTAATCAAGTATAGTCACTTACCAGCGCTTTTCTTGACCTCCGTGGAATAAGCAGGTATCCCAGCATACCTGAGGAAGCCTCTGGTAATCAAGCTGGTCTCCTTCCCCGGCTTGCTCTCGCGTTCCCCGAACCCCGAGCAAGCAGGTCTCCTTCCCTGAGGTTTGCTGGGTGGTTCCGGGAAGGCGAGAGCAAACCGGGGAAGGAGACCAGCTTCGCCGCGGTTTGCTCTCGCGTTCCGCGAACCACCCTGCAAACCGCAGGGAAGGAGACCTGCTTGCTCGGGGGTTCGGCGAACGCGAGAGCAAACCGGGGAAGGAGACCAGCTTCGCCGCGGTTTGCTCTCGCGTTCCGCGGACCACCCTGCAAACCGCAGGGAAGGAGACCTGCTTGTTCGGGGAACGCGAGAGCAAACCGCGGCGAAGCTGGTCTCCTTCCCCGGTTTGCTCTCGCGTTCGCCGAACCCCCGAGCAAGCAGGTCTCCTTCCCTGCGGTTTGCAGGGTGGTTCGCGGAACGCGAGAGCAAACCGCGGCGAAGCTGGTCTCCTTCCCCGGTTTGCTCTCGCCTTCCCCAAAACCCCTTGAAGCCGCCCAACAGCGCTGCAGTGTGGCCACATCTAACACCACTTGCAGCGCTGGTTGCTGTAAGTGTGGCCACTCTGCAGCGCTGGCCCTATACAGCTGTACTAATACAGCTGTAACAACCAGCGCTGCAAAATTTTAGATGTAGACATGGCCTAAGTCACACACCCCAACCTGCAAGCATTAAGTCTCTGGAGTTTATTTCAAATCCATACATTTCTAAGGGGCTTATAACTGCTGTAATTCACAGCGTCCCAGCCTGATGGACAATTCTCTCCCATTCCCTCCAACTGGGAAGTGAAGGGAGAGAGAAGTTAGTGGCCTCTGAGAAATTTCTATTAATTAATCTGTGGCATCTGAAAACTGTCGCTGTTATGAATTTACGTAAAAAGTAACATTTTAGTGCTTTAGGCTGTCATTGCCTGTCCACGTGGGCATGTAATTAGCATTTGCTTTAACAAAGAGTTCTGCCTGTGGATTAGAGAGAAGAGAAGCCCTGGCATGTTTGATGGGCAGCTACAAGGAAGATCCTGTACTAAGAGAGCTTTTCTGTGAATATTTCATTTCCAAATGAGTTCTCAACCTCTTTCCATGTGTTCCCTTGTAAATGGTTCTCAGATGTGCCCCAAAATCCTTTGCACCAGTTCCCACTGTACTTCAAAAGCGGTGCCTTGCCCCTGAGGTTTTGGAAGAAGGCTTGTGGGAATGGATTGAAGTTTGTTGCAGTGTTTCTATGTTAAAACCCAGGTGTCTGATGGTCCTGTGATGTGAACAGGACCAAGTGGAAGAGAGATGGCCCCTGCTGGAAGGGAACTGGAGCCAGCACTCAGCATGACCAGCAGCCTTTCAGTGCAGCTCTTTGCTAACAAGTGAGATTGTGACAGCTTCCTTTGTAATGCTACTTACCTGTGGATATTGAAGCATTTGTTGGCCACCTCTGCAGCTGCTTTGCAAGTCCTTTTTGTTACAAAGTCTGATTAAAATCTGTCTTTCGCAAGGAGGTTTGTAATGAGCACTTGTACTGTGACCCTGGGAGGGGAGGCAAGAGAAGGGGAAAATTTGGTCTTGACAAATCAAAGTGTTGATATCGAGGTGGCTCATGAGGAACAAAATGGAGATTTATCAGCACGGCCTACTGGTGGAGAATCATATAATTGACACTTACAGCACTGGTGTGTTCTTGGCTGACTACCAAGGCAATGCTTAGAAATGTGTTTGTGCACAGCATCCAAATCACCAAACAGGATGCACTTGAGTAATATAGACACTAACTGGGCTGCTTGAAAGGGCTGTCCATTGCAAGGACTGTGATATACCCCATAACTAACATGAGAGGTGCATCTTCAGTGAAGAGGGGTGGGAGGAAGAAATTTTAAAGGCCCTTCCCAATATTGGTGTAGATACCATAGGCACTTGGTTGAAAGGTGAGCTCCAGAGATCTTTGCTTGTCCCTGAGAAACGAAGCAAGTCCTCCCCAGCTAGAACCATTGTTGTTGCTGCTGATTCCCAGTGGTTTGAAGACTTCATTCGAGAGAGTTCCTTGCCCTTGGAAGCATGGAGGGAAAGAACATGTGCTCCACATCATAATCAAGCAGTCTGGACCTGTGCTATAAAATACAGAGCTGGGCTTGTGACCATCTGGCTGGCATGTTTAGTGAAAGATTAAGCCGGGGAAGACCGGATGGTGCTTAGAAAGACCTGATGCTTGGAACAGTAATGGCCTTTCCTTTCACCTCCCACTATTGTCCAAAATATCCCTTTCTGTTTGGTCCCAGCTCTGAGACACGGCACCCTCAAAAAAGCCTAGAAACACTGTAGGTGTGGGGCCAGACTTTGCAGACATCCAGTTTGCATGTTGTTCAGGTTTAAGAAGTGCCTCTGAGGTTAACTGTGGAGTTCAAGGGAAGCTGCCTTTGCAGTTCTGACCCTGGGCTGTAAGAGAGCAGAGCAAAGCAGAGTGGTCAGTCTCTCTAATGCAGACAAGTAAGCCTTGTAGGCACTTCCTGTGATTGGTGACAAATGAAACCTCAGCTGGAACAGAAGTCCAGAAAAGTCAATATTTGAACTTAAAGTAACCTCTTCTTCCTTCTCCTCCTCGTCCAATCAAACTGAATGGGCTGGGAAAGGCAGCCTGTAACCGTGACTGTCCACTGACATTATTAAAAATCTCATTGAGCGAGTCTAATGCTCCATTTGGCTGCAGGCTTTAGTCCGTTGTTACATTTCTATATGTAAATATAATGGGAAGTCAGAGTTGGTGGTATTCCCTGACCCTTTTGTCAATCTGTCCTCAGTAAAATTGCAAACTCTAGGCATGTATTAATACTTCATTAAGTTCCTTAGAATATGTCTACACTGTGCCAAAAAAAACCAACACAGAAACACACCACAGCAGCAAGTCTGGGCCAGGTCAACTGACTCAGATTTGTGCTCTGGGGATAAAAATAGCAGTGTAGATGTTTCTGCTGGGGCTGAAGCCTGGGCTCTGGAACCTGGTGTAGGGCCGTGGGTGAGTGTGTCTCACAGCCCAGGCTGCAACCCCAGCGGGAATGTCTACACTGCTGTTTTTAGCTCTGTAGTCTGAGCCTGAGTCAGTTGACCCAGACTTAGAGACTCACTGCCCTGGTTTGTGGTGTGTTTTGCAGTATTGAGGTAGCCTTTGATCCCAGCTATCCATCTGGCATGTCTTGTCACTCCACAGAGCAGCCAGGTTCCCTCTGTGCACTAGGGATGACTGGCCACATGCAGTAGTGATGTGGTACCAACCAGGTTACTGCTGTATGGTGCACTTCCTTTTCTAACCCAAGTCTTTCCCCTCTCTGAATATTTATGGTGGCTTCTTTACCTGGAAACCAACATGTAGCATTTCAAAGGCCAGCAGAAAACCCTTGTGTTAGGTAGTCTGGGGCGCTGTCTGCTGGAAATGCTTTCTTGCAGGTTAGATGTAACTAAAGCTGTGATTGCTCATTTTTATTAAGATATCAAGCAAGAATAGGGATACCAGCCCCAGATTCCTAGCTTAAATACTAGTTCTGGTCATTACTGGGCTGGGACTCTTCTCCACTTCCTGCCCTAAGCTGTTGTTACAAATGTTGCTGGATGCTGTTAAACAGCTGGTGAGTTTAACTTAGAGATGGCTTCCTCTCAGTGAGGCCTGGGGTGAAGCGATCCTTAGTATGTCTGAGAGCATATAAAGTGCTAGAGGATCCTCTGGGATGAATGACTGGGGTTGTCTGCTAGCATCCCTAGAATTTTGATTCTAACTAGATAAGTATCCACAGTCACCGGTAACCTTGGTTGGTGGGAGGAAGGGAAGGCGTCCTAGGAATTCATCAAATGATCCATTCCCCGTCACCCAATCCCAGCTTCTGGCAAATGGAGGCTAGGGACACAATTCCTACCCATCCTGGCTAATAGCCATTGATGGACCTATCTTCCATGAATCCTATCTAGCTCCCTTTTGGACCCTGTTATAGTATTGGCCTTCACAACACCCTCTGGCAAAGAGTTCCAGAGGTTGACAGTGCATTGCATGAAAAAAATACTTTTTTGTGTTTGTTTTAAACCTGCTACCAATTAATTAGGCCAAACTGGCCTGCATTATTCTCTTATAACTAAAGCTGCTCAGGCCCTGGGGGAAAGCCTAACACACAAACAGGTCTCCGTTCTGCAGAATCTGAGTCTTCAATTCCCAAGGTTTATCACGGCTCATCCTTGAGGGGTCACGTTGGGACAAGCAGAGAGTGAAATTCAAAGTGGCTACAGTTCTGATTCCTGTAACATTCTGGCAGCTTCTGTATTATGCAGCCTTCCCGCTGGAGGTCACACGCTCTGGCATACAGCATCCAAAGCAAAACGTAACCAAGGCAAGTGTCTGAACGCAAGAGAGCTGCCTCTGCCCATCATCACACCTTCCAGCCACCCTCCTCCCCTGCCCCACATGCAAACTGGGATACGCTGCGCACTTAATAAACTGACACTTGATCCTGTCCACCCTGCCCCAGCCAAACTATCATCTAAATTTGGGCGATTATGTTCACCCGGTCCAAGTATCAAGTTCTCTGGATCACATGTGCTCCCAGCCAGTATTTAACTCTGAACCTCTGAGAGACAGGACTTCGTATCCTCCACAGTGTAGGTCATACAGCAAGTGAAATCAGCTGCTTTGTTTTTATTCTGTCCATTTTTACTATCAGGGATTTTTTTTACTCTCCCCCATTTAGTTCTTTTTAGTTTTTGTCCCCTCCCACTTCCCCCTTACTTGATTTGAAGAGCAGAATAACATTTGGTTTGTCTACTAAGTCTGATCACGATGTTTCTGGTTCTTTTAGCCACCACAGAATTAAAGGACTTTTTTGCCAAGGCCCGGAATGGCTCGATCCGTCTCATCAAAGTCGTCATTGAGGATGGTAAGTTCTATTTAATTCCATTTCTTTGCACTGCCTTGTTTCCCTCCCTTGTCGGCGTCTTTTCTTCAGGGCTGTGGCCGATCCTGCTATAACGGACAAGACCGTGCTGCTGCAGATGGAAAATCCTGCTAGGGGCTCCTGGAATGCAGCTGCTCAGAATAGACTGCCGGGTGCGGAGTGAACACAGCTGACATTTTAAAGGAGCAGAGTTCTGATGCCTTTTATTTTCTTCAGTAGTATCTCTATGGGACCCACTTGTTTCCGTTGGGGAGCAGTCACTTGTGCAGGCAGCCAGTAACCGCTTCGCAGTGGCAGGAAGGGGTTCACAGTCAGTCTGGCCTGATACAGTGCTGGTATCTGGTTTGCTGTTCTCTGTCAGGTCTCTTGGATGTTGCGGCTGCGTCCTGACAATATGGCTTTGCTGGTGTAGACTGTTCTGCTTCCCTGAGGCTGTTTGCCAACTGCCGTTGAAAGAATCCTACAGGAAGGAGACCCCCACTGGGTGATGGGTGCTATAGAAACATCCAAGAGCAGGATAACTGCCCCAGATGTGGCAGTAATACTTGTAAATGGCAGTGCTTTGGACTGTTAACGTAGCCTTTTTCAATGAGGCGGTGAGTGGGTATAGGATTGTTCCCAGTCTAGGAGTTTGTTCCTTATTCTGGTGCTTGAGCTTTTCCTCAGCAGTCTCTTTAGTGTAGCTGTGCCTTTAGTCTCTAGAGAGCTTACAGCAGTGGACCTGCATCAATGCGGCAGCGCCATTGTAAGCTCTCAAATGTAGCTGTTCTAAGCCACTGGGAGAGAGCGCTCCGTTGGTTTAACTACTCCAGCCCCCCGCCAGTGGCAGTAGCTATGTCAACGGGAGGAGCTCTCCCGCCAACAAAGCGCTGTCCACACTGGTGCTTACGTCAGTGCAACTTATGTCACTTGGGGGTGATTTATTTCCCCCCCCCCCCGCCCCCGACACAGAAGTTATGCCAACATAAGCTGTAGTGTAGACATAACCTCAGAAGAGCAACATCCCTGAAGGCTTGTTTACACTTAGCGGTGCAGCTGCGCTGCTGTCGCGCTGTGCTGAAAAGGGAGAGCTTCCCGAGATGTGGCAGCTCAGCTGATGGGAGAAGCCCTCTCGACATAGCGCTATCTATTCTGGAGTTTGGTTGGTATAACTGCCTTGTCCACATCTCTGAGCGGCATCTTTATACATATGTTTGTAGCGTGGGCCAGGGCTGAGTCAGTCAAATGGCTGCTTTCTCCTTCCGTTACCTAACAGCAGCATAGGATAGGGTGAGCAAAATGCTGGAGCCAGATCCTCTACTAGTGTAAACGGGCTCAGCTTCACTTAGTCAGTGGAGGACTGCGACTTACAGCTGCTTGGGAACTGGCCCCAGATGTGTAGAGAGTAAGTGAAGGTGTTCACTTGGACCAGATCCTAGTCTGCGTTTCTTCTGGTTGCAATGTGTTCTATGGCTTTCACATCCCCAGTTTCTTGTCCTTTTAAAATTTTTTCCAGTTTCTGTTCTTTCTATTTTGGGTTAAAATTGAGTGGAGCAAATCAATCTGTGGCATGTTTTGGTTTTGAGAGATCAAAAGGTAACTTTCGGTAGCTCATATTTATCAAATAAATAAATGGAACAAGGCATTGATTTGCCTGCTAACTTACTACTTTTTGGTAGGTTTTCCATAGCCCTAACTGCAATATGTCCCACAGCAGGCTGCATTACTGATTAGCTAGCTGACCATTGTAAAATCTCCACTGTAGACGTTAATCCGTGCCAGCCCATTAGCTTCTTGCTAGGGCAGAAGGGTTCATGGCATGTTTCTCTTTGGGGTGACGGGCAGGCTTGTCTTTGGCTCCATCAGGTGGAGACTTCAAAATCAGCTGGCGAAAGATGATGTCTGTTTATTCTGTAATAGAATACAGCAGTGTGCACTGTATCTGTGTTCTCTTCTGGCCAGGGCTTTGTACGCTCGATCCCTCAGCATCGCAAGGGTGTGTTCTCTGCAGTACTGCCAGGGCATGTGGAAATGCATGAAATCTGCACTGTAGCTCTCAATGAATTTGTGGGGGTACATGTTAGAGACCGATTCTGTGCCTCACCTCAGCCCCTACATACTTCTCTATCTGTATAGAGGGGCTGAAAAGGAGCTGCGACTGGCTCTTGTGGTGTACATACTGCAGAGAGCCACTAAAAACAGCCCTATGCTGTCCTCTGTGCCGACCCCAGCATAAGGGGATGTGCAGGGGTCAGGAGAAAGCAGGCATATAGCTCTTGGTGCTATATGAGTTGCGCTGCGTAAGTCAAAGCAGCTAGGGTGTACTCACTCACACAAGGGGCTACTTTCTTTCCCACATCAGACCCTAAGACCCGTTCTGAGGCCTTCGCTGGGGTACCTGGCAGAGGTGCTGCACAGTGTTTGACCCGGAGTGCATAATAGGAAACTGACTAGTTATTGCTACCATGGAGCAGGAGGCGTAATGAATTTAAGACCAATCAGCTGTTTTGCTTTCTCTTGCAAGGATTATTATACCCAGATATACCAGGATGTTCCATTGTCCCCTTCAACCTCTCATATGGGGGTCAGTCTCTCTCTCTGCTCGGTGTTAGTTTTGTATCCTTTCCATGCTGAGTGAGGAACTAGTGCAAGTCATGCTGCTAATGTTGAGCAGATTCTGCCTGCTTCTGAGTGCCCTGGCGTGTTGCAATACCCAGGGATTTTCCAGGTAGAGGCTGGATGTTGGGAACCACAAGGACGGTCTTGTGACTAAACCATGGGTTGAAGTAAGGCGTTCCAAGTTCTATTCCCAGCTCTGTCACTGACTCACTGTGACCTTGGGCAGAGTCACCTGGGGCCTGATTTTCAGAAGTTCTGATCGCCCACCCCTTCAGAGTAATTAATGGGAGCTGAGTGTTCTCGGCATCTTTGAAAATAAAGCTCTTAATCTCTCTGCGCTGCAATTTCCTCCTCTGTGTCAAGAGAGAACCCTTCCCTGGCTCATGGGGCTCTTGGTAAGATCAGTTCAGTAAGGTTTATGCATAAGCAGGGTGCTCACTCTTTCCCCTCAGTGCAGCTGATTCAGTGTTGGATTATTTGCAACTGGTGATCTCAGTGAGGATACATTTGTCACCACTTATGAGAGCCGTACTCATGTCATCACTGCAGAAACTGAATGGGATATCTTTATCTGCATGATGTGTTGCTGTAGAACTTAAATCCTCCCATGCAGTTCCCTATGGGGTCCTCAACTGTGAGCTCCCCTTATCTGCAGGGCAGGAGTTCTGGTTTTCCTGTGTGAATCTTCCTAGAATGATTTTTGTGGGGGACTGTGTATAGCCCAAGCTCCTGACAGTAGAGAGGGGAATAGGTGTAGACCATGGGACGTAGCATCTGATCAACAGAGATTGTGTAGAATTGCTAGCAGCTAACCTGGAATCATCATCAGTCCTTAAATTGTGCATAGCTCTTGTAGTACAGCAGAGAAAATTGGCAAATGGCTTTTTACCCATCAGAAATACCTGACCGTATCTGAGCAGGATGGTCACATGAAATGGAGAGACCTATTTCACCCAGTTTACTAGGAGTTGTTGGGCTAGAAGGTGAGTTGAGGGATAATAGCAGTTGGCTCTATCTATCACGCACAAAGCGGCAAGACCCAGTGATCAAGGTATGATTGCTGCCAATTGAGTCCATCTAGTGAGCCAGTGCTCTGATACTGGTTTTGACTCTTGGGCTGAGGATTGCTTCTTCAATTCTCTTAAGGAGTCAGGAAGGGGGAGCTCCTGCAATGAAGAGGAGCTCGTGGTTGAGATGCTTCCCTGGGTCGTGGAAGACCTAGATTGAATTGCTGCTCTGCCACTGACTCCCTGTCTGACCTTACGGCAAATCACTTCCTCTGTCTATCCATGGGGGGAACTGGGGCATAATGGGCTAGCAGCACTGCGCTGCCTCACAGGGGACTCTTTAGGATAAAAAATTAAATGGTGAGGTGCTGGAGGTCTAGGATAACTAGGGTAGTCTTCAGTCTAGATTTCCCCTTTTTGAAAGTGATACTTACGAGATAACTGGAGGTCGTATTCCAGTATTCTGCTTTCCCGTTCTGCATATGTAGGGAGAGCAGAATAGGAGGATTGAGATCTGTGTGGATCTGAGAGGAGAGTTGGGGGCCTAAATGGGAGTTGGCATAGGGGAATGGGGAAGGGAGGAGGCTGAGGATGGGGCATTCCATCTTTTGTTGCAATACCATTCCAAGTGTGTCTGCATCAGGAATGGCGTCTGAGTTACCTGATTAGGGAGAAAGGAGCGTATTAGAAAACCAACCCATTGCTGTCCTGAGCACATCCAGTGCAGTGACGCTTATTTAAAAATATATATGCTCCGTTCATATTTGGTTAGCAAGCTCAGCAAATGAGTAATGAAAGCATGCATGTTCAGCTATTCTGTCATAGGCTGGCATTGCTAAAATGGCCTGAAATTTAATGGACACATTAGCTGAGAAATGGATTGATATGGTGCCAGGCTGACCCTGCCTGCATGCGTCCACCATCCAGCCGCAGGATTGCCCCCCTCGAGCCCCGTGCCACTTCCTGAGGCAGCTGGCATCACAAGCCTGTGGTTGGGGGGGTGGGGGGTGGGAGAAACAGAGAGCTCCATCTGTGTGTTGCCCTAGCTTCCAGGCACCGTCCCCCGTCAGCTCCCATTGGCCGGGAACAGGGAACCACGGCCAAATGGGAGCTTTGAGGGAGGTACCTGTAGGCTGGGAAAGCAGCAGAGCCCTACATCCCTCCCTTCCTCTCCCAGAGGCTGCAGGGACATGGTTTCAGCAACTTCTCGGGCCGGGGCCATCAGCCTGCCCTGGCCCTGATGTGTGCTGCTGCCGGGCCGGGGCCGGCAGCCCTCCTGCACCCCGCCCCCAACCCCCTGCCCTGAGCCCCCTCCCTGCACCCCACACCTCTTCTGCACCCCAACCCTGTGCCCTGAGCCCTCTGCTGCATCCCACATCCCTCCTGCACCCTGAACCCCCTGTCTTCACCCTGACCTCCTGCTGCACTTCAGCTCCCTGCCCTGAACCCCGCCACACCTCTCATGTACCCTCTGGGGGCAGGGAAGGGGAGGAGTTGGGGTGGGGACTTCAGGGAAGGGGTTGGAATGGGGGCAGGGAAGAGATGGGGCCTCATGGAAGGGGTGGGGGGGGCAGGGCCGAGAGCAGCAAGTGAGGGGTTTTCAGTGATGCGGCCCTTGGGCCAATGAACTAGCCCTCATGTGGCCCTCGTGATCATTTGAGTTTGAGACCCCTGATTATATATACTACCTGTATGGCCCTGAGGATGTCCCATGGGCCACAGCTGTGTGCTGATTAGGCCTCAAGCGGCCTGTGGATTGAGAACCACTGGGCTAGATGGAAGATGCTAACTTTATGAAAGTTAATTTTATTGCAAAGCATTTTTGTATCATGCACCTATGGGTTCTGCTTGATTGCTTCTAGGTGTTAGGCAGAGTTTGGATTTCTACCAAAGTCTTACCCTGACACTGGCTGTCCTGTTCAGGGTATAATAATACTTAGTGTTTACCTGGCACTTCTCATCTTCAAGGAGTGCCCAGCACCCTGTGCAGAAGGTAGGTTTAAGTTAGCCACTAACCACAGTAGCTCTGAACACAGCAGTATTGGATAACACTAGTAATGCCCCAAAGAGCTCTCCACTCCCTGCTTCTTGGACAATTCTGTGCTTTTTCGGAAATGGGAAGTCTGAGGTAGAGAGGTTGTGATTTGCCCAGCGTCTGTCAGATCCTGGACTAGAGTTTGGGAGTACCTGCGTCCTGGGACTTTGCTTGGAAAAACAGGCAGGATGGCTCCAGAGGCAATCTTGAGTCTGATGACTTCTCTTTATAGCAGGGGTAGGCAACCTATGGCATGAGCTGGTTTTCAGTGGCACTCACATTGCCTGGGTCCTGGCTACCAGTCCGGGGGGCTCTTCATTTTAATTTAATTTTAAATGGAGCTTCTTAAACATTTAAAAAACCTTATTTACTTTACATACAACAATAGTTTAATTATATATTGTAGACTTGTAGAAAGAGACCCTCTAAAAACGTTAAAATGCATTACTGGCACATGAAACCTTAAATTAGAGTGAATAAATGAAGACTCGGCACAGCACTTCTGAAAGGTTGCTGACACCTGCTTTATAGTGTTCTCCTGCCACTGTTCTGAGGTCTGTCCTTCCTCCTGCAGACATCACTGCAGAACAGCTGCCCAGCTCGGTATGCAGGACACTGAAGCTGTGGACTGCCTGCCTTTTAAGGTAATTAAAAGTGAATCAGCCTGCTGATGGGTATTTGGTGAGCAAATCTAAAAGGGGTCAGGAAGCAAAGCATTCTCCCAAATGTAAATAGTATGCTGTGTAATGGATTAGGCGTTCTGAAAAAGGCTTAGGCTGTGCAACCCTCTCCGCAGTTGAGTCATGCAGTAGTCGGGGAGGCATCTTTATTATTTCTCACATCTCCACAGATCCTGGGCTTTAAGCCTGGCGCGGTTCAATTCTATCCCAGCTGTGTCTCCTGTTCTTGCAGCAGAGAGTCCTGTGGCACCTTATATAGACTAACAGACGTATTGGAGCATGAGCTTTCGTGGGTGAATACCCACTTCGTTGTATGCATGTCCGACGAAGTGGGTATTCACCCACAAGAGCTCATGCTCCAATACGTCTGTTAGCCTATATAAGGTGCCACAGGACTCTTTGCTGCTTTTTCAGATCCAGACTAACATGGCTACCCCTCTGATACTTGTCTCCTGTTCTTGTTCCATCCGCCTTCTAGTTCCATTGCTGTGCTTCTTGATCAAAGTTTTATCATTCCCCAGAGCCCGATCTGTTGGAAGTTTTGAAATCTGTCTGAATGTTGCACTGCTCCATTTGAACAGTCACTTGTGATGTATTTTGAGAGCTGTCACTGCAGAACTGGTTGGCCAAAATAACAGAATCCTTGTCACTAGAGACCAGGTGTAGCAAAATGACAAGCCCAAGGAAGCAGGACTAGGGAAGGAAATCCGGGGATGAGCTTGTGTATGAAGCAGTGGGGAGCATGTGAAGTTGAGAAGTGACGGTTAGGGGGAGGGAAGCAAGTGGTGGTGAAGGCAGTGAGCAAAGGGAGAACCCTCCTCTTCCCCAGGGCAAACCCTTGCATGTTTTTTAAGGAAGCAAAGTTTCTCTTGAAGCACCACTTGGCACAGTCATGACTGTTAGTGGTCATTGAACACAGAACTCCAGCGCACACTGAAAGTAGGAAGACTAGGAGGAAGCCAGCACAATAGAGGCAGTCCTGCTAGGTTTGAAATGACTGGCGGTCAGTCTCCCTGTTTCTTTTTAGAATAGATACATCGATTGCAAAACTCACTTAGCTTTGAGATCAGACAAGCCTGTGACCTTGACAGAAATTCAAGCTAACTTTCAGTTCCTGCTCATGAAGGTTCCTTGCTTCCTTGACCATCCATGCTGGGCCTGGCAGAACCTTGTCCAGGGAGAAAGGAAGCAGATCTTCCAGCCTACTTGAGATCTGGACCTGGAAGTTCTGGACAAAAATGCTAAGGAATCTGGGTTGTTTCAAGCTCTGTGTTTCAGTTTGATTCTTAAGGAACTCTGAGTAGATCAGCATCACCACAGAATGAACTGGAATGTGTGTGAGATCACAGGAGACCCAGCAAATGAGGCAAAGCAACTGTCAGCCACCCATGAATCCTAGCTGGAGGAATCCATTGTGCCCTATTACTTTAGTCTTTGTGGGAGCACATGGTCCCCCGTTCCCCCACAGTTTTTTATTTTTAAATACTTTGTCTGTTCCTTTACCTGCCTGCCAGCCAGTGGGGCAGCATGTCACTGCTATCACTGCTGAATTCTGTGCCTGTCCTCCCAAGGGTTAAAATGCTTAGCATCAGTTCAAGATGCAAGTCCAAGACGCAAGTAATTGTAGCAAGAGGATGCATAATGAGGCCTTAACTCTAAACTTATGCTGAGAGAGTCGGCGATATTGCCTAAAGCTAAGTGGTTTGTTTCTCTCCATCCACAGCTACTGCAGTGCAGCTCTCTTGGCTGCAGACAGACTAGCTTGTGCTTGGTGACTTAGGGCTTGGCTACACTTGCAGGTGTGCAGCGCTGGGAGTTACCGCTGTCTTCGTACAGCTGTTTAGGGAAAGTGCTGCAGTGTGGCCACACTGACAGCTATCAGCGCTGCAGTGTGGCCACACTGACAGCTATCAGCGCTGCAGTGTGGCCACATTTGCAGCATTTGCAGCGCTGTTGGGAGTAGTGCATTGTGGGCAGCTATCCCACAGAGCACCTCGTCCCATTTTGGCACCGTCGGTTGTGGGAAGGGGACGGAAGGGTGCGGGTCATTCCGCTTCCTGTCCCAACGCCCCATGGTGCATCGCTTCACATCCCAGCAGTCACTGTTTTTCTGTCCACATTTGGCGCCATTGTGAGTCTCCCAGCGGTGTCTGTGCTGCGCGATTTCTGTGGGAAATGGAGCCCGAACTGCTGAGGACTTTGAGTGTCACCAGCACATCACGTTTGGCAGTTGAGCTATTCCTTCAGCTTCAAAGTGACAGTGAGGAGTCAGACGATGATATCGAGTCGCCTGACGCGTATGACACTAAATTCCTTGTGGCATTCACGGAAATGCTCAGCACCGTGGAACGCCACTTTTGGGCTCGGGAAACAAGCACTGAGTGGTGGGATCACATCATCATGGAAGTCTGGGATGACGAGCAATGGCTGCAGAACTTTCGGATGAGAAAAACCACTTTCATGGGATTGTGTGAGGAGCTCGCCCCCACCGTGTGGCGCAAGGACACAAGATTGAGAGCTGCCCTGCCAGTGGAGAAGCTGGTGGCTATTGCAGTCTGGAAACTGGCAACTCCAGACAGCTACCGATCGGTCGCGAACCAGTTTGGAGTGGGAAAGTTGACTGTTGGAATCATGTCGATGCAAGTTTGCAGGGCCATTAATCACATCCTGCTAAGAAGAACTGTGACTCTGGGGAATGTGCAGGACATTCTGGATGGGTTTGCAAAAATGGGTTTCCCTAACTGTGGAGGGGCGATAGATGGGACACACATTCCTATTCTGGCACCACCCCACCTAGCATCCGAGTACATTAATCGGAAGGGGTATTTCTCTGTGGTTCTCCAGGTGCTTGTGGATCACCGTGGGCGTTTCATTGACATTTACACAGGCTGGCCTGGAAAGGTGCATGATGCACACATCTTTCGGAACAGTGGCCTGTTCAGGAAGCTGCAGGCTGGGACTTTTTTCCCAGACCGGAAGATCACAGTAGGGGAGGTCAAAATGCCCATTATGATCCTTGGAGACCTCGCTTACCCATTAATGCCTTGGCTCATGAAACCGTATTCAGGGAAGCTTGACAGGAGCAAGGATTGGTTCAACTACAGGCTGAGCCGGTGCCGAATGACTGTGGAGTGTGCTTCTGGCTGTTTAAAAGGATGCTGAAGATCTCTTTATGGGAAGCTAGACTTGGGGGAAAGCAGCATCCCTGCGGTTATATCCGCGTGCTGTACCCTCCATAATATTTGTGAAGGGAAGGGTGAAACATTCAGTCAGGAATGGACCTCCGAGGTTCAACGCCTGGAGGCTGAATTTGCACAGCCAGAGAGTAGGGCTACTAGAGAGGCCCAGCACAGGGCTACAAGGATCAGGGATGCTTTGAGGGAGGAATTTGAGGCTGAATACCGACAGTAATGTTTGGTGCCTTGCACGGGAGTGAAGTGCAATGGTTACAATGATTTGCAGTGCCTGTTTTTTTCTGGGGCTACGATATCTTTCACTTTCTGCAATAAAAAAAAACTGTTTTAAAAGCCAATAATTCATTTATTGAAAAGAAAATAACTAAAAGGGCAGGGGGGTGTGGTGGTGAACTGTACAGTCAGAGGTTTGAATATGTCTTGCCTGGAGTGCTGTGCAATGACTGCTGCACTTCAGGATGAAAATACTGCATGATGGTGGGGGTTGAGTGCAGAGGGTAAGAGACGTAGTTCTCAGGGCTGGTAGGTGAACGTACAGATGTTGGGGGCAGCTGGTGGTGGTAAGAACCTGGATGCTGGAGAAGGGGTTTTGAGTTGACATTGGGGCACAAGGGAAAGAGCTTTGGGACTGGGAGGCGGCACGGTAGTGCTCTGCCTGCATGGCTACAAGTGACTGGATACAGTCCGTTTGACGCGCCAGGATTCTTATCAGCTGCTTCGTGCTTTTCTTCTTAGCCACTGCCTTTCTCGGCTTTCTCTTTCCCTCCACTGCTGCATTTTTTCCCTCCATTCCTGCAGTTTTTTACTCTCTCTGGCAGACTGATTCATAACTGCTTTCACCATATCTTCTTTGCTTTTCCGTGACTTCTTCCTCAGGTTTTGTAGCCTCTCAGCAGTCTCTGATACGGCCAGTCGAGAATTCAAGGACACTGTTATTAGAAAGACAAAAATTGAAACCTTTAACAGAAAGGCAGCATTGTGTATAATCACAGTGAAGGAGTTTACAGTCTCTTTAGCATACTTCCCACATACCAAACAGAGCACACAGAACCCACAGCAACGAAGAAATGGTGAGTAAGGGGAATGGGTGCAGGTGTTAATTAATCCTGGAAGATATCTTGCTGCTGCAGGTCACCTGGGAAGGGGGACTGATTGGTTCAGGGTTGTATTGGGGTTTCTGTGCATTGGGGAAAGCAAACAGCTGCAAGGGGACCTACACTGAACACTATCCCAACATTTTCCACAGGAGTTTATCCTGGAAGATATCTCGCTGCTGCGGGTCTCCTGGGAAGCAAGGGAGGGTCTTCTACAGCAATGCGGATTCCGCCCTGGCCCCCATGCAGCTTGCCTGTGTGCAGTAATGGTCCCCCCCACCCCCTCCCGTCGCGGCACAGTGGTGCGGACAAGTTAGCCTGACTGGGACAAGGACCACAGTGGCTCTCCCTCTCCCTATAAACTTGCACAAGTGCATTGCCCACGCTCTGGCAGACACTTTTGAAGAGATTACCGAGGCCGATTACCGCGACGTGATAGACCACATCAATGGGCTATTCCACATCTAGCCATGCATGCAGCCATAACCCCACCTCCTCTCCCAAAATATTTCCATCCTGAAACTAAAAGCTGCTTACCGGGAACCCACTCCTCTGCTTGTCCTTCTCCAACTAGTTCCAGCTGCTGTGACTGACTAGCTTCCTCCTGGCTTGAGAAAAGCTCCTGGCTGCATGCCTCCTGGGACTCCGGGGTGTCTCCCCGCACCCCAGTACCCTCACTCTTGATTTCCTCCCCCCCCTCCTTTCCCCGCTCTGAAGTGTCCATCATGGTCGGCGGATTGGCAGTGGGGTCACCCCCAAGTATTGTGTCCAGCTCCTTGTAAAAACGGCAGGTTGTGGGGAGCAGCACCTGCGGTTTCCCTCGCAGGCTTTGCAATAGGCACTCCGCAGCTCCTTTACTTTAACCCTGCACTGCACCGCGTCCCGGTCATGGCCCCTTTCCAGCATGGCCCTTGAGATCTGCCCATAGGTATCATAATTCCTATGGCTGGAGCGCAGCTGTGGCTGTACAGCTTCCTCCCCCCCAAACACTGAGGTCCATCAACTCGCCATTGCTCCATGCTGGGGCTCGTTTGCCGCGTGGAGGCGTGGTCACCTGGAAAGATTCACTGATTGATTGATTGCACTCCACACCTGGCTGAGCAAACAGGAAGGGGATTTTTAAAATTCCTGGGGCATTTAAAGGGCGGGTCACCTGAAGCCAGGGCTGTAGAGTGCAAACTGATGAGCAGAGTGGCTGAACAGGCATTCTGGAATGGCCTCCGAGGTATTCAGAGGTAATTACAGTGCTTTTGATGGCCACACTTGCAGAGCAGTGCTGCATCACCAGCGCTGCAATCCTTATACCCGAGGCAGAGCAGGAGTACAACCAGCGCTGCAGCCAGGGAGATGCAGCGCTGTATGTGCCTTGCAAGTGTGGACGGTGAGTAAGTTGCAGCGCTGGTGGTGGGTTTACAGCGCTGCAACTCTCCAGTGTAGCCAAGCCCTTCGCCTGCGGCCTGTGTGCATGTATGGGTTGAGGGGAAGGAATGATCAGCATTTAAGCAGCCAGACTCTGTTCTTGGAGCCAGGAACAATGTGTGAGAGGAATGTACTGTGCTGGAGTGGTGAGAGCCAGCGCCCAGTGATAGGGGGCAGAGCCACTGCTGCTCAGCTGTGTATGCCTCTTGTAAAATGTTAACAAATGGCTGCTTCCCATCTTAGGACACCCGCAGAGATCTCTGCTCTGCCAGGGGACATTGATTGTTTCTCATGGTAATTGAGTGATGGTTTAATTCTCTATCTCTAATTCCTCTTGTTTCATGGAACCTGCTCGCCAGCGTCCAATGCAGCATTGCTCTCAAAGGCACATCATCTTGCTTATCCAGTCCAGTTTTAAATGTAACAAACCACATAAAGAGACATCTGCCTGGTTTTCCCTGCAGGGCCCCAGATTTTCATTTCAACGTTCGAAATGTTTGTTCGGGTTACCTGACTGCAGTGATAGAAAGTGGAAGGATGTGTTTAAAACTCAGTTCCTCAATGGAAACACGCTGAGGTGTGCTGCTTTGTGTAGACGAGAAGTAGGAAGTGCAAGATAAATGTGGGTTTACCATTAGGTAGGTAGAGCTCTTTAACTGCTTTGATTCAAATTGCCTTCTTGTGGTGGTAGCATGTGCTCTGTGTTCCCTGGGTGCGAACAATGCTGTGGAGCATCACAGCGAATGCACTGAATGTTTAGGAGTGAAAAGGCAAAAGGAACAGTGAATGTACACATGACCAGAACTGTTCTGCTTAGTCTTCAGCTGCACCGTTACTCTTCCGTTCACAGCACGCAGTTACTGGGCAGAAAAACCCTCTGCTCTCTGACCTGCTTGAGGCAGAAGCTGGCATTAATGGCACTGGGGGAAGAGTGAGTGAATTTCGGCTTCTTGACCCTAGCAAATGTGCCAACAAGTGTCCTGGCTTCATTTTTTTTAATGCCGTCGGACTTTCACTGCTTCCCTGGGGTTTGCTGTCTACCCACGGGTTGCTCCTGTTGTCTGAAAAGTTTTTCCTGACCTTCACTTGCTCCACTGACCCAGTCCCATTTGGTTTCTTCCCTCCCATCTATAACCCGTTGTTTATGGAGGTGGGAACAGGGCATTCCACTGCTGTTTGGTATTTAATAGTAGTGTTGCCAACCCCAAAATCTGCATAGCCCTCCCTGTGACTATTGAAAGCAATCTGGGAGATTTTGATAGGATATTTTAAGAAAATGAGATTGTCATGGGGGGGGTGGGGGGTGGGAGAAGGAATGTCCTGGAATAGCTTTAGTCAGAGTTGGCAACCCTAGTTAATACCCACCTATTGGTTTCCAGGCTGGGTTCTAGTAGTGAACATTATACTGAGGGGATGATTCAAATCTTCTCTGTAGGAATCGGCACGATTAATTGCCTGCCTTTGCCATGCCATGGGCCCCGGGTGGAATCACGCAGCCTTTAGCTCAATAGCAGAGCTTTTCTGCAGTTAAGGGTTGGAAGGAAGGAGATGGGGAGCTGCCAGTCTGGGAGGTAGAAGTAGCTATTTAAGTCTGAGGCCAAGTGAATCATAAAAACATGCAGTGTCCCAGCCCTAAGAGTCTGCTCTCATTTTTTGGTCTCTCTCTTTAGACTGGAGCGATCTTAAGAGAAGAAGGAAGCTTTTAAAGCTGAGAAAGGAACAAAGACAATAGTATGGATTTGCATGGCAAATCATCACATTAGTTACTGTAGCAATTGAAGGAAGCATGGTAAATAGTGGAAGATAAGTGATGCATCTGACTGCAGCAGTGGTAGAGACTCCTCCAGCAGCAGCAGGAAAGGCAAACTGATACAGCAGGGACTGAAATTAGCATGGGCATCATTAAAACATCAAAGCAGAGAGAGAGCTCAGAGGAAACTGAGGTTTCTGCCAACAGTCACACCTATGGACTAATCTTATCAAGTGTGCAGATGATACTCAAATGCATCTCTCTGGCTGCTTGCATGCTAAGCGACTCAATTTACATATCTATCTGTGACAATTGTGCAGTGCACATTGGGTGGATGGTTGCATGTGCAGAGTTTAGAAAATCCCACCTACTGTCGGTTAATTTTGCAGAGAAATTAAAATGCTGCTGTAGCAGACGATTTATTGTAGGCCATTTCAGGTTGATAAATTAATCTCTCCTTTTCCTACTAAAATACTTCTCCAGAGTAACACCTGTAGAATAAACAGTTTATTAGTAACGGCAGTAGCTACTTGCTGACCAGTGACATAAGGATTGGTACTTTTTTTTTGTACAGTTCAGATCTTGTGCATCTCAGGCCTATATGCTGTGCTAGTTTGAAGCTAAAATACTTATCGGTTTACCAGTTTTTTCTTATCTGTCTGTTTCAACAGCTTGTTTAAATGCTCGCTGGCAATTCCTAAAGGTGAGACAAGGATCAGGGACAGCGTGACTTCTGAATAGTTGGAAGTCGGTGCTGTCTTGTTTGCCCCCAAAATCCATCCAGTAGAAACAAGGATTAATGGAAACAGAGGCTGAGGTTTTAGGAAACACTCAGCATCCATGTAGCTCTGTTGCCCTAGAAATTGATGGGAGTTTTACCATTGACTTCAATGAGAGCAGAGTTAGGCCAATGCTGAGCACTTTAGAGAATTGCGCCTGAAATGTCTTCTCTTATTGACACTGGCAATTGTGTTTTTGGTGAGATCAGGACTCCTAAGGAAATTGACTTGTAATACACTGTTCTCCCTGACCAGATTTCCTGTGGCTTAGTTTCCTTTCAAGCCTGGAAACACCCATGTTTGTTTGACAGGTGCCTGGGAATAGCTCCCGTCAGCTTCTTCTTCAGGATTGTTTCTGCTGCCTAAACACTTGGAGCTTCAGGCTAGTCTACGCTACATCTGTAACCAAACCAGGAGACTCAATTCCAACATTGTTGTCCCTGACCGGTTACTAAATGGTGAAAATGGCAGTGTAGATGGGACTGAGGTGTCCCTGGAATCAGACAGAAGTCCATCGTTAAGTCCTAGCCACTGTACAACTTCTAATCATGTTCCTGCCTATTCGCACTTGCAGAGCCAGCAGGGTCTCACTCGACTGATGGAGCTACCTGTCCGGAGAGCTGGTCTTCAAATTAAAGGGAAAAAATTGCCCTGTACAACCCATTTTTCTGGCGAGAGAAAGGTAGACAAGGGATCCTACATACTCAGTCCCCACCACAGCCCTCCAAATCCTGTGCTGCCCGATGGGTGTCTGTCCCTTCACCTCTGCGCGTCTGGAGTTTGGAGGTGCTCCCTGTAGACCAAACAGCAGGTGCCTCTTATCTGCTGTCACTGTCCTGTAGGTAAGGGCAGGAGATGTGATGCAGAGGTGAAAGGACAAGGAGGGAGGGAGAAGGTCAGAACAAACAGCCAATGAGCACCTGGCAGAGAAAGTTCTATGACTGTCCAGAGGACCTTGCTTTGGCTGCTGCTTCTCCCACTGGCTGAAGTCTCTAGCCTCGCTTCAGGTTCACTCGCTACCCAAACGGCTGCACTCCCATGGATTTCAGTGGGCTCTTGATCAGGCTCTATGACAGGACAGTCTTTAACCTGAGAGACCCATACAGCACACTGCCTAGCACTGGTGATCTTCTGTGTCTGATCTAGTCTCATGTGCCTAGGTCGTTTTCTTGGTTGCTGTTACAGGGTGTGAGTGCTGTCAGTATGTGTCTTTTTGTTTACTTTGTCTGAGGCTGTGGACAATTGCTTCTGGGAGAGAGCCCCCCATCTCATGGGGACCAAGGAAGGCCTGGACTTGAGTATACTGACCTGCATTCAGTCCCTTCCAAAGGGGCAGAAAGCCCTTTAGGAAGTCTAAAAATGGAACTTGAAAGAATATTTAAAATTTCAGCACCCAAATGAGCCACACCTGATTTTTTTTTTTTTAGTGGACTAATTTCCATTGATTTGAAATTGGCAGTGGCTCTCTGGCCTGTACTTGCTTATGGTTTCCGTTCCCTGCTGTATCTTCTTGGTTGCCTGACCTGGCATCCAGAATTGTTCTCCCCTTTATGTTAGGGTCAGTATTAGTGTAACCAGTAAAATCCATCAGCTCCTTATGGGGTGGTGGGGTGCACTTGTCTGTTTTGGAGTCAAATTAAATAAAACCCACAACACCATTATTAAGCAAACTCTCTCACAGAGAGAGCAATGCTAGTAAAACTTAAAGGGTGAGACCTTCTTCAACTCCAAACACTCCCTTCTCCTTCACCCAGCCCCCAGTCATCAGCACCCCACCTTTAAGGGCAATACAGGTGGGTCTGGCAGTATGTTCTAATGCTTCCCTGATCCAGGTTCTAGCAAAGCAAGGGAAAGGAAACAAATGCCAAAGCCAGGACCCCTCTCTGAGAACATCCTGCCGGACCCCTCCCCATCCCCGCTCTCTTCATTCATACGAATTGGGTGGAGCTGTGTTAACACAAGAACCTGGTTATCTGGGGATAGAGACAGTTGCTCAGATAGACAGGTCTGCATGTGAAGCGTGTTCCCTCTATCTTGTACTATTGATAGTTGTGTACTTCGTTGCTGTGGGGAAAGATGTACTTTAGAGACTTGAGGGGTGTGTGTGTGTGTGTGTGTGTGTGTGAGCTTGCGAGCACCTCCAGAGACTCTGGATGTCTTAGCAGCACAGATGATTAGAGCGTGAAGGGATTATTCGGGAGGAAGGAACCAAACGGCCTGGGTGCAGGACGAAGTGGGAACTGCGCATCTGTCAGTAGGGCAAAGGGTGTTGATACCCAGGAGGGGTGTTGGGGTAGCAGACTGAAATTAAGTGAGGTTGAATATCGGAGAGGATGTAGCGGGTAGCTCTGCCGGACTGAGGAATAGTCTCCTGGAGGAGATAACGGGGCTGGCCATTGTTTGAGTCATTTGCCATGAGGCTGGACAAAGCACTGGATGGTACGCTACTGTGGGGAACAATTTTGTGTTGACGGAAGGGGGTGGGTGAATGGATAGATGCCCTAGTAGTTCTCCCCAGTCTGACTTCTTTATTGCTGTAGTGCAGGCCTGCACAACTCGTAAAGCAGCGAGGGCCATATTACTTCAAAGAAAACAGCTGAGGGCTGAAACCCACCGCCCTCCCAAAACACCCCCGCCCCCACCCAGTGCTGCCCAGCCCCCCTGAAACAACCCCCCTCACCGCCGCCCACCCTGTGGAAACAAACCCTCCTTCCCCAGGGCCGCCCCGCCGAAACAGCGGTATTGAACCTTGGTGGTAATGTTATAGCAGGCCCCTAAGGTAGTATAATTAAGATAAAAGAAAAATGTCTTTTTGCTAGAAGTAGAATAAGATCTTTCCCCCCACTTTGTAATCAATTGCCCTGTTGAATGAATGAAGTGTGACTGAGGAAGGTGTGGAAGGCAGCACCTCCAGACAGCTGCAACCCTTGGAAAGGGGCTGGGAGCCAGACCAAGAGCAACTAAGCTTGTCAAGTGGGCTGACTAGAGGAGACCAGACATACTGATGACCTGGGGGGTGGGGGCGGGGGTTAGAAGCAAGCACCTTCCTTTTGGAACACCCTCTTTGCAGCACTGGGACAACCCCCAGCCCAGAGAAAAGCAGCAAAAGATCAATTTTTATGAGAGACAAGATCAGTAGAACAGGTCAGCCACCGACTCGCCACTCGCAGCCTCAGCCCCCAGTATAAAGCCACCCCACCCCACCACTGCCTGTCTGCTCAGCCCCCCACCCACCCAGCTTGCCTACTCACTCCCCCGCCCGCTCACCTCCTCAGCTTACCACTGCCCGCCTGCTTGCTTCCTCAGCCCCCCCACTACTGCCCACTCACCTCCTCAGCCTGCCTCCTCTGCCACCTCACCTGCCACCCCCCCCGCCCGCCGGCTCGCCTACTCACCCCTCCCCCCCGCTGCCAGCTCACCTACCTGTCCACCGCCGGCTTGCCTGCTCCCCCTGCCACTGGCCCTGTCGGCGATTCACCCTCACTCCCCAGCCTGCCACTGGCTTCTTCACTGCCCCACCCACCAGCTGGCCGCCAGCCATTGGCTTGCCCCACCCCACTGCTTGCCTACTCACCCCCTGCAGGCTGCACAGTGAGCCCACGCAGGCCACATGTGGCCTGCGGTCCGTATGTTGTGCAGGCCTGCTGTAGTGCCATTCCTCAGGGAAACGTTCAGCTCTCCTGAGATCTTCCCACTGATCTGCCAGCTGGGAACAAACAGGTTAAGTTGCGACTGCAGCAGAACAGATTGCTGGTTTGTGTGTGCGTGATTAATTCAGCTGTGGTGGAAAGCGGTTTGAGGATGGCCTGGTACCAGAGACGTGGATGAGGAGGCTAAAGGCTGAGGAACACATGTCCCTGCCCCCTGCAAGCAAAAGAAATCTGGGAATCTGCCGACCTGACCCTACAGATCACATGAACCCAGGGCTGACGAGGTGGGGGGTGGGGGCAGAAAGCCGGTACAAATTACTGGGGCCCAGCTGTCCAGATGGGGGTCTAGGGCCTGGCTTTGTCGGCTCTGTTTAGCTGGTCCGCCTTTTTTTCCACCGGGGCCCGAACCCGCTCTTGGCGGCCCTGCATGAATCCTGCTGGAGAAGTACAGCAGAGCTGATTGCAAACCTGAAAGCTTCTTTTTCCTGATTAGAAGCAAGAGCCAACTATACTGTGAGCATGTTTGTTTTGAATCAAGTGATGTATTGGAGATGAGCTGAAGGTCACTGGATGTGGGCCAAGCTGCAGGGGTAACTGTTCACTTAATATTCTCTCCCTCGCCCCCACACACATGTGTTAACAGTGCTGTGTCATGGTGCCACTTGTAACTTACTGAGAGTCCAGGACTGCTAAACTCACAGGCCAAAGGAGTGTGTAGTGCACGACTGCTGTTTTGCAAGCAGTTTTAGTATATGTGTGCAGAAATTATTTGTGTGTGTGTGTGTGTCTGTAAATGGCTCTGGAAATCTGGACTTGGTTTTTCTGAGGTGCATGATAGAAATGGAATACATTTTGCTGGATTTGAATTCCTGTGATTTCAAGAGAAAAACTGTAATTGCTAGGTCCCTTGGAGTGTCAAGTGCAGTGGATATGTGGGATGGGGTTATATGCCGAAGGATGCAGCTGTGAAGAGGGTAGGTGGAAATTAGGGCTGTATGAAACCCCTAGTTATCCTCAAACCCAGTCCCGTTGAGTTTGACAGTGCACATGCGGGGGCTGAATGTTTGTACAGTGGGACAGGGAGTGGGGGAGAAGCACAAACCCTATACAAGCATAGCCTTTAACTGTCGCTTTAGAAAGGGCATCTTCAAAGGTGGTGGGAGCCTCAGGGCTCCTGCTAATCCTTCTGGACTTGGTGGCTCCCTTCTGTGGGTCCATTCTTCAATCCAGCAGGCTCATCCATGTCCCACCTGGCATAGGCTACTGTCTCCCAAACCCCTACATGGAGAGGTTCCCCACAATTGCTCAGGCAGTAGCTTGGGAGCATACTTAGGTCCCCTAGCAGCAGTGCACCATAATTCCTAGAGGATGGCTGTTTGAGTGCCCCAGTGTTCTGAAACCAGGGATTAGGAGGCACTTCTGGGTGGACCCGAGTGTGTTTCCCTCACCAGCTACCCTTGTGGTGTTCAGGAGGTGCACTCCACCTTCTTCCTTGGTGGCTTTCTGAAGATCCTCCTGGGGAATCCCAAGACACAGGGGAGATGCCTGTGGCCATGTTTCCCCACCCCAGGGGATATCAATGGTGGTTATTTGGGAAAGCGCTGGAAGGATATTGGGGGCAGAGCAGGTAGGCTGCTCCACCTGGAGCTGTGTTCATCCAACTCCCAGCTTCCTGACAACCCTGCAGAGGCTGCTTTGCTTTCAGCTTCTGGGAAACCCGTCTCCAGGGTTATCACAGCATGAGTGGGAACCTTACAATGCCCTGGCACGTCACTAAGTGACTGGAGCCCGGGGTGAAGGAGCAATGGAAATCCCTAGAAATCTTCCCTCAGCCAGTACTGACTTGAGATTCCCATTGAAACCAATGGGAACTGTCCTGGGATGCGGCAAGAAGCCGGAAGAAAGAAGGAAACTGTGGCCTCTCTTGGAAGGTCTGGGCATGAGTGAAGTGCAAATTGCAGGCTCTGTGCTCCCGTTCGCGCTCTGGCTCACCACCTGCCAGTACCCTGTACTTAGTGGACTGTGTTTAGCCACAAGCATATCGTTTGTTTTGGAACACAAAGGCTCCTCGACTTGTGAGTCTGATGGGGTTGGGTTATCCTAGGGACTGAATGGCTGCAGCTTGCCAGGTGAGACTGCTCTGCCCCTTGGGGCAGCTGTGGCCCTGAGAAGACAGTCCCTGCTTTCTTCGCACGCACTGTATTGTTACACACTGGCAGCGTCACCTCTCTCCAGGGATGGCTGCAGGGCTCAGGAATGCTCCCTAGCTGCATGTGAGCCCTTTCCCTAAGGGCTCTGGCTGGGGCTGTTTGCAGAAGCCCTGCTGCTTCGGAAGGCCCTAGTGGTGCATGTTGGGGTCTGACTTGTAGGTACTACATGAAAGCTGATCTGTGGGTTCCAGCCTGCCTTTCTTCCCAGCACCTCTCCTCAATCTGTGCCTTGCTCATGTGAAGATGTGGTCATGCTGTGAGCACAAGGGGACAGTGTGTTCCTGCACACTCCAACCCTTCCTTTACATTGATTCCCCAGTATTACCTGCCCTGAGCATGGCCCCCGGGTCACCCTCCTTGCAGTGCAGCAGAAAGGTGTTTGAAAGGGGAAGGGAAACACCAGTTCTACGAGCTAGCATCTCATTGGCTCTCACTCCTGAATGGTGCTTTGCCCTGCTCCTCCTCCCCTGCATGCTCAGTGCTTTCCTTCCCAGGCACCTTGGATGCCTTTTGTGTGGTGTGGCATCAGCCTTGATGACAAGCTCAGCAGGAAGAGGAAGCGCAGGAGGGGCGGCTTGTTGCCCTGCGTGGCACCATGGCACCATCAAAATGGTGACGGCGAGATCAGGGCCCTTTGCGTCAGCGAGATGTGCCCATAACTTCCTTTGCCCCTAGATGGTAGTACGTGTGCTTGGACAAAGCCACAGCAGCAGGCTAAGGGCAGGAAGTGGCTGATGTTGGCAATCGTATTTCAGTGGTGTTTTCTCTCCCCTTTTTGCATCGTAGGGGATGTTGAGGTTTCTGAGAATGTGTTGCCAGCCCTGGCTTGTGATAGGGACAAGCCCCAGACTCTTTGCTGCCTTCCTCTGTCACGTCCATAGTTGTTCAGCCGAAAACCTAGAGTCTGGACCAGTGACCACAGGACCCTAGAGGAGGGGTGGGGAACCTGAGCTTGGATGGGAGTGGGGATAGCGGGCAGGAAGGGTTCCGGGTGGCTGTGGGGAGAAGGAAGCTATCCACACATTGATTAGTCTGCAGAGCTGAGGAACGCTGGTAGCATCACACAGGGGGGATCCCGTGAGAGCCTCACTCATCACGTCTGCCAGGGAGGCTGTATGGGTAAGAGGAGTAGCTGGAAGAGGGGAGAGTCCAGAGGAGCTTAGCTGAGCATGGGATTCCAGCCTGCCTTTGGGCCTCCTGGAAATCAACTGCTCTGCAATGTGGAGAAGCAGCTGGTGCGATTGCTGACAGATCAGTTCCTTGCAGCATGCAGTGGCCTCCTGTAGCTGGGAGGCGCACAAGTTGTGTTGGTCTGTGCTGGCCACACACCCACAGTGCCTATAGTGAGGCTGCGGTATCCTAGCCTTTCCACCCTCCCTGAGGAGCTGACACTGGCCTGTGTGCCCACTCCTCAGCCCTGGTGATGGCAGCATCGCCCACTTGTCTTCCTCCCTGGTAATGCCTGCTGTAATGTGCGCTCATTGAGAGACTGGGTGAGGCTGTATCTCGCTGTGGGGAAGGTCTCTGGGAGGAGGCAGCCACCGAGCATGTTCCAGCACAGCAGACACCATGGATGCAGAAGGTGATGCGGAGCAGTTGCCATTTGGATTAATTTAAAACCTGAGCATGTTGGTGCCTGTTCTAATGCAACAGGTAGCTAGTCCAGCTGTTCGGAGCTGCAACTCCTGAGCCCTGCTCTCCTGATATGGTAAAAGCTTCATATTCCAGTGTTAATTTTGTGTTCAGAAATCGTGGCATGGGGTAGACCAAGCCCCTTTGCCATCCCATGTAACGTTGCTCCTCCCCTTTACCTCCTAGTGGGTGGGACTTTTGAAACATCTGCACATGTTTATGGAAGTGGTATTATGCACTCTGCTCCCCCAGAGGCTCTGAGAGCACACGGTCACCCCACGTTTTAAAGCACATACGGGAATAGCTTCTAGATTGCTCTAATGCCTTGCACTCCTGAGAGCTCAGATGCTGCAGCCCTATTCTCTGCTCTCCCACCTGTGAGATCTTGTGCAAAGCAATGAGTCATGCAGCCTCATGGCCTGTGCTAATCTTTGCTTTGTAATTCATAGTTCTTCTTTTCTTGCTTTCAGAGCAGCTAGTGCTGGGAGCCTACAAAGAACTGTCTCACCATTGGGATAAAGACTATAACTCCTTCGTGCTGCCGCTGCTGGATGAACAACAGCCATGTTATATCCTCTACCGGCTGGACACCCAGAATGCACAGGGCTTTGAGTGGCTCTTCATCTCCTGGTCCCCTGACAGTTCTCCTGTAAGCCTTTGGTCTCTCTAAATTCCTCTTTGCAGGGTTGTAATTTTCCTGGCACTCGCAAGAATGTTTGTGTGGTGGGTAGAGAGTGGAAAGCTGTATTTAAGGACTAATTATTGGAATTGTTCAAAGGTTAGTGTATCATTTTTCTGAAGACTTGCTTAGCAGAGCTAATCATCTAACTTCCATGTAGCACTGGTTAGCCAGATGGACCCTAACATGCTCTGCAAATGCTCTGTTCTGTAGCGTGCGTGTGTAAAGCTGTGCGCATCAGTTCTCCTCTGGGGGAAAGCTTGGCTACTGTTCAACAGACTACTGTAAACTACATGGCAGATACAGGCAAGGAGTGAATCCAGCCTGTAGGGAGAATGTAGGGAATGGAATGTAATTATCCATGAGGAAATTTGGCCAAGATTTTACACTCCTACTTTGGCAAAAAGTGCCAGCATGAGGGGTCAAGACCCAAGTTTTAGGTGTCATTTGCAAGCTGTTCCTGTCAGCAATGCCTCCTCCCAGCTTGCTCAGGTCGATCCGGTACTGATTCGAGGGAAGAGAGCTACCTGCAGAATCCTCTGGCCACTCAAGTCACGACCCAGCCCAGTCCTGCTTTACTGGAGATCTGACATGTAACCACATGCAGGCAGAGTTTTACAGCAGGATTGACTCAGCTTTCAGGGCTAGCAGGGACCATCATGATCATCTATTCTGACCTCCTGCACATTGCAGGCCCCAGAACCTAACCTATCCCCTCCTGTAACAGACACCTAACCTCTGGCTGAGCTCCTGAAACCCTCAAATAATGGTTTAAAGACTTCAAGTGACAGATAATCCACCATTTACACTAGTTTAAATCTGCAAGTGTCCCATGATCCACGCTGCAGAGGAAGGTGAAAACCCCACAGGATCTCTGCCAATCTGACCTGGGGGAAAATTCCTTCCTGACCCTAAATATGGCGATCAGTTAGACCCTAAGCGTGTGGGCCAGACTCCTTCTCCTGTACACCCTCTCCAATTACCAGTCTGTATTACTCTATGAACACACATCAAATGCCACAAGAAATAAAACTTTACTCTAGTGCTACAGTGACGCCTGGTGGTCAGTCAAGATATTAATGTTTGTACTTGACCCTGTTGCACCTAACATTTTTTGAAGCCCAAATCTCTCCCCCCTACGCCCCCCTCCCCGTAAGATAAGTATTCTCATTCCCACTTTTCAGAGGAGGGAAAGTGACAGCTGGTGACTTAACCCAAGGTCATCTCAAGCCAGCTGTAGAGAATTAGAATGAAATAAGATTGAATCACAGTAGCAGATTGCTCTGGGAGGCAGCGTGGCCTAGGGGGTAGAGCACTTGGACGGTACCCGAGAGATATGGGATCTATTCCCAGCTCTGCTGGCTGACCTTGAGCAAGTCACTTCACCACGCTGGCCTCTGCTTCCCCGTCAGTAAAATAGGGATAATGATGCTGACCTCCTTTTGTAAAGTGCTCTGAGATCTACTGGTGAAAAGAACAGTGTAGAGGCTACATGGTATTATTAAAGCTGTCACTGCTGTTGCCTGTGCTGGCCAGAACTAAATTCACTACAGAACCCTTCTCCCCCAGGAGTGCCAGGATCCTACTTCTGTTATAGCCACTGGCTACTGAGTCAGGTTCTGCTTTGTGGTAAGATGACTACTGGCTGCATTTAAGCCATTCTGGGATGTCCAGAGCACTATCCAAAATTCTTCTGTAATGGGGGCCATTGACTAATGGCAGGTTTTTTTTGGGGGGGGTGAGGTGGGGAGGGAAAGGCTAGTAAAGCAGTCTTATGTGGGATGGACAGAAGAAATCAAGTTTGTTGTGATGGTGTGTGTGTAGGCTTGGGGAGGAAGGCAATTTGTTTCTGGTTCGAAGTGCAAGACAAGAGGCAACCAAAACAGCCTGGAGAAATTATTCTCTGGAGTTAGATGTGGTAAGATTATGAACAATGAGCTTCAATTAAAACCAAGCCTGTTGCTTTAAAGTGGAATTTTAAACAGGGAGATCAATCAAATAAAAGATCCAGTTTAGTGGGGTACTGAAATCCAACTGCAAGCTACAATTTTGGAGCACTTATTAGAAATGATCTGTGTGTAGAGATTAGCCCTTTAAAGGTAGGGGAAACATTTGTATGGCTTGTTATGCCAGTAAAGTTCTTGAACTGGGTTGACTAGCATCTCGATGTCTTGTCAGTCTCAGCTGTCATTACTAATTCTATAGCTGTGTGGAAGTGAAACCCTGGACTGATAGGGCAGTCTGTTGGAATGCATCATAAGACAGTGAATGTGCCTGCCTAGCCCTGATGGTGCAGTTGCTGACAGATAGGGGTGGATTCCTGTTTATGAGAGAAGTTCTGTCTTCTCCGATGCCTTGTAGTATCACCAATGGTAGAAGTTTAGCACTGCAGCAGCTGCAGAACTGATGCCCTTGAATTAGCAGAGGGCAGGAGCCCAGATTCCGATCCTGTTAAACTTTCTACCTCACTGAATAGATCTTGTTCACTCTCTACTTTTCCAGGTTAGGCTGAAGATGCTGTATGCAGCGACCCGAGCAACAGTGAAAAAAGAATTTGGAGGAGGACACATAAAGGATGAGCTGTTTGGAACAGTTAAGGTATGGACACCTGCTCATGCCATGGACTGCAAGCCCACAGCACCTTCTGGTTAACATCTCAGGGTATGGCTACACAGCAGCAGGAAGAGGTTTTTCCATCACTGGAGTAAATCCCCCCCGTTGAGAGGTGGTAGCTAGGTTGATGGCCTAGCTGGGCCTATACCAGGGCTTAGGTTGGTTTAACTGTGTCTCTTGGGTGTGAATTTTTCACACCTCTTAGCAACTGTAGCTAGGTTGAGCTTAGTTTTAGGTGTAGATCAGGCTAGATGCAATAACCAGTGCCAAAACTGCCTGGGATACCGCAAGTGGGGGTTAAAATATTCCTGGATCACTACTGGGTTTTTCCCACCTTTGTTACTGCTCTCTGTCCTTGTTTCTTTAGAGTCTGTCTTTGCTCTTTTAAGGTTGAAGGGAGCGCCTGCAGGCACTCTGTTCTTGAAGTGCTTGCACACAGGTGAAATTGATTCAGATCTTTGACCTTCCCTGTTCAGCTCATCAGCGGGTGCTGTGATTTGTGTGGGTCACTACCTTGGCAGCTGGGGAACAGGCTGCTTTCACTCTGCTCACTCATGAGAGAGCTGGTTCCTTTAACCTCTTCACTGCCTACAGGCTGTATCTTTATCCATTCAGGGTTATCCTGGCAATTTCCTTAGCCCTTGTTCTGTTTGAATGAAGAAATCATTTATAAAACGATTAATCATATTGCCCCTTGGCACTAAGCAGAAGAGAAGGTTTCTTTTCTGCTAATCTAATGGAACATCAAAGAAAACCGATTATTACATTTATAGAAGAGATGGGTGGGGGGGATGTACAGGATGTTTTATAAAGGTGCTGTTTTAAATAATGCCACAAGGTGGCAGCTTGTCTCAATAAATGAAACCAGGTTGTTATACAGCAGGCCTGCACAACTCGTAAAACGGCGAGGGCCACATTACTACAAAGAAAACAGCTGAGGGCCGAAACTCCCAGCCCCACGGACCTCTGGGCCCCGCGGAAACACCCCACCCCAGGGCTGCCCAGCCCTGTGGTAACAAATCCTCCTTCCCCAGCACCACCCCACCAAAACAGCTGTGGGCCAAAAAAGGAAGGTTTGCGATGCGGAGGTGATACTTGATTTTAAACCAGCCAGGGGTTCCCAGCTGAAGAGGTGACTTGGAGCTGTCGGGGGCAAATTAAAGGGCCCCGGGGCTCCTGCGGCTGGGGAAACCTGGAGCTTTGCGGGGCTGGGGTAGGGATTTAAAGGGCCCAGAGCTCTTGTCAGCAGCTCAGAGCATTGTGAATCCCGGCTGCGGCTGAGATTTAAAGGGCTCTGGGCTCCCCGCTGCTGCGGGCAGCTCAGAGCCTCTTGAATCCCAGCCGATAGTCCTTTGATTCCCTGCCGTGGGCTGCACAGTGAGCCTCCGCGGGCCACATGTTGTGCAGGCCTGCTATACAGTAGAACTTGTTTGCTAACTGCAGCCACCTGCGCTAATAGCCACCACCCATCATGGTCCAACATAGCCCACGTTTTTCTGACTTTCAGACCATGCTCCAACATGGCTTATTTTTCAAGGATTTTTTCCCAAAGGGGCGTGATGGGGGATGGAGCTCACTTTTTAGTGAGCTGGGAATATCTGCAATTGCTGGCATCGGCCAACCTGCATTCTGTGGGTCAGCTGTTTCTGTGGCTAGAGCTTGGGATAAGGACCTGTTACAGATGGAATATCTCCAGCTGCCACAGATTTGCTCAGATTGTAAACTCTGTTGCAGTCAGATAGCTGGAAGGAGAAACCACTTCCAGATGGGGGATTATTTGAAATGTGGAGAAAGTTAGTTAAGATTTTTGTTTAACTTCTAGAAGACTTAGGGCTTGTCTATGCTTGGACACTTCAGTGAAGTAGCTATTCATATCCTATTAATTATTCCAGAATAACTGTTTGGTAACGTTTCCCAGTGTAGACAAACCCTTACAACTGGTGTAGACTGTAAGTTCTCCTGAGCGGGGATCAAATCTACATCTTCATATAGGTCATAGTGCCACAATGGATGTGCTACTCTACTCTACACAATGTGTTACCCTGCTATATGGAGCTAATAGTAATAATGGGTTAGTTGAGGTGTGGACACAGCTTGCAGTAGTGTGTACACATATGCCATTTCTGTAAAGATACCCCATGTTGACTGGATCACTGTCCTTTTGTCATGTTCTCCTGGGAAGAGTGAGAACTCCCTGAGCACTCAAAGATTTGACCCTTTTGAGAGACCGATAGGTGAGCCTCATTCTGTGATTTTTGTTGTTGTATCAATTAGCCCCCCTGTTATAGTAGCCAAAAATGTGGAGCCCCTATAATGCCTGTTTACAGGCTGTGCTGTGCTTCCTTGAGAAATCTGGGGAACCATGTGAGATCATATTGTAGTGGATTGTGTGGTCAGAGTCTAAAGCAGAGGTAGTATAGAACTTCCAGAAGAGCATTCTCTTCCTCTCTCATAGACTCAAGGTCAGAAGGGACCATTGTGATCATCTAGTCTGACCTCTTGCACAACGCAGGCCACAATCTCACCCACCCACTCCTGTAACAAACTGCTGTGTCCTGCCAGATTGAAAAGTCATGCCTATGAATCTGGGACTAGGCAACAGGGCAGGTAAAGGTGGTGCCTGAATCCCTGAATGCTGGAGTCCCCAAAAAGGAGAGCTGAAGACACAAGGGCTGAGATAAGCACTGGAAAAATGATTTTCCACTAAGCCAGCCTGGCACTTAGTAAAGATTCTCCATATCTGTTCATCTTTTCATACAGCATGTAATGAGGAAAACCATGAGTGGACCAAAAGGATCACAACCGAAAATAAGGTCAGGGTTTCTGTGGCATCACCAGTCACTCCGTTCTGGACAGTGTGGGCATCCTGAATTAGTCTAATCTGGTACCAACGGGCCATTACTAGCTGGCTGTTTGTAGCCTGTCCTGAGCTGGCTGACACCTATCCTATAGCAGTACTTCGAAGAGCTGCCCCTTACTGCAAAGGCCAAATCGAAAACATTCCAAGAACAGGGAGGATCCTCTTTGCAATTACCAGCCTCAGACATTCACAAGAGAAGGCAACTCTGGCATCAGATTCAAGCCATCACCATTTCATGCATTGGTGAACATTGTGGTCAGGGGAGGGAGCAATCTTCATTCTGTAATAATTATGCTAATGACATTTACTCTTGCTTCTGTCTGGTGGCTGCAGGAAGACATCTCACTAAGCGGCTATCAGAAGCATGTGTCGTCCTGCTCTGCCCCAGCCCCGCTGACTGCAGCTGAACAGGAGCTCCAGCAAATCCGCATTAATGAGGTGAGAGGCTGGGTTTGAGAGATGGGAAAAGGATTTGTATCAGCAATGGGTGCAAAACAGTTAAAGCTGGGAGCTGTTGCTTCCAGACAGCAAGATGCATTAAGCTGTGAAGTAGCCTCTCCAGGGAAAGACTGGCTTACTCCTCACTTGGAATATACACAACTAGACTCTACAAAATGCCAGCAAACGTATTGTGGGAATTAGACCTGTGTTGGCAGAGAGATGGACTGTATGTGACACTCTGATTCTGTGTGGGCCTTGGCGTGGGAGCCACACCCAGCCAGTGCAGGGAGACAGACAGGAAAGACTCAAACAAAAAATACCAGTAGCCAAAGCAGAAAGGTCCAAGCAAAACATGGCAAAGCTACCTTGTAATTGAGCCAGTTTCACTTTAAATTATTTTGTGCCTTTATTTTTAAAGCTACAACTGCCATTTTATGTTTAGCTAAATCTCTGAAAGCAAAATTTGCCATCTGTGTTCTTTAAAACTAATGCACGAAATAAACTCACTGAAGCCTTTTATATGCTTACACGTTTGCTCACAGTTCTGTTTCATTTCCCCTGCTGTAGTTGGTTGGCAAATGATGGTTTAACATCCAAAGCAGAACAGGAAGCTGCATTCTGAACACTGCTGTAGACATTAGCACTGTTATCAAGCAGAACCCAGAACTTGTACTTCAGGGGAAGGGCAGGAAGAAACGATTTTCAGCCATGTTTTTTCTGAAATGTGCTTGACACCATTCTCTTTTAGCACCCAGAAATGTACTAGGCACCTCCTGAAAAGACAGTCCTGTCACAAGGGGCTTCGGTTTGAAACTTTTAGGTGTGACATGATGGGCAGGGATGTGAAACAAAAGGAGGGACTGGGCCGAGGAGGAATGGGATGACAGCAGTACGATCAAGTGGATACTTTCCTGGTCTCTGTACTTCGTGGTGGTTCTGTGTGTGGGCATGTGCATGCAGATAATGTAGGGAGGAGACAGCGAATGTTATTGATGCAGTTATGGAGGACATCCTGGGTAGAGTGAGATTTCAGGAGGAATTTCATTCAGTGGATAGCGGCTTGTGGGATAAGTGGAACATTCCATGTATAGGAGGCAGCATAAAAATAGCACCAAGACTTAACAGAGAGAGACAAGCAGGCCATAAACAATGGCATTATTGGAGGGCTGATCTGAGAGGCAGGGTTGGATAAGTAGGGAGCATAAGAACTACTTGTCTGTATTTCTGAAGCCTGCCCTATATAAGAGGTGCAGAAAACAACATGATCCGATTCCAGTATTTGTGTTGGATGCAAGGCTGGCGATTTCTTCTGCCAGTGATCTCTCAGCCAGTCTATCTTGTCATACTCAGATATTTACCTCTTCAGTCTGTACCAATTCACTGTGGGGAGAAGCCTTCTGACTTTTCTGCTTTTCACTTCACCTGTCTGTCTTCCCTTCAGATTTTTATTTCAAACCAGTCTCTGTTAGAGTGGTGACATCAGTGTTACAGATTTGCAGTCGCTAATCGGCTTCTGGTCCCATTGTTCCCTTCCCTGTTGCTTCCCGCAGCCCATAAACCTAATCTCTCCAGATCAGTCTGGATTTGTTCGCTGTGTTCCTCCACATTTGCTGCTCCCTTAAATTTGTGTCCTCTGAAAACTCAAATGTTTGTGCCTCTTCCCTCAAGGTCATTGGTGGACCAGGCAGGGTTTGAATTCAGCTGCCTGAGCTTTGCAGGGCATGTTGAAGGCATCTTGAGGTTCTGGGGTGCTGCTGAGACTGGGGAGCTCAGCCCAGGTAAAATTCCAGAACTTATACAAATCCTGATGACCTCCCCCATTTCTATTCCTTTCTCCAGATACACACACTTATCACCTCTTCCCCTGGAGTAATTTTCTCCTTTCCCCTCTAGCACTCCAGTAGGATTGGCGCCAGAACTATAGTTATGTTTCAGCACCACACACACATTTTGTATTGTAATCCTTAGTTTGAGAGGGTGTCTGACCTCTTGTCCCCCCTGAGCATCATGCTCTTTCACTCAGCACATCAGTCTGTGGTACAGTCTCCAGAAGAGACCTTGCTTTACCCTCACCGAGTTGTTCAGTTAAAGCACTTGAGATTCTAGCCCATCTGTCAGATAAGATCTATTACAGTAGTACTCTTGGTGCTAAAATGTACCTATCAGTGTTTCTGATTTTTCTTCCCCTACTCCTGACATCAGGCTCCCAGCTCTGCTACAGCCTGCCTTTGATGGGTTGGTGATGCTGACATGCTCCAAAGAGAATCCTATCTCCTGAGTCAGGCCACTGCTCCCTGTAACCTGGTGCTGAAATGTGGAGGGAGTGAACAGGATGTCGGTTCTGGATGCAGTTCAGAATGTTGATTTCCATCTATAAAGCCCTAAATAATCTCTGACTTGCCCCTTTCACAGTAGCTTTTGATCCACAGCCTGGAGCTTATCAGGAGGCAGTAGCGTGGCATTCTCTGGGGGGCCGTGACACTGGTAATCCTTCCCATTGGGAGTTCAGCGTAGCCCAGGTTTTGTAGCTCTTAGAGCATGGTGCTTGTGCTCCATTTTCCTAGTCTGAGGATGCTGGGAGCCCCTTAATTATTGGTCTCTCTAGGTCTGGTTTCTGTTCTTGGGGGTTAGGGGACAGCTGTATTGGGTGATGGGAGCTGATGCCAAAGGTGTTCCGAACATGTGACTTTATGTGCAGTAAATGGCATCAAGACACCCTGCAGATGATGTGTAATAGACAAACAGGTAGGGACAAGGGGTTCCATCAGGGAAGCAGAAATCTCTCATTAAATACATAGAAGAGAAGCTGATTAGAAGCAAATATAGTTTAGTGAGAGAATTGGATCAGCATTAGCTTTGTAGCTAAATGCGGAGGCAAACGAGAGCGCGTCCTGCTGCTAGTGTGTTCCGAGAGCATCAAGCTAGTATTGGCTCTGCAGCTTTGCATGTAGCGCCCTCTCCTTCTGGCCTCTGTCATGCTTGCCCGACTGGCTCGCTCAATGTTGTTGGATTAAGTGCTTTTTGGGTGTGTCTTGCAGGATAAAGCTGCCCAGGTAAGTGCCTCCTGTTGATTCTCGTCTTCTGATTGCTGACTTTGGTGTTTGCCCTCCCCCATTGAATAATGGGGCATGTATTCAATAAGTGTCCTGCTAGGTGCATGGTGTGTCACAACTCACGTTCTAAGGATACAATGTCCCTTGTGTAGAATTCTAAAGTTGAACCACTGAAATATTAGAACAGCAGCAAAAAATGCCGTCTGCATGAATGTAAGTAGTCACTGCGGTGTTTTGGTTGGGGTTTTTAAAGACACAAACCCCAGGAAATTAAATGATGGCTCCCAAAGCACTTGTACCTTGGCTCATTGATCTAGATACCGTTCTCTCTTTAGAGAGGAAGGGTAGTCTAGTGGTTAGCACAGGATCTGCCTCCTGATTTCCAGCTGTCACTCACTTCTTCTCTGTGTGCTTGAACACTTGACTTTACCTCTGAGCCTCATTTTATCTGTTACTAAAAAAGGCCTAATACTCTGTCCCACATGGGGGTCAGTCTGAATTATGTAATATTTGTAAAGCATTTTGAGATGTTAGGGGAACAGATGTGTAGTGTGTATCCACATACAATGTGACTTAGTTACACTTGCTTTGGGACCCAGAACTTCAATTTCCTGACTTCCTCCACCCACACAAATTTAAAAAACAATGTCCTTTGAGGGAACACTGATCATAATGCCAGGTAACTGCACTTATTGCATTGCATTTACATGTATCTGGTTTTACTCATTAGTAATTTGCAATCCTGATGGTGAATCATTCCCTTCATTTGTCTTTATCACATGTACCACTGCTATGTCAGGTTGCTCATGAGCGCTAGCTGGGCTGGACTTAGGCATGGAGAATTTCTTGATCCTGGAGCACAAAGAAAATGTGTAAATTAAAGATCAAGGCTGGCAGCTATAAGTAGTAGCTGGGACTTGATTGTACAGTCCACCAGGAAAAAGTCGACTACAAATTCCACAAAACTTAATTTCTAAACTCTTTAGAATTCTGTAAGTGACAAGGGGCACTGTTATCATAAAAAAAAAAGGGGGAGGGGATTTGGGGTGTGTTGTGACCCACACTGTTTCCCATGTGTTTCTTCCTTCTTCCTGTAGATACAATTTCAAATGCATCTCTGTTCTGTTCACGTTCTGTTCCAATGCATGTGTGACTGACTGAATAATATCTGATCCGAATCTGTTGTGTAGTGTTGCTGTTGCCTTCCACCTCAGAGGTGGCTATATTTCTCAGGGGTGGAGGGGGGTTCAAGTGATTCTTACATTAATCTGTTTGGAAAAAACTCTCATTCTTGAGGATCCTTCACAATTAGACGAACTTCCATAAATAGAAGGGTGGTGTAGGTGCCAGGAGTGGGGTTTGGTGTTCAGCTTCCTAGAATCAGAAATGTAGGGCTAGAATTGACCTCTAGTCCAGCGCCTTTACTGAGGAAGGACCAAGAAAACCTAGACCAACCCTGACAGGTGTTTTTGTCCAACCTGTTCTTGAACACCTCCAAAGATGGGAATTCCACAACCTTCCTTTGAAGCTTTTTCCTGTGCTTAACGATCCTTATTGTTAAAAAGCATCCTAATACTTAACCTGAATCTCCTTTGCTGCAGATTAAGCCAGTTACTTCTTGTCCTATCATCACTAGATACAGAGAACAATTGTTCACCATCCTCTTTATAAGAGAATCTTTAAAACATATTTGAAGACTTTTATCAAGTCCCCTCTAGTCTTGTTTTCTCCTGACTAAACATGCCCCTTTCCTCATAGGCAGGTTTTCTAAACCTTTAATCATTTTTGTTGCTGCTGCCTGGACTCTCTCCAAGTTGTCTGCCTCTTAAAGCGTGACACCCAGAACTGGACACAGTACTGTAGCTGAGGCCTCACCAGTGCTGAGTAGAGCAGGATAATTACCTCCCATGTCTTACATAATGATAGTCCAGTTAAGGCTCATATTCTGGGGTGTATTTTCACAACTACATCACATTGTTGTTTCATATTCAATTTATGTTCCTCTAGAACCCCCAGATCCTTTGCAGCAGTACTACTGCCTAGCCAGTTATTACCTTTTGTAGTTGTGCATTTAATTTTTCCTTTCTAAGGGAAGTACTTTACAGGTGTCTTTAATGAATTACAACTTGCTGATTTCAGACCAATTTTGAATTCTAGTCCTGTCTTCCAAGGTGCTAGCAACCCCTTCCAGCTTGGTCTGCAAATGTTTGGAGCGTATGCTTCACTCCATTTTCCAAATCATTAATGAAATATCAAATGGTTCTGAACTCAGGACTGAACCCTGTCTGAACCCACTAGGTATGTCCTTCCAGTTTGACAGTGAACTGTTGATAACTACTCTTTGAGTTTGGTCTTTCAACCAGTTGTGCACCCGCCTAATAGTAATTTCATCTAGCTGGCATTTCTCTAATTTGCTTTTGAGAATGTCATGTGGGATTGTGTCAGAGGCCTTACTAAAATCATGATACATCATGTCTACTGCTTCGTCTCCCACCCACAAGCAAGTAACCCTGTCAAAGAAGTAAACTAGGTTGGTTTGGCATGATTTGTTCTTGACAAATCCATGCTGGCTATTCCTTATCGCCTTGTTATCCTGTAGGTGATTGCAAATGGAATGTTTAATAACTTGATCAGTATCTTTCCAGGTTCCAAAGTTAAGCCTATGGTCTGTAATTCCCCAAGCCCTCTTTGTTCCCCTTTTTAAAGATAGGTATATTTGCCCTTCTCCAGTCTTCTGGGACCCCACCTGTTGTTCATAAGTCCTCCTGTGTCACTGAAATAATTTCAAACCAGCATCAGCAGTGTCATTCATAGCTCTGGTTCATTGGTTCAGACTGGGAAAGTCTTGTTGCCCAGAAACCTAGGGCAAGGAGAAGTGCTGGATAAGCAAGTAACCCTGTCTAGTGACAATGACCTCAGACACAGCACGTAGCTGCTTGTCAAAGAAGTAGGAGCTCAGGCTGCTGAGCAAAGAGAACAGAATCTCTTCAAAGGCAGTGGCTGGTGAAGGGAGTGAGCAAAGCAACAGAGCTGCTAGTCAAAGGGGAGGATGTCAGCCACAGAAATAACGCCCTAGGACAAGAGATTGGGCCGTGGAACAGGTGAACAAGCCAGAGGCTGAGCCTAAAGGTACATCTACACTACCCACTGGATTGGCAGGTAGTGATCAATCTATTGGGGGATCGATTTATCATGTCTAGTGTAGACGCAATAAATCGATCCCTGATCGCTCTGCCATTGACTCCTGTACTCTACTGCGGTGAGAGGCGGAAGCAGTCGACCCCGCACCATGAGGACACGAGGTAGGTCAACCTAAGATACGTCAACTTCAGCTATGCCATTCTCCTAGCTGAAGTTGCGTATCTTAGGTCGATCCCCTCCCCAGTGTAGACCAGGGCTTAGTTGAATGTGTTAATGCATTGATAGAGATCTCTGGTGACAGCAGAGGTGAGAGATTGTGTGGGCTTCTCAGATAGTTCAGTGACCGTTTTCTCATCAGAAAGGCAAGCGATAGTATAGTTTGCTGCCCAAGCCAAAGTAGGTTTTCCAGTAGGATAAACTACAGTTTGAGTCTCTTGCTGCTAAGGCCAGACATGTTAACTTTCAAATCCGTGCTCAATTTGCATGCTATTTTAAAACATTTCTACAAAAATTGTCTGTACAAGACTATCTATATAAAAAATGTCTGGAACACATCAAACCACTCTGCAAGGAGCAGGGATTTAAAAAAAAAAAAAAAAATCAGGCTGAATCAGCAGAAGGTAAGACTGAAGGCTTCAGCCTGAGAAAGTGTAAAGCACACAGCCCAGAAGAGGATGTAGGCAAAAAGAAATGAGAACTGTAGATATAATTGTGCTTTGTAGAATTCATAGAAGCAAAATATCCATGGGTTTCATGTTGACAGGATGAGTTCTGTGCATGTTTGCTTTGCAGAAAGCGTGGAAAACTTCTTATAAGGTGTGAGACCTCAAATGTTTTCATGCATCTTACGTGACTATTCTGTTGCTCATGTGAAATACATGGAAACAGCTAATTTCCTTTTGTCCATAAGAAGCTGCTATTAGGTTGCTTTTTAAATGCAGTGGGGAGACTAAAAAAAGTGAAAGCATTTGGGGGTTTGAACACTGCTTACACAGTCACAAAATAGGATTTCATTTTTAGAGTTTGAAATACCATGCAGCTTGCAGGCCAGTGGTGGCCTTAAGCTTGGGTCAAATTATATCTCGGACATGCAGGAAACAAATATTATATAGCTGTTTGCTAATGGATCTGCTGCTAGGTCTGTAACAAGAGTCAGCATACATCCCATCTTTACAGGGTAGGAATCCTGCACTCTTTGCTGTTATAATATACCTGGAATTTGAGGCATCTGTGGTATCCCATAAGCAATAAAAATAGCTTAAGAGCCGTGGGAACAAGGCAAAAGAATTCAAACCAAAACTGGTTGGGGTCTGAATGTAGAAGGTGCAGCAGTGAGGATGGGCTGTTTGATTTATTAGAGCACACCTGTCAGTTACTGGGTATTGTGGTAGAGAACAGGTGAATGGAGGCCTGGTTTTCACTGCCAAAATAAGTGTGGTGTAGTTTTTACTGTGAGGTTGCTAGGTGAGATGAACCAAAGGTGAGGGGTGTAGGGTTGGTCCCATGGTAAAAACTACAGGTGCCTTGTGTTTCCGCTACAGTTTTACAGTGTGATAACTAATGCACATTTGTTATCCTGTAGTTTAAAACCCCACACCTGTTTGTTTTTAATGACACCACAGCCAATGTCTCTCTGGAATACCAGCTTTGTGTATGGATTCAAAACCAGCCAGAGCTGCATTAGTTGGGAATGGATCTAATCAGCTGATAATTTAAATGCAAAAACCATCGATCTTGCAAACTTTGTGGCATTGATGCAAAGACTCCAAGTCAGGAATTCCAAAATATAAAGTTAACTCAGCCTCACTGCACATCCTGTATGTTTAATGGTGTCTATAGATAATAGATTACGGCTTACGTTTAACAAGGGAAAGGAGGAGAGAATACTGTGATTATAGTATGTGGTAGATTTAACGTTGCCAGAGCAACCTTAAACCTTTTGGGATTTTCTGACGTTTGAGCATTCAATCTTTCAGCCTTACTGTTGTATTAATGTTGATCCCCTTCACCTTGGTTTAATTTCCTACGCATTTAAAGGGAAAATTAGAATCTGGAGGTATTGTGCTAGTGAATTTCCTTTTCCCCACCAGTTTGCTTTCTGAAGCTTATAGCTCCACTAGTTTTGCCAGACAAGCATGTATGCTCTTTGAATCAACATGCCCACTTCCCTAACTTCACTGCCTCTGTTTGAAGTGCACTTATCTAGAATTATGCACCTTACCTAACATGCAGTTAATTTTCAAACACTAATGTAGTGTTTACATTCAAACCATTTTTAACTAAGGTAAGCACTAGCTCCATGAAATGTGGCATGGTCATAGACCTCAAACTTCAGACATTTGTCTTGTAGCCCTGTCTAAAAGTTGTTTTTAAATGATTTATTTTGGAATATTTTTAAATGGAAGAAGTGTATTTATTTTCCCTCCACTCAAAATCTCTTGATAAAAGTTTGTTGCAACTCTCTCACCTTCAGGCAGAGACCAGCAATGGAAAATTTCAGCCCAACACTTTTGAGTTAGTGGCTGGAAACTGAAAGTTTCCTAGGTTCTATAATATTTTAACATCCATGGCCACTGAAGCTGCCAATTTGCTGTATGCTATGAAACATCACAGGAACATCACTTGAAACATCACAGGAACAGCAGAAGGATCTGGGTTTATCCCTGCTGTTCCTGTGAGAGTGCATCTCTTTTAGCATGGTCGAGCTTATGAAACACAGTCAGTGCCCATTCCGTTCAGTAGGGGGCAGTGATATGCACACACTAGACCAGGGGTGAGCAAACTATGGCCTGGGGGCTGCATCTGGCCCTCCAGATGTTTTAATCTGATCCTCGAGCTCCAGCCGGGGAGCAGGGCGGGGGCTTGACTTGCTCCGTGTGGCTCCCAGAAGCAATGGCTTGTCCCCTCTCTGGCTCCTACGCATAGGGCCGCCAGGGGGCTCCGCATGCTTCCCCTGCCCCAAGCACTGTCCCTGCAGCTCCCATTGGCCAGTAATCATAGTTCATGGGAGCTGTGGGGCGGCGCCTGCGGACAGGGCAGTGTGCAGTGCTGCCTGGCCAGGTCGCAGCATAGGAGCCAGAGGGTGGACATGCTGCTGCTTCTGGGAGCTGCGTGAGGTAAGCACTGGCCGGAGCCTGCACGCCTGACCCCCCCCCCCCATGCCCCAGCCCTGATTTCCCCCCCCCACCCTCTGAACCCCTCGATCCCAGCCCGGCTTACCCTCCTGCATCCCCAACCCCTCACCCCCAGCCTGGAGCCCCTTCCCGCACCCAGAACTCCTCATTTCTTGCCCCACCCCAGAGCCTGTACCCCCAGCTGGAACCTTCACCTCCCCTACACCCCAATCCCTAATTCCGTGAGCATCCATGGCCCACTATACAATTTCCATACCCAGATGTGGCCCTCGGGCCACAAAGTTTGCCCACCCCTGCACTAGACAGTTTGTTACAACACATTGCACATGCCTCAAGCCTTTGTTTGCAGTTAGTAGCAAAAGAGCTTTCTGGTGGTAACATTTGTGGGGTGTTGATGTCCTGGATTAAGATATTCACCCCATTTTAATGTACCTGGATCTAGGTCTCGGATGGTGATACTCTGGGTAGCTCTTGAGAGAGCAATGGGCTGATTAATCAAAGGGCATTAGTTTTTTTAATACTGATTTCTACAGCTTATGCTGAATCCTTAGCTCTCTATTCATGCTAGTCCTGCCTGTGGAGATGCCACCCTTTAGTGTGAGCGTCTATCTGGGCAGGAGATGGTACTCAGACCCCCAATAGTATTTATTTATGGAGAACCTAACACTGCTCCACTATACAAATCTCAGCCTGGCCTGAAGATCATCTGCCTTCTGTGGCACTGTGGTATGTTTGGTCTTTGATTCTTCAAAGCCTCTAGATCACTGCTCCTGAAACACTTTTTTCCAGAAGAGAGCTACTTCCAGAAGAGAGCCACCTCCCTTTTTAACTCCCTAGTCGCCTATTTCTTGGCTTTGATTAATTCCCCTGAACACTGGAAGGTGCTCTGGACCACAGCTGAGCCATGGACTGCAATTTGGGATCCACTGCTCTAGAGAGAATCCATCCAAAATGTGTGAGGGGTCAGTGGTGACTGAAGAGCCGAGAGGGCCACAACAGAGTTGCTGAAGGTGTCCAGAGTCCTCTTCTAGTCGTCATCATCCTCCTTCTCCCTCTGCATTAGCTTTGTCAGCCCCCACCCGACCCATGCATAATCCCATTAGCAGGTGTGAATGGATTCTTCCTTCTGGAGGTGGGTTGCTTGGTGCTGATGTTTTCCTTGTGCTTGTTTTTTGTTGTGCTCCCAGGATCTGCGCTCCCTGGCTTCCAGCAGTGAGATGGTAGGCCTCTCTCCTCCGGTGTGTCCATTCCCCTCCTCTCCTTTAAAACAATCTCCTCTGTGTGCCGTACTTTGTCCAGATACCCCCCTTCCTTAGTCAGTGTTCTCCACCCCCTTCGTTAGTTTGAGAAATGTATGGGGAGCTACCCTCTGTTTTATTCCGAGTTGCTGATCTGATTTCTCCTCTCCCCATGCTCCCAGGATGCCTGCTTGCAGGACTCTAGCACTGAGATGGTAGGCTGGCCTCTGGACATTTTGTGCATTCTCCCCATGCCTCTGTCTTACTCAGGAATCTCATTTTGTGCCTACTTTACTCAGTTCTATGCTCCCAATTCCTTCTGGATTATTATCTATAGGGAATGAGCTGCTAACCCACCCCGGGCAAGTCACTTCATGGTCATATTTGCTACCTCCTAACCTTGGGGTGTCAGAGTTTAAGGCCAGAGGGATCGCCAAAGCATCTGTCTGACCTACTGCATCTCACAGACCATTAAAAACCACCCAACCACCCGCCTACCAAACCCGGCAACCCAAATTAGACAAAAGTATTACAGCCTGTGGGAGACTAGACTGTTGTATGCCACAGGTAGAGAATAGGAGGGACCAAGATCCCCGCTGCGGCAGGGAGATGAAGTGAGTTATTCTCCGATAATCGCGGCAACTGACCTGCACCCCACACTCTGCAAAGGGGAAAGACACCCAAAGTCACTGCCAATCTGACCTGGAGGGAAATTCCTTTCCAAACCCACACATGGCCATCAGTTAGACACTGAGCATGTGGACAAGAACCAGCCAGCCCAGCACCTGAGACATAGAATCTTTGTGTCACCGCAGAGCCCTGGCCCTCCCTGCCCAGGGTGCCATCTCCAGCCATGGCCATCCCTGATGCTTCAGAGAAAGGAGATATAAAAAACAATTCATTGAGTGGAGTGGGTTAGTCTGACCCCTCCTGCTGAAGTTCTGAAGCATGAGCTTTTAAAACCATAAGACACAAACTGGAAGTGAGCTCCAGGGCTGCTGTACCTCACCCCCTTTATGGTTAGAAATTTTCTAATTTCCAGCCTGAGTTTGCTGATGGCCAGTTAATATCCATTTGTTCTTGTGCCAACTTTTGTCCTTTAGTTTAAATAGCTCTTCACCCTCGCTGATATTTACCCCAATGTATTTATAGAGCGCAGCAATATCGCCTCTCAATCTTCTTTTTGCTAGCCTGAATGAGCCTCTTGTAGAATAGGCCCACCATTCCCCTGATCGTCCTCGTAGCTCTTTTCTGCACCTGTTCCTCTTTCTCTGAGGTGTCACTAAATAAAGGTGGTGAAGGCCAGAGAATCATTTTAGGGGAGGAAGAAGTGGGACCTCATGCTTCCAGCCCTGCTGTGCATATTTTCCCAAGGGGGCCATGTTTGGGGTGGAAAGCAGGTGTGTGTGTGTGTGGGGAGGGGGATTGTCATTTTGCCAGATACTTTATTACTGAAACATTTGTGAAGGGTTCCTGGTCACTTTTGAGTAATTCAGGGCAGTACGTTCAGTGTGTGGTTGAGAAACCTGAGTTCCAGTTCCTGCTTTGCCCACAGTCACACTGGAGTCAGGGACACGTCACTTCATCTTTCGAGTGCCTTAGTTTCCCCATCTGTATAAAAGAGATAATACTACTTGCCTCCCTTGTATAAAGCACTATGGGTGAAAAGTGCTTAACAGCGCTATCCATAACAGATAGCGGTGCACACAATCTCGCTGGTTTTGCAGCACTATTAAGATTAGCACATACAAAAGTCACTCTGGCTGCTCGTTATGCAATTTGCAAATGTGGATAACTGCAGCAAATCGAACCCATGTCCCTGTGAGATCTGGCTGTGCGCTGGTACTCAGAGGTGACTATTTCCATGGCACTTTTCATCTGTAGATTCGAAGCCATTTTGGCTATACTGTCACTTATTTTAAAAAGTCATTGTTTTTTTTAAGGGAAAGTGAGGAGTTTTTTTCCTCACTCAAAAATGGCTGAACCATCTTTCCTCAAGTAAAATACCTTCCCCTGGAAGCAGAGCCTGAACCTGAAAGATGGGTGTTCTCAGAAAGCTGCGAGCAGCTGAATCTGGGTGTCACAATGGAAATCACTTTACAACCAGCACCAGCTAAAGTGGAACAGCCCCAATGGGAGGTAGCCTTTCCACACGTGGCTTTTAGAGCACATTCGGTACTCTCAGTGCTTAGCAACCTCTAGTCACCAAGCTGAAACGAGTGTGTGAGGCTTTTCAGAGAGCCATTCTCTCCTCTGCCTTCTCTGTCACTGATGTGGCTCCCGTTTCCCTGTATTCCATATGACAGATAGTAGTGGGCTGTTGGTGCTGCCCCGCGCTGGTAGAATTCCCCAGCCCTGAGGAGGTACGCTGTGTTGCCTGCCATGTGTTGTGCTTTAGGCTGTGTCTGAGGGATTCTTTCTCCTCTCATTCTTCACCTCCTCTTCTGAGTGGGATTTTTGTCTCTTCTTTTTAAACACTTGCACACGGAAGCTGTACTCTGAGCAGCGCCTCTCACGGTGCTGAGAGAGATGTGAAGAGTAAGCTTACCTGGTGGGAGAAGTTAAATTTCGAATGGAAAAAAAATCTGATTCTTTTGCTTCCCTCCTCTCCTCCCCCCACCCCCTTTGAAGTGGATTTGGGTGCACTGGAGAGTGGATTTGTTGATGCAGAGTATTCCTTCTTAGGGTGGTCCACTGTAAGCCTTTAACCTAAAGGGTCACGTGCCTGTGGCTTACCTCCACTTTCCAGGGCTTGCTCTGATGGATTTTTCCCATCACCTGTGGCATTCTCAGTGGGAGTCTGGGAGATGGGTTTGCACTACCACTTTTTATCCAGAGCTAATGGTGCACAAATGCTACAGTTGATTTTTTTATTGGAAGGCTGTATTGAGAATTAAAAATTGCAAACAAAATCTTGCTATGTCATAACACCCCAAAATTTGAAAAACAGTGGGTGTTTGGAGGAGAGATTATTTATTACAGTAGCATCTGGGAACCCCAGTCAAGACCAGGACCCTATTGTGTTAGGTGCTGTACAAACACAGAACAAAGCTGGAGAGTTGCAGAGCAAGTCCTGGGATGGCACTGGAGGACCTGGCAACCAGAGATGTTGCCGTCTCACGAGACCCTAAGCAGATTCTCCTCAGAGCTCTACTGAAGATGGCCTCGCATGGCAAAACTGGCTAAAGCCATTGTGCAACAAGGGGTTTTTGTGGCTGAGAAATGTGGGCCCCAAACCCCCAAATGCTAGAGAATGGAAGTACAGTTTGATCAAGAAAATACCATGGTCTCTTCCCATTCCTGTTTCATTTGAAGTCCCCCAATGACAGCTGCAGCATCCCATGTGCTTGATTGTCTCTCTCATGCACCCAGTTATTTATAACTGGCCACGCAAAATGACAAGCTGAGGGCATCTTCTGCCAGTGAAAACTTTCCTCACCACTCATCCACTTAGGCAGAGATTAGCTGTGGGGAAAACCTCATCATTGAGATTTTTCTCTAAACACACAGCAGCCCACGTGAACAAGATGCCCTGGAAGTCTGTGGGAAGATGGTGCTCCCAGGTGGCACTCAGAGTAGATTCTCTGTGGTCCTTGCCTCTCACTTCGCATGGCCACATAAATCTCTGGACCAGCCCTCCAGAATGAACAGCAGGGCTGCTTGATACCAAAGAATCCCCCTGCCTTGGGAAGTCTTAAAGGGGCCAAGCAGTCCAGTGCCCAGTGTTTGGTTTAGTGTTGGCTGTCTGACAGCTGTAGTTTTATTAGAAAACTGAGAATTTTGGTGAAGTTAGACGACTAATGAATTTTGTTGTCGTGGCATCTGTGACTTTTGCTAGGACTCTCCCCTGTATGTCCATGTAAATGTATTGATTTGAATGGTGCAGCAGGCTTGGAATCTCTCCTGCCTCTCTCTCGATCCTGGGCAACAGGCTGGTGCTACTGATTTCTGAAGTCGTTCAAATGAGAATAAGGGACATGAGGGGTGTCTAGGTCAATAACCCACCTACTTTATTACATAGTATGTCTTAAGGTGCTTGTGATGGTGGTGTCTGAGTTGTTGCTTAGCTTTAACGTTCCAGTGAATCCTAAGGATGGGGAAGAGAAATCTTCTATCCCTTCTCCCTTTGCTTCTCAGCAGCTTCCTTACTGGTGCAATCTCTGAGATTAGTTCCTCAACCCTTAGCAGGGTCATCCCCTTAAATTTAAGAGCAGAGGTGCTGAAAGCGGCCTGTCTTCCTGCTTGTGTTAACAGTGACGAGATCCAGGCTCAATGTGATCTCCATCAGTGGTGAATCCCATAACTGAGGGCCCTCTTTGGAGAGTGCCCTGTCCCGGGCACCAGTGGGAATGAGCCTGCTTGTCCCTTTTGAATTTAGTTGCCGCAGGGCATGAGTGCCTAATGTCCAAGTTCTGCCCAACTCCATTTAGGACCTGAGAGATAAGTGGCAGGACTCTGAGATGTACCTGGTCCGGCAGAGTTAGCGTGATCTCCAGATGGTTCGCTGCACTATGCAGGTGGGATGCTCCATGTTGCATGAGCTGTTGGTTTCCAGGTGGCCTTCAGAGTCCTCCCCAGGGGCAGCATATTGCAATAGTGCAGCCTCAAGGGGCCACGGCACGTGGATGCCTGTTTGTCTGGGATGGGAGTGTACAATCTCTTGGCCAGTTGCATGGATTCTGGAGTGCTTCTGCTGACTGGGTGTCTGTGTGCTGCTCAGGATCACTCCTCACTGCAGCCCTGGCCCCCTATGTTCTCTGGGGTGTGGGGACTGGTTTCTCACACAACATGCACTTGTCTCCCATGGCAGGTAGGCTATGACCCTGCTCCCTGGGGTTAAGGTTCTCAGTGAGGCAAGGCAAAGGGTGTTCCCTTAGCTTTGATCATCCTGGAAAGCACTGCAGCTGGCATGTGGGTATCCCTGTGGGCATGCCATCCTGGCAGGTGCTGCTCTCCTGGTGAGGGCTGCCCAGGAGATCCTGTTGCTCAGTGAGCTGTGAGTGACCCATTCTGGCTGGGTTAGAGTAGCACAATTTGTGTTTTGATTTTGTTCCCTTTATGCCACCCCCCTCCTCCTTTTCCTCCTCACTGGCTTTGTCTCGGACCAGTCTGACATTGGGGTCTCTGTTTCCAGGTAAAGACTGAGATCAGCGTGGAGAGTAAACACCAGACTCTGCAGGGCCTGGCTTTCCCACTGCAGCCTGATGCGCAGCAGGCCATCCAGTTGTTAAAGCAGAAGAAAATCAATTACATCCAGCTGGTAAGGAGGCAGTGGCAGTCACCCTTGCGCTTTTCAGTTCCCCCAGCTCCTGCCCCTGCCCTCGAGCTCTCCCTGTGTCTGCTGAGCCTCTGAGCGTTGATTTCAGTGTTTTACGCTGAATTCTTTCTCCCTTCCCCTTTAACCAGAAACTGGATCTTGAGCGGGAGACTATAGAACTGGTCCATACAAATGCCACGGAGCTAGCAGACCTCCCCAAAAGGATCCCCCAGGACTCTGGTCGCTATCATTTCTTCCTGTACAAGCACTCTCATGAGGGAGACTACCTGGAGTCTGTGGGTAAGCTCAGCCTTCTCGACCTGTACCCCCTAGGAGAGAGAATGCTTGGGTCAGATGGGTTCCCCCTGCCCTAGGCAGATGTGGTGGTGTTCTGCGTTCTGCTCAAGTGTGCAATGTTCCTGTGTAATCTCTGGCTGGAGCCAGGCCTACCTTCCCCTCCACACGGGCTACTACTATTCCAGTGAATGAGTCAGTAGGCAGATGCCTTTGCTGGCCTGCTGTCGTTCTGGTAGGCAGACGGCTATTTGTTTTGTTCTTGCCATGCTGTTCTTATCCTCAGTTGTTTTGGGATCTTGAACCAGTTCTCTTCAGCGGAAGAGCATGAAAGGGTGTTTGCTCACTCACCTGCCACCAGCGCCTCGGATGCCAGCAGAGGGCCCCTGACCCACACTACTGCTGAAGAAGTGCTGTGGAAGCCAATGCCAACGAGTATCTGGGGCAGTCCAGTTGCAGGCACCAGAACGTTTAGTCCTAGGAGGAGGACACTATTTGGCTGCAGGAGGCTTTTTCTCTTGATTTTTTTTTTTTTGGGGGGGGGGGGGGGGGTTTCTTCTCCATGGTGGTTTTACTGTCTCAGTCCTGTCTATGGTAGCAAGCTTGGCATGGGACTGCATGTGTGGCACTCTTGTGGGCATGCAGGGGCGAGTTGGGCAGGGTCTAGGACTGAATTCTCACTGCTGGATCTCAGTTTGCAGATGTTCCTCAACTTTTAAGTCTGAGGTGATGTTGACTGTCTTGCACTCTCTTGCAGTGTTCATCTATTCCATGCCTGGGTACAAGTGCGGCATTAAGGAGCGTATGCTGTACTCCAGCTGCAAGAGCCGGCTGCTCGACACTGTGGAGCAGGAGTTCTCCCTGGAGATTATAAAGAAGGTAAATCCGTGTTTCCTGCCTTGTCTCCTAACACTTGGCCAGCACGTCATGCCCCCCAACTGGACAATGGAGAGAGCAGATGCACACCTTTCTGCCAGTCTCTGGAGGGCGTAAAAAAAGAGGGAGTGGAATTGTCGGGTGTTCCAAAGGGAACCCACCTGAGAGCTGAGCAAGGGAACATTTAAGGTGAACATCCAAGGGCACAGACCTACTGATGTCTAAGAGAAGTAGTGAAATCCCCATCCCTTCAGTCATTTCAGAGTGACCTGCGGAGCATCTAGGAGAACATACTAAAGGGGCCAATGCAGGACTGTTTACTCAGGGGTAGGCTAGGGCAGTGCTTCTCAGCCTTTTTGATCCCAGAGACTAGCTTGCTGCATCAGGGAGATGTCAGGGACCGATGCTGGTCCACAGACCAGTTGTTGAGAAACGCTGGACTAGAGGATCTCCTAAGTCTCTTCCCATCTCAAATGTCTGATTTAAAAACCAGCATCAAATCAATGGAGGTTGGGCTTATTTTTGGGTCTGAGATGGTTTTCTGTGTGGCCTGAAATCTCGTCTCAAATGGGGTCAGGCACCAGCTCAGCCATGTGAGGCTGTCAGCTGCCCCTGTCCTTCCTCCTGCGTTTCACAGCCTTTCACTGCAAGGCTCTGGTGCCCTTTGATCCATCTCCTCACAGCGGGTGCAAATCTGAACTAGTGTTCACCTGCACTGATGTGTGAGTGTTAGGGATGTTGTCTGTCACATCAGCTGCCACAGTCCCAAGGGCGGCCGCAGAGCAAGCATTTTGAATGGCTGGTGGAGAGGCTGGCTGGTGGCATGGGGCCAAGGTAATTGCTTCCCACCAAGGGCTGCCTGGAGCATGGTGATTGTGCCAGTGACACCCCAGGAAGCCATGTAGCTCTGAAGAACAGGAAGTCTCGGTTCCCTGAGCCCAGTCGGATGTGAGAGTGGAGAGAATGCTGTGGGCGGAAGGGAGGGAGTCGATTTTCTCCAGGGGTGATTGAGGCGCAGAGGGCAGCGGTGAGGGGCTCTTGTCTCAGAGCTGTGGGGGAGAGGCCCCCGTTCTCTCCCCACAGTGGCTCGAGGGCGTCAGGAACCGGCATTGTGGTGTTAACCCCCCCTCCTGTGCCCTTTGTGTGCCAGATCGAGATTGATGATGGAGCCGAGCTGACTGCAGAGTTCCTGTATGACGAGGTCCACCCTAAGCAGCACGCCTTCAAGCAGGCATTCGCCAAGCCCAAGGGCCCCGTAGGGAAACGGGGACAGAAGCGACTGATCAAAGGGCCGGGGGAGAACGGCGAGGACAGTTAGATCCCAAAGGGCAGGAAGCCGGGTCAGGAATAGGACTGTGAACTTCGAATGGCGCCCAGAAGGGCCGTGTCAACAGGATCCATGTCTCCACTTCTGAGCCTGCCCACTGAGCCCGGAGAGGCTTTCCCTCCCTCTCCTCTTTAGTAAAATCATGAACACCTGGCTTCATTCGGGGGGCAGGGGGCAAAGAATCTGGGGCAGGGGAGGGATCTGTGCGTGTGTTTATTTTCTGTTCCCCCTCGCTCTTTTGTTGTGTAACTCCTGAGCAGAATGATTGTTCTAGTCTGAAATGAGATTTAAACTGATGCTCTTGCGACTTCACCTGCCTTGTGACCTGGTTTACCTGGTGCCTGCACTGACTGAAGGGCTCACTTACCAATAAGCCGTGTTATGCAGTGGCCTTGGAATGAAATCCTGGTTGGGGTTGATCTGATGGTGAAAACCAAAAGCTTTCCCCCTCCCCTTAAATGTGTTGCTACAGACCTCCGCTATCTGTGTCCAAGTCCCTAAATCTTGAAAACTCCCCTCTATGGAATGGTCTCCTCAGCTGGCCAGTGCCCTGGTACATACGTGCCAAACAGCTGCCTCCCCGAGGAAGGGGGCCAGCAGCTCTGCTGGTGTGTGGGATCTGGGGAGCATGGGGCAGGAATGCTGCCCTGGCATTCCCAGCCACGGCAGGGCAACTTCACCCTGAGGCTGGCAGGCTTGGCATGAACGCAGTCAATGGGCAGGTGGTCTGTGATCAGTGACTCCCCACCACCACCTCCCCAAGAACAATGGCATGCTTTCTCAGTGAGTGAAAGCCAGGCAGTTCCTCACCTCATGTGGAAAGGCAGTGGCTTTTGGAGAGCTGTTCTGTATATTTCACAGTCCATGTTTTGGCTTAGATTTGTGTATCCAGGTGTAAAGGCTCCTCTAGTCACCTCCATTTACACCCATTGGCTTCTCTGGCTTACAGAGCAGCCCAGGAGAAGCCCTATGTCTGTGGCACTTGATTCTGATCTACTAAAGGAATTTCAAGCCGTATCCTACCTGTGATACATGAAATTCTCTGGCAGGCAGTTAAACCAGGTGCAGTTTTCCCTTTGTCGCAGGTTTGCTTCATGACAGCTGAGTTGAGAGGACAAGGGAGGCTAGCCCTGAGCCATCAATTCCTGCTGGCAGCTCTTCTTTGCCTGGGATTTGATCCTCTTGCAGCTCCAGCCACCTCCCTAGATCATGGGTCCAGTGGATCTGAACCCAGGCAGATCCACTGGACCCATGATCTCCAGTACCTGGCTCTGGGCTGCCTCACCATATTGCATCAGTGCAGGAACATATCTCATGACACTCACTCCCAGCCTACGGCTGCATTTAGCATCCTGCCGTGACTCACCAAGATCCATTCCTGAGCCTCTGACACCCATTCAGTCCTGAATCCACCATCCAAAGCCACAGGGATTTCTGAACATCGGGTAGCAACCCACAGCCAACCAGGTGTGCATTGTGGATCCGAGTCAACCCGTAACTTCATTCATCCTCACATGATTGTTTAACCCTTCAGTATACCCAGTAGTTGCATCCCCATCTTTCATTCCAGCGCTGCACTCGTCTACCAGGGCAGTGGGGGTAGCAACTTATAGCTGTGGGGTACAGTACACGGTCACACTGATCATTATCGGTGCAGCTTTGATGGTTTGGGAAAACATTAACATCAGCAGGTTTATCTGTTGCATTCTGCACTCTGGTTAGCAGGGCTGTCCGTTCACCCTGACCGGGAATGCTTGGTGCTTGAAAAAGACTGTTGTAGATCCACGTAAACCAGGTGGGCAAAGAAGTGTCTATGTAAGAATGTTTCCCAGGGACACAGATGAGATCTGTGGCCCATGAGGAAAGGTGAGGTGAGCTGTGGTGGTGATGGGGAAAAAGCATGTGCTGTCTGGGCCCACATACATTAGAGCATCAGGACCACTGCCGCGAACGGGGGAGAGTTGTGGCTTTTGAAAATCCACCTAGTAGATGTTTGTTGCCGTGGGTCACAGTATTTAATGCACACGTCATTCCAGCCCCTGGGCGGCCTCTGACTTGTCTGTTTGTACCACATCTGAGGGGACTCAGCCTTCTGTATATATTAGAACTGTGTGGTGTTCCATTAGACTCGAAGCCATTGTTTTGTTCTCTTGGCTGCCATGGAAACTTTAAAGGAGGTTTCAGCCAGGTTGATTTTCTGCAGCAGGGATTGTCCCAGTCTCTGAGGAGGAAGAGTCTGGATTGAGGTCAACTCGTCCCTTCCAGGCAGGAAATGGTGACTTGGGTCTACAGCACAAGACAGGGAGGTGGTGAGGAAGGGATTTTACCAGCTCCCAGCTCAGCCCATCTGTCTCCTTGTTGCGAGGTTTTCAGCAGTCCTTTAACCCCCAAGAGTTTGGCTGCTGGCCTTACCGCCTGGAACTGATCGTGGCAGCGCTGGGGCAGCTGACTTCCTGATGCCTGCCAGCAAGTTAGGGGTAAGTCTTGACCTGGCAGGAGACATAAGCAGTCATTGCCGGGGATTTTAGCTTAGGGGCCTTGCTCATCTTCCCTAGCACAGACTATCCAAGAGGTCCCAGTCTGAGCTGGGTTTTCACCTCCCTGGCTTTTCAGTAGAACTCTTGCATTTCCTGCCAATAGTAATGGGAACTAGTCAGCGGGATTCTCTTGTGACCAAACCGTGAAATATCTAGCCATGTGGGGGAGGGGAGTATCCCTTCCTCCCCACTCTCTAGAAGTCAATGGCTTTACGGACCTGGACACCTTCTTTCTTCGTGGAGTGATGTAATTGCATCTTCTGTGGCTCCTATTCTAATTGCACAGCCATTGCTGACATTTCTGGATGTTGCTGAACTGTCCGTTCATCTATACCTTTTGGGAAAGTTACGTGAAAGGGTCCACATACAGGGTGGGTATCCTATGCATGCAAGGACCTATTCAACCCATGTTTTATATTGTGCTGTGGGACACTAACACCTGCCGGGGCATCCCTCTGCTATGGTGAGATCCAGTGAATAAGTGATCTGTATTAGTTCTATCAAGGCAGAGGGTTAATTTGTCAAGCTGGTGCCTCATGTTATCCCATTCCATCAGGAATGTGCGCACAGGCCACTTTTCAGGAGTGTATAATTGGCCAGGATAGCAAGTGCTGGAACAGCTGTGTTAGGAGAGTTCTAGTCTCTTTCTCTGGGCGAGGAATTGATTTCCACATCCTCATCTGGACATGGAGGGTTCATGGGAATCGTTTGATCACATGCTTCTGGCCACCCTTGATCCCAGGAAAAGACATGGAGACCTGGTCATCTTGTAGGCATTAAGTATCTAGGGTGGTGGTAGCTGTTGACCTGTTCACTGACTTCTGTCTCCCAAGTCTCTTCCCCCATTTAGAAAAAAGTTAATCCACTTTAGAAAAAAGTCTACAATGTAAACTAGGTCACTCAGACTGTCTCTAGAACATATGTTGTTTGGCTCGTCAGTTAGTTTTGATCCCACTGTTGTGCTCTATTGATGCAAAAAGTAGCCATATAATAACGGCGAAGGTCCAATTGATACTCTCCTAATACATGATCAAATGTAGCTATAGGACCTATCAGAACTTCAGTAAAGGAAGAGAAAACCCATAGCCAGCATTAGTACTCCTCGCCCAATTATTCCATAAAGTAACCCCGTGCTTAAGGCAAATTCTGGTCCTGGAGTAGCTGGAATCATGTGGGATGAAGGGGTAGCTATGTAGCCACTCTTCTCCCCACTCTAAATTTGTACCTGGGTTGGAGTTGGTGACTGACCACCAGACGTTTGGGAATGATGTCTGGCAGGCCTTGGGCATGGAGAGTGGCTGGGATCTTTGGAGGCTCATTGAGGAACTTAAAGGAGTCGTGTAGCCTGAAGATCTGCCACTTCCCCAATGGTGCTGTCTGCAGTAGTTTGCTTCCTCACCCCCATTTTCTTGGGTGAGTTGGAGGAAGAACCACCTACCCCCACTCTGCCCTCAAGTTGCTTTTTTTTAGGGAGGGCACATTGATGGATCTGTCCTCCGCTCCCTAGGCTACTGTGTATATGTCACAGCAGCCTTGGAGTCACATTCTCTGATCCTTCCCTAGAGAGAGGGATGGGGGAGAGAGTGGGACCACAGAGCTCATTGCATGAACTCTGCCCTCTGAATAGCTCCATCAGTCCCTACCATGGGGCAGCTTTGTAGCCCCCAGCCCTTTGAGTCCCCTTCTACACCAGCCTGAACATTCTTGAGGTTAGCCAGGCCTACTTAGAGCTGGCATGTGTGCGAGCAATGGACTAAGGTGCCCATTCCTCCTGCTAGGACACTTACCAGGCTGGCGTCTGTCCTGTGGACACCACATCTACAAAGACCTGGTCTCCAGTCTGTCCTGGGAGTTGCATAGGCCATCCAGGTGTTGCCGAATGGTGAAAGCCAAGGAATTACTTGGTACAACCAGCACCAAATTGAATTGATTTTGATCTGGGGCCTATCTCAGCTGCCGACTGCATGGTTAAGGGCAGTTGGATATGAGCCACCTCTGTAGGAGGATGGGGGATTTCTTGGGGCTCCCAGCAGCCCTCAAGTCCTCCAGTGCCTACCCAAACTCCAAAAGGCACACACCGATAGTACTGTGAGCTTGACTACACTAAGGACTTTTAGGGGGGAAATTCCCTACTGGTGCTATCGGCCTCTACAGCTGCAGCAGGGGCAGCCCTAGGCAAGACTCTGGCAGCTTCTGGAGATTTTACCACTAGGTCATGGTGATAAAATTGCCAGGTCATGTGCTGGAAGCAGCCTTTGCCTTATGTGCACAAGAGCTGCCGCTGCGCAGCTGAATCAGTGATAGCTGTGTGGCAGACAGCCTGTGGGGGAGAGAGGGAGCAGGCTGGGTGGCAGTGTGGGTTTGAGCTTGAGGCAAGGAGAAGCAGAACACACTGTATTCAACACTGTATTTTCTAAAGAATAAAATATTTTTAAAACAATTTGACTGCTTGTGGTTTGAGTGGAAGTTCTCTAGCTATCGCACCTTATCTCGTGCTAACACACTCCTTCCCGTGAAGGGCCTGGTGCACCTCCACTTGACAGGTACCAGATTGGGCCATAATTCACCTGGCAAAAGCCCTAGGTGCAGTGACGGTAACCCAGGGATGAAATGAAAGTTATGAAGTCTACACTGTCATGCTGCAATTTGTAATATAAACCCTCTCTTCTCTCCCCTTAACAGCTTCATCACTCAGATTTGCTAGTTTATTTGCCATCATCTTCCAAGTCGCTGTAAAAACATGGATTTAGTTACATTTCTTCAAAACATTTGCCAGAGCTGAATTCCTCGGTAGAAAACTTTGGGGTGGGAGGGGAGAAACCAAACCAGACTGACTTCTGGAAATCCTTGTTCCTTCTCCTCTGCACCTCTTAAATCATCGTTAACTCTCTCTCCCAGTCAGGGTAACTTTTAGCTGCTAGCAGTGTTGAAGCAGGATAATTCATGTCTGTTCTACATCCTCTCTAAAAATCTACCTAATCTATAAGAAAGTGGCTAGTTTCCAGGTGGAAATTACCTAAGAAACCCATGGGACTTGAGTCTTTTCAACAGTTTTAAAATTGCTCTATAGAACTTGATTTTTTTTAATCGTCCCTGCTGTAGGATTCTGTGGGTTGATTTAAAACTCAATTTCCTTCACTACTATGTTGTTGGACTCTTCTCTAACAGGTCATAGTCTCTGTGTGGATACTCTTGTTCAATATTTTCTATTACACTAATGACCAAAGCCGCCCTCAAGACTAGGTCTCTGTTGTGATAGACCCTGAACAAATGTATATGAGGATATATTCCCTTCCCCAAGGGTATCTGCAGCTTCAAGTCAGCATGCTCTGTCAAGGATCTGCTGGCTTTTACAGCTCCTCTGTCCGTCCACTTATTTCCTGAACTAGGCTAATGTCAGCTACCCAGCTCCCTGCACTAATTGACACCTTCCTTACCCAGTCATCTCTGACTTTCATGGCAGTCATCTCTCTAGACCAGATGCTGTACCGCTATTGCGCTGGTGATTCATGGAGGACTTCCTCTTGGACTCCTGTAACAGAACAATCCCCCTGGGGCAGAGGGCTGTACAAAGCTGTCCTTTAACAACTGGATAACATTTTAAAAGGCAGGCTGAGGATCTGCTTTGTGATACCAAGACTGCAAGGACCCTTGGTCCATCTCAGGGTCTGGACAACTGTTCTTAAATGAGCCTCATCCCAAAGGCTATAGCCATTCAAATTGAACTGGGCTAGTTCTGACCCTGCTGTAGTTCCCATACAGCAGAATGCTTAAGAGACTCAGGCTATAAATGGCATTTTCATAACAGATCTGCTTGAGGCGCTGCTGGACTAGCCTGACTCATTAGCTGTGCTGTGTAGTGATGGGTAGCTGAGCTGGAGTCTGTTCTAGCTCACCTGTTGTCCACTTAGTTCTGAGGAAGCTCTGTTGTTGATACTGTAAGGACCAAAAGGACACTAATATGGCACCCACACTGGGAGGAAAACCTGGAAACTCGCTGTCACTGTATATACAGACCTAGGTAGACCCACCGTCACCTTATACGTAACAGTGTTGTGGATGGAGCTTGTTTAACTCGTAGCTTCCCGGGGCCAGGATGTGTAACTCATCAGTAGCGTGGCTGTGACCACTCATTCACTCCACTCCCACGCCACGCTGTAACACAGTTGGGGTGTGCTCTGGTTCCCACACAATCCTCCAGCAAAGTCAGTGTGCCAGTGTGGACAGGCTTTTCCGCGGGGCTCAGCCGCCTGCAGCAGAGAATATTGTCCTGTGGCAGAGGAAGGCGGTGCCTGGTGTGGATGAGAGGACAGAGCAGATGGGTGAGTAGTAAAACCATGTTCCCCTTGTCAAACGGGTATTTGAAATCCTTGTAAAAAGGAGGCTGGGCATTCAGGCAGCAAAACACCAGGAGGATCAAACTAATCACTCTAAACATGTCAATGCATTATTAACCCTGCTCCAGTTTCCTGGAAGGCCTGGGACTAGAAGTGTGAGCACCAGTGCACAGAGAGGGAGCAGATCCCAGCTCGTGGTAGAGGCAGGACCCCCTCTGCAGTGGGTTTCCAAATTCCCTCTCGAACTTGGGCCTGTTAGTTCCCAGGGGTGGCTCAGACCTGCCCCTCCACTCACAGTTCTCCATGCTTTTAAAGGGCGTGGCCAGGGTGACTAAAATATAGCCATTTGAGCTGACTGGGTTTACCCTCAGGAAGAGCCAAGTTTGAGCAGCTGGCTGTTGACAAGCCAATTAGAGTTTGAAGGTGTGTCTTTCAAAGGTGCTGGTTAGCGTGTTCTAAAACTAGTGTAGATGAGGCCCTGTCGATTTTAACATGCTCTAAACTGATGGAGCTGAATCCTAGGCTATAGGCTTGGGTTCCTCTCTACCAATTAACTCACATTAAAGTCTGTGCTGTCTCTTCTACTCTAGAGTTATAGAATGTCTGCTAACATGTCTAACTCCCCACTTTTAAATCTGAGTCCAGATGAACTCTTAAGTGTAGACAAGGGCAAGGCAGAGTTTGCACCAATTTGGTGTTTACCCCTTTTTCAAGCAGGAATAAACTGATTAGCGCAACAGGTGTAGTATCTCCAGCTTGCCTTTTTCAACCTTTAAGGCTCAGGTCTGGTGCAGCTATGCCAATTGCTGCTAATTAGCAATTCCCCCGGTGCAGACAAGATGCAGAGGTAGCAAGAGACTGGCTTAAGGGCCAAGCCTGGCTGCCTGTGTCCAGGATAATGTGGAGGAGTCGCTTTATTCAATGTGCTCGGTTGAGTCTCTGCTGAAAATTTAAAGCACGGTGGGAAATGATACCTCCATTCTTTTGTTGTAAGGACAAATGCCTGGATCTCATGTCTTCTGCCCTGTCCCCCCCTCGATGCATCCTAATGTCTCTTGGACTGGCCTATGTTGAGCACACCCTGATACCATGGTGTGACAGAAGGTGTAAACATGCCAGCTGTGGCTAACTCTGTGGAATGTTTTCATTGTCTCTCCGTGGGGGTGATAGCTCCAGGGCAGTCTGCAAAGGTAAAGGAAGTCTTGCATTCTCAGTCTGGAAGTGCTGTTGTTTGCAGGTTGAGGGGAGGGGAGCAACTGTGGCCTTGTCTATGCTGTAAATGCTTTACTGGCATAGCTATACTGAGGGAGCCCCTAGTGTGGATGTAATGGATGGTAAGAGAAGGGGGGTTTCTGCCAGTGTTGGAACACCACCTCTCCAAATGACATTAGCTATGACAGCAGCACCTCTCTTCTCTGCTGGCATAGCTGTGTCCATGCTGAGGGGTTTGCTGACATAGCTATGTCGGCTGGGGGGAGTGGTTTTTTTCATACCCCCAACTGATGTAGTTACGCTTATAGAACTTAGTAGTGTAGACATGGCCTAAGCATCTTCTGATGTTGGACTGCGTAGAATAGAGTCAGAGGCAATCTCCTGGTTAGGTGAGTAAAGAATTCATACGACTCAGACCACCTCAGCCTTTGCTAGTTGGGAGGTACTTTGTGGGAAGAGAGTTTAGGCTCGGCTGTTCAAAGGTGCCTAAGGGAGGTAAATGCCCAAGTTCCCTTGAAATTCAAAGGGAGTTGGGTGGCTGACTGCCCTTGGAAAGTCTCCTCCCTAGTCTCATGGCAGTTCCTAGTGGACAGGAGTCCTCGTCAGTTAGCAGCTTCCCTGCCCATCACCAAGGGGATTGCTCCAAGTTAGGCTGGAAATCATTCCTAGGCAGCTTGCACTTCCAGGCTAGGTGGAGCAGCCAGGGGCCAGGCCTATACGCCACAAACATGATATTCGCATGGAAAATATTTAATTCAAAATAATCAACCCAGACTCTTAAAGAGAGGGAATGCAGCACAACACACACATCCAGGAGTTAAAATAGCACCGGTCACATTGGGAATGCACCTAAAAACAATCTGAGTAGGATAAGTCCACTCTGCATATAAATAGGAAGGACTTTAAATGTTTCTGGTTCTTGAAGAGGCAAAAGTGTGTCCATTTGTAACTCTATTGTAAACAACTAATCCTGACCAATGTGATATTTTAAAAAGGAGCAATATAAAACTGTCCTATGACTGGCTGTGATTAAGGAAGATCTGCACCATACGTATTTTTAAAGCTGGTTCTGTGCTGTAGAAAGTCACTGAACTAAGTGAGGAATGTAATAGCACCCTACAAATATTGCAAAGAAAGCTGGGGAAAATCCACACTACGTGACCCCCGTTGGGGAGGGAGGGGTCAGGTACTGGGGGTCATAGGAGCTGGTGGGATTCACAAATGTCTGGAAACTTTCCAGATCTCTTGCCACCACACAGAACCTGCTGCTGGTTTTTCCTTCTTCCTTGTCATTCCTCTTTCTGGGGTTCATGTCACATCACAGGCTTCACAAATTCACATTGAAAATAATTGGTTGCAAAAGTGGGTCACATGCCCCACATCCACATTGCAGACATCACCATCATGGGGATGCACAAGTCCCATGCCCAGAGCTGGTTGCTGTGACCCCGGGAATTGCAGTGTTCCCCCCTCCAGCCCTGGTAGCAGTGACATGTGAACTCTTGTCTCATCCTATCCCTCTGCTGCGTGGTGAGGGCTCCTTTCACGGACACACGCGGTCCATGGGCGGCTTTGTCCACTCGGATCTGGAAGGAGCTCGCATCCAGGTGCAGGTAGCTGTCCAAATCCATCTTCCTGCGAAGGCAGCGGCCATGGTTGTTGCAGACAAACTGGCTGCAGAGTTTGGTTGCTGTGGTCACGTTGATGATGTAAGGGCCCAAGGTGCCAGTCAGATATTTCTGGATCTTTACACAGTTGGGCTGGAGAAGGAAAATTAAAGCAGTTACTCACCACAGCCAGGCTGTGCTATTCTAGATTCCAAGGCCAAAAGAGACCATTGTGATTAGCTGGTCTGACCACCCACGTAACACAGGCCATAGGACTTCCCTGAATTAATTCTTGCTTCAAGTCCAAAAGCTATGACTGAACTAGACGAGATCTTTTAGAAAAAGCATCCCGGCTTGACTTTAAAACTTCCAGTGCTGGAGAATCCACTTCAACCTTTTGATATGTTTAATTACCCTCCTATTAAAAAATAGTGCCCTATTTCTAGTGTGAATTTGTCTGGCATCAATTTTCAACCATTGGATCTTGTTCTCATTTTGTCTGCTATGTTGAAGAACCCTCTATCAAATTTCTGTTGCCCACGTAGGTACTTATAGACTGTGATCAAGTCACTCCTTAACCTTCTCTGTGATGAGGTCAATAGACTTGAGTCCAGGAGCTCAGTCACTATAAGGCATATTTTCCACTCCTGCAATCATTCTTGCAGCTCTTCTCTAAACCCTCTCCAATTAATCAACGTCTGGCTTGAACTCAGGAGACTAGAACTGGGCACAGGATTCCAGTAGCTGTCCCACTGAGATTACTTCATTGCCAAATAGAAAGGTAATATAACCACCTATTCCTAACCCTTCATCAGTGATGATTTTGTTTTCTTCCAGGTCATTGATAAAAATATTAAATCGTGTAGGGTCAAGAACCACTCTCTGCAGGACCTCATTACATACATACATGCTTGATGATAAATACATTTTGGAACTTGGGAATCAGCAGCCACCCAGCTTTTAATCCATTTAACATGTGCCATGCTGATTTTGTATCGTTCTGATTTCTTAATCAAAATACTATGTGGTACCATGTCAAATGCCTTACAGAAGTCTAAGTATAGAACATCAACTCTATTTATCAGCCAAACTTGTAATACAGTATCAAGTTAATATCCAGTTAGTATGACAAGAGCCATTTTCCATAAACCATGTTGCTTGGCAGTGGTTATATTACCCTCCTTTAAATTCTTTGAGTCCCTTATCAGTTGTTCCAGTACACCGCTACCTCAGTATAATGCCACCCGATATAACACGAGTTTGGATATAACACAGTAAAGGAGTGCTCTGGCAGGGGCGGGGCTGCGCACTCCGGTGGATCAAAGCAAGTTCAGTATAACACAGTTTCACCTATAACGTGGTAAGATTTTTTTTTTGGCTCCCAAGGACAGTGTGATATCGAGGTAGAGGTGTATTTTGATTGGGATCAAATTCAGGGTGACAAGCCTATAATTACTTAGGTCACCCTGTTTTACCCTGAAATAGAGAAACAATGTTAGCTTCTGTCCAGTCTTCTGGAACTTCTCCGGTATTATAAGAGTTATTGAAAATCAACATTAAGGGTCCAGAGAGATCCTGGGCCAGCTCTTTTTAAAAATATTGGGTGCAAATGGGCTGGGCCTGCTGATTTTAAAGATGTCTAGCTTTAGGAGCTGCTGTTTAATAGCCGCCTTCGTTTGGAATGGAAAGTATTCCATAATCATCTGATATCAATACATCATCTGGCTTTTTCTCAAATACCGAACAGACATATTTTTGAATAGTTGTGCTTTTCCTGCATTAATATTGACAGTTCTATCATTTCCACCTAGTAATAGCTGAATACCATTGTTAAGATTTCTTTTGTTTCTGATATATTTAAAAATCTCCTTACTGTCCTTAACTCTACTGGCGATACATTTCCTCTCATTTTTTTGATTCTCTTATCAATTTTCTAAAATGTCTGGCTTCTAATTTACATTAATTGCTATCAACATCCCTTCTTTTTTTTCTATTTGTTATATTAGATCTCTTTTTTTTTTTAAAGCAGTGTATCCTCTCAATTGTGGGATTGAGTAATCCCATTTGAAAAATGTAAATTACTTTTAATCTCTCTCCCCTGGGTTGTTGTTAGTCTGCTAGTAGTAGGTAAAAGATCTCAGCTGGGATCAGGAGCCCCTAGCGATCCCAGCTGAAGCCTCTTGTTGCTACTGGAAAATCAATAACAAACCATTAAGGAGGATGTTAAACAGCAACTACTAAGTTAGACATCTTTAAACCAGCAGCTCTTGATCATTTGCATCTATTGTTGATTTTTAATAAATCTTGGAACAGGGCCAAGCTCCACGGGACTGGAAGAAAGCTACTGTTGTGCCTGTATTTAAGAAGAGTTAATTGGATGATCTGAGTTAGTGTAGACCTGTCAGCCTGACTTTGATCCTGGGCAAAATGGGGGAATGGCCATTGTGTACTTTCATAATAAAGAATTAAAGAGGGGATCAGCATGGGCTTATGGCAAATAGATCATCCCAAGCTAACTTGCCAGGCCCTGCTCTGAAGATTTTAACAGACAAGATAGCTAAAGGCAGTGCTGCTTTCCTCATGTTGCAGAGGGGAAATTGAGGCAAGGAGATCAAGTGACTTGCCCAAAGTCACACGAGATCTCTGTAACTGCCCTGGAAGTTGAAGCCAGCTCTCCTGAGGCCTAGTTCAGTGGATTAAGCAGAACATCAGCTTTCCCTTAATGGGCTGTGGCTCCCTTCACGGCACGCTGTCTGCTCCAATTCCAGGCCAGTGTGCCAGGCTGCAGTTAACCTCCGAGAGCCGTTTGCTTGCCCCTATGATGAGCTGGCAGGGGCTCTAAACAATACTCTAGTGAAAAAATGTCACCTGCCCTCTAGCAACAACTGGTATTTAGCTGGCAGCTGCTGGGTCCCACCTCAGCCTTTAAGTGTAGGGATCATTGGTGCAGGGAGTGCACTTTCACCAGCCTGCTCAGTCCTTGGCTAGTTTGCTGCTACTGCTGGATCTGTCCCATGTCCCCCCTCAAGAACCCCTAGGGCCAGCTCAGCAGTATGTAACAGCAGTGCTCAGGGGGCGGTGTACCTAGCCCCTTGCTGCTAAGGCAGGGAGGAGCTCAGGGGTGTTCATTTGGGGGGCCCCAATCCCAGATGCAGGTGTGCATGCATGCCCTCTGTTCCCCCCCCCCACACACACACACACACACACTCACGCGAACAATGGTAACTCCATGAGTAGCCTTTATTACCCGGTTGCGAGAATATTCCACACCTCCCCAGAGAACGATGCCGTGAGCCCCCATGGCTGCTGCCTGCCCGATCGTGTGCACAAGGTCTGTCTGTAACAAGAGAAACCAGCAGCACAGTGAGAACACCAAGCACAGAAGAGCTGGCTGGGCAGCTGAGAGAGTCTGGTAAAGCCAGGCCTGTGAGCATCCAGCTGACTCAGTTCCTTTCCCTGTTATGTTGCCAAACAGCAACAACAGCCTATGCAGTGGGGTTGCTGCCCAGCAGGTGCTCAGTGCAGGCCCTCCCTGTGGTTGTGATAGCCCCCTTGAGGGCAGGCTATCAGCTCGGCCTCTTCCCTTTCATGGTTCTGAGTGTGAGTCCAAACCACGCTGGGCCCTCAGGGGAGGGAAAGGCAGAATACACCAGGTTGCAGCCCGCAGTGAGTTTTTGCAACCCAGTGCCAGTTGCTGCTGAAGAACGGGGGTTACTAATGGTGCTGCTGTGGGACTGGGCTGCTGTACAGTGTAGAACTGCTCCGGTGGCACAGCCGGCTGTATTCTATATAGAGCCCCCACAGCACCATGAAAACACAACGGGGCTGAGCCAGGGTCCGGGTAAAGTGCTGGGAAATGGAGCATGGGGTAATAGGCGCCTAGCATTGACTCTGTGTGCAGAACACTCTATGGGGGGGGGAGGGGCAGGACAAGTACTTAACGTGAATTTATGGAGGATGAGTGAGCAACAGTGCTGGAAACAGGAGCTGGTTTTCCACAGGACAGGGACAGAGGGGGCAGCAGAGGTGCACAAGGCTTCCTATAGCATCCTGCAGCTGTGCCTGAGCCATGATTTGAAGGGGCTATGAGTAGGGAAGGGGGAGAATAGCTTCCATAGCCCACTCGCTCTGTGGAGTTCCTGTGGCACTGCCACCAGAGGTTCTGACTAAGGCCTGGGCTGAAGGGGGGGGAAAACTAGAAACAGCTTTCGGTTGGTCCCTATCTGCACCAGATTTGAACCAGTAATCTGCTAATCCCCATGAGCATGTTCTTTTGGCTGGTGTAATTAGCAATACCTTGAACCATTCAGAGCTTCCATGCAGATAGCTGTTTGTCCAACGCATGGGGCTTGCCAGATTCAGCTGGAAATCTTGTGAGCCTTGGAAAGCCTGGTTTTGGCTTTTCCACTCTTGGTCCCAGCCAGACACCAACAGCAGAGAGATGCATGAAAGTTAACATGAATCTAACAGTGCTTAAAGGCATCAAACAGCAAGAGAGGCTTGGTGGAAGAGTGGGGTGATGGCTGGCAGAGCAGGGGATCTTATGTTAACTGCCTCGCTTTGACCATCCATCTTTATACTCCCTCCCTCCTCAGCTCTGAAGGACTGACTGTCTGCAGTGTCTGTGAGACAGCAAATGAACAGGGATTGTGGGGGAGCGAATGGAGAATCCTAGATGGACAGGCTGGGTCTACACAGAGGCTACTGTATTTAATCAAACATTTTCACCAATGCTCACCTGGACTTGTGGCAAAACTGCAGTGTAAACAAGCCTGGAACCACTTTTAACACTATTTGAGTAAAAAAAAAAAATGCAGAGAAGCAAAGCTAAGCAAAAGAGTGGTAGAAACAGTCCCAGCCACCAGCTGAACCATGGGAATTTCTGGTGAATTTCTCTAATGCAAGCAGAAAAACTAAGAGCTTGTCTATACTGGCACTTAACAGCGCTGCAACTTTCTCACTCAGTGGTGTGAAACCCCTCTCCCCCTCCCCCCCCCAAGCACAGCAAATTGCAGTGCTGTAAAGTGCCAGTGTAAACCGTGCCCCAGCGCTGGTAGCTACGCCCCTCATTGAGCGCTGTAATGGTGCCAGTGTAGACTAGCCCTTATTTAGGCAGCAGCTCAGGCTTCTGCATTCTCAAGTTCCTAACAGGCAGAGAGCAGTGGTTACCCCCAATCCTGCCAGCTTCACACTGATCCTTTGCGCCGTGCAGATGAGGTGCTATGAAGCATGAGATAAAAGGAGCATTGAGGAAATCCTGCTCCTCTGGAGGGAAGGATTTGCCTTTGTTAGTTCAGTTATGCAAAGGCTTAGGCCAGGCTCATGGGATGGCTGAAATCCTGCTAGCAACTGGTGTTTTGCTAGTTGGAGTCGAGTAGGGATTCATGCCCAAGCCAAGACTGGGAGTTAATCATTAGTGGGAATAGCAGAATTTAAAAAGTATTCCTGACCCCATTGTGGACAGTGGCTGGCATTTAATGTGGGATCAGCTGTGATGAGGTTTCCCCCCAGCCATTCCCCTGTCCCCATCACATGAAGCTAAACTGTTCATACAGAATTAAATGCCTGACGGTCCCCCTCCCACCCTCTCAGGCCTGCCTGATGCACAAAGCAGAGTCACCTGCTCCTTCCCAGCTCCCAGCGCTGTCAGGGCCGAAGGTCCTGGGTTCAGTCCCTGCTGTTGACTAGTCTCAGCGGTTGCTACGCCTAGAGAGTGGGGAGGAGGAGGGGCAGTATCTCACCTGGGTTAGCTCCTTCAGGGTGTAGCTGTAGAAGGGCCGGGCATAAGCAAAGACAGGCAGGGAGTGGTTGACAGAGGGCAGCTGAGCCACGCGCAGAGCTTCGCTTAGCTTGGCCTGCACAAACTTCTTGCCCTGCGGGGAGGCTTTCAACACCTCCTCCATGTAGATGGAGGGGTAGAGCGCCTTGCTCTGCTCCCACAGCCACAGCAGCTTGTTGTTACGCTGCACCTCCACCTGGGGGCAGCCCCCAGTGAAGTTCTCAAAGTCATCCCAGTAATGGTAGTTATAGCATTCGGGGAAGAGGTAGTAGCCCCACCAGCCGCCAGGGCGCAGCAACTGCGCCAGCTTGAGGGTCTCCGCCATGAACCTGGCCGCAGCCGTCTCGAACTCCCACTTAGCCTCCAGCTCCACCTGCTCATCAGGCCAGCGTGGGTTCCTTAGCCTCACCAGCTGGGTGGACATGGTCCGGTAGACATTTTTCTTGTCCCAGTTTCGGATCCACTGGGGCCTCCAGTTCTCCCAATCGATCACAGACAGGCCAGCGAAGGACGCCGAGGGCATGGCTGTAGCAATGTCGCTGGCCATCTTGTCCAGGTGGTCCAGCAGGCTGGTGTTCTGGGGGCAGCCACCGTTGATAGCTACAGGCGGTGTGGTTTTGTTCAGGTAGTAGGGGTATAGACCCAGCTGATCATAGTAGAAGATGGTGATGTTCCCGCCTGTGAAGTCTTCCTGCGCGTTCGCCAGGAGGCTGAAGGAGGCCACACTAAGGGGCACCTCATAGGAAGTCCAGCATCGAGCCGTTGGCGCATTCCAGGCCACCAGAAAGGGCCTGTCTGTCACAATGGGGGGCAAGGATGGCTTCAGGTTATGACTTCTGGGCAGCTCGGGGCACAGGACCAGAAGCAGCAAGATGGTGCGGTGGAGGGGGCACCTGTGTAGCCTGAAGGACAGTAAGCTCCATGCTAGGAGCCTGCCTGAGCTGGGCCTCACTGCAGTTTGCTCCACTCTGCTGTAGGAAGGGTGGAAGAGACAGTCAGTCAGTCCAGGAACGTGGGCAGGAATCCGACAGCTCACCCCGGGCTGGGCCCAGCCAGGGAAGAGAAGGCCAGGCAATCTATACTTCAGCAAACCATCCCTACCTCCAGCCAGGTCTCCTTTCTTCCCCACCACCAGGCACTTAGCTAATGACAGCACATTAGCTCATGGGTGGATGGGGATGCCATCCCAGCCCTCGCAGTCATCTGCTTCTGCTGCTCTTCCTCCCCTTTGAGGAGCTGTACAAATGTATGACCCTTACATCTCTGCTTTCCACCTTCTGTCCCCTGTGCTCCCTCCCCAGTCCCCTTCTGAAGTGCTCCCTTTAGCTCCTCCTCCCACAAATGGACCTTGGCCCAGATCCTCATAGACATTTAGGTGACGAATTCCCATGGGCCCTTCCGCCTTTATTACCTTACTCCCCATCTGCTGCCCTAACTGCCCCATCTCTCCCTCTTGAGGCACACACACTCTCCCTTTGCCTCACCACCCCTGTCTCCTCTTTGATGCCAGCTGCACCCATGCCTGACCCTAATCTTTCACTCTGATTTAGCGTCAGCATCCCAGGGCAAAGGCTACCTCTCTGAGTGCTTGTAAAGCCCTGCAGATGGGGACAGTATTATCAAAAGCACAATACAATCCTGCTCTGGGTTGGCTCTCATGTTTCTGTGTGTCGTTTCTCTTCGCGGGGGTGGGAGCACGGGGGGCTAGTGGCAAAGCATCTGTCTAATCTCAAGCATTACTGTTCTCCTGGGCCTGGAGTGGAAAAAGGGCTCCCCAGGAGAACCCTTATGTTTGCAAATTGCCTCTGCACCACAGGCTGCCCTCCTAATTTGCTAATTTGCAGAGCAATTCAATTTAGATGTGCATGGATGAGTGAGGGATGCTCTTCTTCTGGCGCTGGGGTCATTGATCAGCTTTCAGTGCAATTCACGCAGGCTGCTAAGCGCTAGGCCAGGGGTTGGCAACCTTAGTGGGGTGCTGAGTCTTCATTTATTCACTCTAATTTAAGGTTTCGGGTGCAGTAATACATTTTAACATTTTTAGAAGGTTTTTTTTCTGTAAGTCTATAATATATAACTAAACTATAGTTGTATGTAAAGTAAATAAGGTTTTTAAAATGTTTAAGAAGCTTCATTTACAATTAAATTAAAATGCAGAGCCCCCCAGACCGGTGGCCAGGACCCGGGCAGCGTGAGTGCCACTGAAAATCAACTCATGTGCCGCCTTTGCCTACCCTGTACTAGGCTGTCTCTGCCCTGCCTGCCTCCACGCTATTAAGGCCTTGCTGATCTACTAGAGCAGCAGTCAAACCACCCGCCGACCAGAGTGCTGGTGCCTGCCACCCTACCAGCATTCAGGTGCTTGCTGAGCATAGCCCTGTATCGCCAAGGCTCCGATTAGATCACTAGACACAGGGGCACACCAGCCCCGTAAAGCAAAGGGGTTAGTGGAGTGGGTCCCGCTGGGATGATTCACAATGTACTTTGCAAACCCCATTGATCTGTGTTCTTTACAAACCTCCACCCCCTGTGCAAGGTGCCAAGAGCCCCTCCAGCAGGCTCTGAGGGTCCTCAGCTCTCACCCCAGTCAATGGTAGAGGAGAAGGCCTTTTAGGAGCAGGACCTTAGAGAAGAAAATCTGAGCTCACCTGTATCTAATTTAAGCCTTGTTAGCACAGATTGTGCAGCCTGGTGGTGGAAGCCTCTGCCTTGTTCTGCAGGGGTAGCAAGTTCATATTCTACTAGTGGTAGCCTTTTATTTTAATACGTCATCCATCAGCTCTCCTCCATCCCCCTAGTGTTGGTCCTTGGGACCTGAGTGTGCCAATGCACCCAGGGCTGCTCCATTCCTGCCTTTTCCTGTGAGCCTTCTCTAAGATTATCTCTGCAGGGAGGGTGGTTAGGGGGCAGGAGGGAGAAACTGTCCTGAAGTTTGTTCTCAAAGAGAGAGGCAATTGAGGGCAGGTTTAATATACTTTGCAGTTCTGAAGGCAATTAGCTGAACTGAGGAGGAACCTGCCTGGCTCCCACGAGGCAGGATTTACTCAGCAGAGCAGCAGAGATGATTGGCTCAGGGAGAACAGAGTGAGCAGCTGCCTTAATTAGAATAAAACAGCTGGGGAGCAAGGAGATTCTGACCCTCCAGTTCTGGGCTGGGAATTCCCCTTGCACGGGTGGTGTGGGGCCCATATAACATACGTGTATTCAAGAAACCTAGTAAGCTCTTACGATCTAAACTCCAGCTTTTCCAAAACAAGATTCTGTAGACAAATCTCAGTATCAGCTGGTCAGAAAAAATCACTCCAGAGGAGGAGGAAACAGAAACCGATAGGCAGAAAATTCCAGACTGAAAATGGAGATGGTTAGGACATACATGGAGGAAAGAGCAGAACAACATACCTAGACAGACGTTGGACTAGAACCCCCAGATCAAGAGATGACTAGACCAAGGATAACATGGAAACACCCAATAGAAGCAGAATTGAAAGCTATCAAAATGCCTTGGGAAGAAGCTAACAATGCAGCAGAGCAGCAAAGATAGAAGGCAGTGGGGCAGGCACAGTGTTCTGCATAGAACAGTGAGGCAGAAGAAGATGAGCTGCAGGGACTGGGAGAGGGTGAAGTTGGGGGGGAGGGGGTGTTCTGAGCTCCAGCTGCTGTGGATGGCAGTTGTCAGAGTTTACAAATGTGAAAGTTCCTCCTTGCTGGCCCCTGGGATTCGCAAAGCACAAAGATGGCATGAACCAGCCCAACACAGGGGACACTTATCCGCTGGGATCTGTCCTGCGGTCACTGAATTCATTTTGCCCACGCCAATAAACAGACATCAGCTGGTGATGAGTGACAGTCACTATTGGCTTGTATTCGAACTAGCACCCTAGAGGTGAAAGATTCTATAAGCCAGTTATCTGCCAATCCTCAGAGCTACCAGCTCTCCCTGAAATAGACTCGTGTAGTGAATACATGTAAATATAGCAGAGTCTGAGCCAGCATCCTCAAGCCACATGCTCAGTGCCCGTATCAGCAGAGAGACTTTGCCTTACCCGGATAATGCTTGTGCAAAAGTTGGAAGGACTGTCCTGTTTTTCCCTGGACCAGGATTCCTAGCTGCATGTGCAGGACATCAAAGAGCCATCCGTTTATTCCAGGCACAGTCTGCCTGTGTGACCTCCGCCCCACCCTCTCCCGGATTATTTTGTCTCCCAGCAGAGGGGGACTGGTAGCCCGACACTTTGGCCATGGATAGCACTCTCTGCATGTGACAGGCCCATGGTTCTTGAGCAGCCTCACTACTCCATGAGCAGCCGGAGGTTCCTGCCACTGTGTCAGCAGGCACGACCCCCTTGCCGCTTAATTACAGCATGCAAACTGTAATGGAGCAGCGGCGACTCCTGCAGATGAGACCCAGAACCCCTGGCAGGTTTCTGGTTGAGTTAATGATAGCAGACTAACCATGGCAACCACCTTCTTCCCCCTCTCCAGCCCGCCCCCCTTAGAAAAGCTTTGTGGAAATGTAAGTTAGCTGGGGAGAATGAACTGCTCTGTGACCAGTAGTGCTCTGAGGTGCGGGATACCGATAGTCAGGGCCCTGTTCTTTCCTGTTTTATTCTACTGTAAAGTGAAAGGCCTGATTCTGTGAGGTGCTGGGTGTCCTCCAGCAACCTCAATGCTCAGCAAAGCCAGGAGCAAAACAGGGAGCTCAGCACCCTCAGCCATACACTCACTGCTTCTAAACACCTGCCCAGGAGTGGAACGAGCAGCAGTCAAGGAGGAAAAGCTGCTCTCAGCTGCGCCTGGGGCAGGAGCTCCAGGAGCAGTAACTGTAATGCCAGGGGGATTCGACAGGGGACGAGGGGGGTGGCACAGAACCTTCTTCCCTGAGAAGTGCAGGAGAGGGTACAAAGTGGGGAGAGGTACAAAGAGGAGGCATACACTCCCACAGGAATGGTTATCTGGCCCCACATGGAGGGATACAGGCTAAGACTCACCTGCGTGCCCTTTGAATCTGAAGCATCCTTTAATCTGTGGTGAAATCTGTGGCTCAGGAGTTCAGATCTTTTCACAGAGGTTCAAGAAAAAATACTGGATTTGCCTCTGGAAGGAACTGCCGTCTTTGGTGCTAAGACAGACGAGGTCTTAGAGAAGTTAAAGACCCCAAGAACTACAGCGTTAAAGGAGGTTCAATCATCTCCTCAAAGGAAGGCCACAAGGAGCAATTTCAGCAACTAGCTTTCAGGCGTGGCTACCGGCAGAAACCCAAGCAGTCTGGGAAGGCTTCACATACCCCTCAAAGGAGGCAAAGATCTCTCTCTTGGTTTTGCTTGACTCAGTGACAAGTGGTGCTAGACCAGGGTTTTGGAATATGCCAGAGGATCCCAAATCAGTTATAAAAGATTTAGATCCTCACCTTTGATAGGTGGAGATGCTCAAATGGAAGGTTGCTACAGTAAAGCTGTATTTTTGGAGAGATTCTATTCTATTCCTTAATGTTCCCTCATCACCAAAGTGTCTGAGCCCTTCCAGTAGTGCATTAAGTGACATGACTCATATATGGTTTTCTCTTCTTCCTTTCTCTTCATTCCTTCCCAACTATAAGTCCAATTTAATATGAACAAACAAACTGCCTTTAAAACAATCCAAACCACCCAAAATTTTATATACCACAATTCATCCTGAGGGAGACTATATCTGGAAAGGTTGGGACAAAACTCAGACAAGACATTTTTGAGATGCTGAGACTACAGATTTCACCATTCAGAACATTTTTCCAATGGCTTTGTGTCTCATTGTCTCTCTCAATGTACAACCATCAGACTGGATTTAGTCCGATGTCCTTTGTTAGGAGAAATGCTTTGGACTGGTTTTGCGGGGGAGGTAACAATTATTTTGGCGCTATCACATAGAGTGTTGTCATGAACCCTGGGCCTCAAACCTTGGTATGCAGGATCAGCCCTCTCCACCCCTCCACTTGGCAGCCTGCTGATAACTGCTTACTTAGGACTCATCAACCCGAGTCTGAGGCTCCACCCCGAGATCCTATTGGCAGAGTCCCTGAGCAGTTGATTGGCCTGCTGGCCCTACTTAAGTCAGAAGCAGGAACAGGAATCTGTCTGAACAACTAGGGTCCACCCTGCTCCTGCTCCCTGAGCTTGACTTCCTGACATCCCACCCTAGCCCAACTCCGGTTACCGACCTGTGGTTCTGATCTCAAGTTTGTCTCCTACTTCTGACCTGCTGGTAGCCTGAATCAGCAGACTCTTGACTCCTGTCTCATGACTGTGGACTCCAGCTCTGACCACTAGGTCTGGCTGCACATGACCCAGCTGTGACAGGTGTCTTCACTGCAGAGTTAGCCTAGGTGTCTGGCCCCCAGGTAGACTGAGCACCTAAGTTAGCCTAGCCCAGGTGTGAGCAGCCACACTGCAAAGTTGAATCTGAATTACTGTGTTCTGTATATTATGCTCTCACTGATAGAGCTGGGTGGGAAATGGTTTTCCTGATTCACAAGAATTTGAAAAATATTCCCCTTCTGAACTGGGACAGGAAGTCAAAATCTTGAAAATGTTCCTGAACAGAAACCCTGAAAAAAATGTTGGTTTGGGTCTTTTAAAATGTTTCATTTTGATAACTTTGAAATGTTTTGTTTCAGTTAAAAATATAACTAAAATTAACTAAAAGTTCAAAAGGTATGTCTTTTTGAACCCAAAGTCAGAATGTTTCCTTCCAAAACTGTTGACATGGGCTATTTTGACATTCCCCAATCTACCTTCCCTTATCAAATAAATCATTGAAAATAGCATGATCCTGCGAGAAGTTTCAGTTTTGATGAATTTGCATTTTTGACACAATTTCTTTTTATAAAAAAATTCCTGACCCAGCTCTACTCACTGGTCCCCACTCCCCTCTGTGCACTGCTAGGTCTTATGGGATACACCCCCAGGGTTCTGTGTGCTGCAGAAATCTGAACTGCTGCATGAGTCTTTCCCAGTGAATTGTGGGAGAACTTGTCTGTCCTTCTGGGTACATGGGGGAAATTTTGGAAGACGATCAGCACTCACGTAATTTAGCCTGCTTCCTCGTTGCAATGCTGGTGGACTACCTGCCCAAGTGGAAAAAGAACCCAGGCTCTAACCCATACCCCAGCTGTGCTAGCTAGTCAGGGTTGAAAGCACCACTAAACTCAGGTGAGTTTTTTTGTGTCAGGAGGTGGGGTTGAAGGGCAACACCTGGGTAAGACATATCCATACATTCCAGAACACCTGTATTATATACACTCATCACTTTGATGCATGCTTATCTAGGCATCACTATCACTTTGTAAAGTGTCCATGGCCAGAGGTGTCTGGCCACGGTAGTGGGTTGGTGTGATCCAACCTCACCCATCGATCACATGGGCTCATTAAGATATCAGTACTTTTGGGGTCACGAATGAGATGGACCTATGTGATGGATGGATACTGCTGTCTCTTTCTGGGTGTTTATGTTATTAGTATGGTGCTTCTGGGGGAGCAGAGTTAGGGTTGTTTGGGTGACTGCAGGCCTGTACTTTGGAATGTTGTAAAGCAAGCTCTTCTCTTGGATTCTCAAGGCACTCATCTCACACATGTGAGTTTGAGAAGAGAACAGTGTTCTCTAAAGGGCATTTTGGATGCAGGAACAGATTCTTTCCCCCTAAAGGCCAGACATAAAAGATTTTTGCCTGGGATTATATTACAAATGCACAAAATGACCCTCAAACTCTCCCATTTTCCAGTGGGAAATTCCCAACTCCTCTGCCATTGCTCCATGCACATCTCTTACAGGAATAGCTCCAACCTCAACCTAACAGCAGCGGCAGCTGAAGCGTTTGGGGCCATTGGTGTATGGTTTTTAAGGAGACAGCTGCACGAAAACTCTGGAATACCATCATCCACTAACAACCTCTGTGCTTTTCACCACCACATCCATCCCTCTGGATGAGCTTCTTTAGACGTTTTTCCCAGGGAAAAACACAGATTTGAATACTACACATGCTCTACACACCAGCATGAACAGCCAGGTCCTGCACTACTCCGCAGAATTTTGTTCCATGCAAGTGTACAAAGGAAACCACAAATATCTCATCCCTTTAAAAATTATTTCTCTTTCATTCTTATTTCACGCCTTTCCTTTCCTGCCCTTTACTGTACACCTACTCCCCAGCTTCTTCCATACAGGGTGGAAAGAACAAAAATGATTCAAAAGAAAATTGCTATCTGCTAATTAGATTATTGTATGAAAAAACAAAACTACAGAGCTGTTGTTTTAACAATAATTGCTCAAGTTTAGAGGGACGTATGATTTTCCTGGTTTAAAAAAAAATCAACATTAAATATTTCTTGTGTCCGTGAAAGATATTCAGGACCAGAATCTGAGCTTATTTAAAACCTGGTGTGAATCAGGAGAAAGGGCACAGAAATTAATGGAGTTACATGGATATAAAATGGGAATCAGATCAGAATCTGGTCCCCAGAAGACACATGTTTAAGCATAAGTTGCTTAAATGTAGCAAGAAAACAACATTATTTGCACATCAAGTAATAATTTTTTAAAAAACAGTTGTCCCTGATTTTTTGCTATGCCGTCACTTTGGTGATCAATAAAAAGCTGTTTGTAGCCAGAAATGTATCTGCAATTCCTATGGGGGAGGAAGTCATACATAGGTCAGGAAGCTATGGCCAGAGTGTCATCATATATTTAGCAAATGATAATGGAAACCGCACTGGGAGGGGGGAAAAATCTATAGAGGAACGGAAAATGCATTGCCTAGTCCAGGAACTTATGGCATGTTCAAAACCAGGGAAGAGAAAGAGACAGTTTAGAGGAGAGGATGGTAATCTCCCTGGCTCCCCCTTTGCGCTCTAGATCACTGCTTACTCCACCACTGATCTATGCAGCTAATTTCCCCAGCCCCTTCTCGCTACACTGTATATCTTATTTTCAATTTCTCCTGGCTCTTAAACTCACTTACTGTGCACTGCACTTGTACAGAGAGCAGTGGCAGCGTGGAAATTGCCTCTACCTGCCGGATGTGTGTGCATATGAGAAAGAGAGAGAGAGTCGCAGAAACATCCTGGGTCATTGCAAAACTTGCACCTCTTTCTCACCCTTCCTCGCCCCCAGCTGATGGATGGGGTAATATCCCTCTCCCATCTTATTCTCAGCTGCCCTGGGTCCAGGAGCTGGAAGAGAACTGCTGCTGCTGTGCGAGCTCCGACAGGTGAATCCTGAAGGTTTTAAGCACAGCCTTCACTCCCTTGCCTTCGAAGAAAAGCAATGTAATAAAATAACCTAGCAGGAAAATGAACGGAGAGAAAGAAAGAGAGAGAGATGGATTCACCTACCAGAGGGGTTTTGCAGCCATGGCCGTGAGCTTGTCCCTTCGCCCTCTTTTTCCTCCCAGCAGTGCCCTGACCACTTTAATGTGCTGCCCTTCAATTTTTTTTAGTTTTTTTTTTTTTTTTTTTTTAAGGCTGAGACCTGGAATATCAGGGCACCTGCTAACCCAGCTTCCAGGGTGGGTCCACTCTGGCTTGCATTGATTTCCCAGCTCCCAGGCTGCCCAAGGTAGTTCAGTGCCTCTCGCCTGCACCACTTTCAGATGCATTTGCAGATGAGTTTTGCGCTGAGAGCCACTAAGTAGGTGATGCTAAGACCATCAGAACTGCAGGGGAGGGGGTCTACCTGTGGCTGCCCACCCCTGCCTTTGAAGTGGTACAATCCATGTCTGTGTGCTTGCTGGAACAGCTATGTTTATGAGTACCTTCTCCAGGCTATCCTCATGTTTGACTGTGGTGTGTGTGCTCATTCAGTTGCATAGAGACTCCACTACGATCAACTCATTCAGGCCCTGGTTGGCAGACGGGGAAAGAAGACTGTTGGAAGAGACCCTCCCACTCGCATGCCTGGGACTGAGATTAGGTTGGTACGCAAGAGTCTTGATAGGTTAAAAAACAGAGGGAACCAATGCTCAGTCTATACACTCTAGGTCAGGGTGGCCAACCTGAGCCAGAATTTACCAAAGTACATTGCCAAAGAGCCACAGTAATATGTCAGCAGCCCCACATCAGCTCCCCCGCCCCACTCCCAGCGCCTCCCACCCACTGGCAGCCCCTCTGGCACCTCTTGATCAGCTGTTTCGTGGCATGCAGGAGGTTCAGGGCAGTGGGGGGAGAGGAGCGAGGGCACGGGAGGCTCAGGGGAGGGGGCAGGAAGGGGTGGAGTGGGGGCAGGGCCTGTGGCAGAGCCAGGGGTTGAGCAGTGAGCATCTCACAGCACATTGGAAAGTTGGCGCCTGTAGCTCCAGCCCCGGAGTCGGTGCCTACACAAGAAGCCACATATTAACTTCTGAAAAGCCACATGTGGTTCTGGAGCCACAGGTTGGCCACTCCTGCTCTAGGTGCTTGGCAGGTTTTGGACACATTCTAGATGGTAAGGGGGTTTCAAATAGTCTGGCTTGACCGTGATAAGTGATTCTGACTGGCCTGGGTCTCTGGATATCGGCTCCCAGGGACCCCAGATCAAATGGGCTCTGTTTCCAAGTTTATTTCTAATGATGAGCCAGCCAGCCCCACTAACAGGAATGAAAAGCAGTGACATTGCATTTCTGTCTCTGCTGACACTGGTGGAGCTGACTCCAGGCTCACCTGGGGAGCTGATATTTCAGTAGGACGGTTCTGTTTGGACACAGTCCCTTTTCAGCGTAGAACCAGGCACTGTCAGAACAAAGTGTATGAGATCATTTAAAGCTGAGCTGCTCTAGCTAGGGAATCTGGGGCTTTTCTCTGCATTGTCTCCAGAGTGTGCAGATCCCTTCAAGCCAGGGGATAACAGCTAAGCTGGTTCTTTGTGAATGACTCTGTGCGTGGCTGGGGCTCACATGCTCCTGGCTTGCCCATTGATGCTACATGTTCATTCACACACCCTGCTAATGAGCTCCTGCCCATTCCCTCCCTTTATGCTGCAGGGAGTTGGTGTGAGGGTCTAGTGGACTGGAGTGCTGACACCTCAGCACTGGCCTATTTTGTTTGTGCCAGTCCGTTAACTCTCCTTGCTATTGAGGGATTTCAGAGAGGCCCTTGAAGCACAGCAGGCTGGTAACAACCATCAGTTGCTACAGAACTGGGCTGGATTTGAAATGTGGCCTAGTGATGAAATCCTCGGTAGCCCATTGCCAATCTCTTGAGCCATCAAGCTGAAGGACGTACCCTGCTCTTTAAGGCACAGTCCATGGCACAGAGCTATGTTGTAGGATCCCTGGCAGATATTTTTCAGGATGCCTCTCAGAACTTCCCAGCACATAAGGGGAAGGAGCAGGGGATCCAGTAGGGGTGCAACATCTTACTCCAGGGTGCCATGCAGGGGTGGGGAGGCCATAGCTGCACTGCCATCTGATCTATTTGAGGCACCATGCAGCGGCTGTGGCCCCTGCTCTCCCCACTGTGCAGTTACCCTTAGCCCTCCCAAGACTCACACAGGGTGTGAGGGGAAAGCTCCTTGGCCCAGAGCCTGAAAAGTATTCCAGTGAACTTAATGGAAGTGAGGAGACTAAATTCCTTTGAGGATCTGGGCTCTTATGCCTCCTGGAGCCTCCAGCTGCATGGCCTCCTATGGGCCAGGCATTGTCCTTCCCCCATGCTGGACTGCCATCCTCACAGATGCCCCTGTGTTTGCTGGCCATGACTTAACGCCCCCTTTCTGAACAGGGACACTTGGGTTTTACATCATGTTTGAAACAAAGAAGTGCTTAGCTGGGTTATGACCCAAACGTTACAGACTCTCACTTGCTTTCCCCCATGGACACGGGTGAGTTACTTTGTGCTCCTCGGTGGGGCTGGGCAGTGCAAATAGACTAGTTTGACACGCGTGTTTGTTCCCAGTCAGGTTCAGTGTGATGATCTGGCTCTCACACACTAGCACAACATTGCATTCAGGTTGCGACCGCTGCAGGGGAACATTTCAGTCCACACCAAATAAATCTGCTTCTTCTAAAAATATAAATGATTGGAAGCATTTCTGCTGGACTTAAGCCACGTCATACTTTGCTTTTACTGCCCCTAAATCTGGGGCCTAAATTGAGCTGGCACTGTCTCTTAAATGGAAGTCCCGGGAATATATAACTATGCCATGTTCATCAGCGCTGTGCCAGATGAGAGCATGAGTTGCTGCCACTTGACACAAGTTTAAATAATGAAGTGCTCTATTTAGCTTACATGAGTGTCTTTGTATAGTATGGCCTTCTCCCTCCCTGCCAAGGAAATGCTGTGAAATGACAAGGCAGAGGATAACTGTCTCTGGTGGTTCCCGACAACATCCACCTAAACTCTGATGATGATCAGAGAGGCAACCACTCTACAGGGTCTCTCCAACTAGCTTCATCCAGTGACACATGGCGTGCCCATCACCAACAATGGCATGGAATGGGTTGGCTTTTGTGGGTTACAGTAGTTTGCCAGCCACTAAGTCAGAATCTTCATTGTGCCAAGAGGGGCATTCGCTGGAAGTCAGCAGCGCAGGATAATGTTGGTCAGTGAGGTGGGAAAGAATTTGTCCCTGCTGGGAGTTGAACTGTGGATCCAGTGTTGAGCCAAAGGAGAATGTCCATAAGCTGACGGCGGCTCCAGCATTAATATCCCCCAAGTCTTCAGCTACTTGAGGGCAAGGCAATGACAACGCTTCCAGGAAAATCAGACCCCAAGAGGAGCAAGCCAGGAATTAACACCATTAGCATAAGCTGTGTTCAATTGTACAGTTATCTACCAATGTATGAGTGATGCACATCATCCATCGGTCCTGCCCTCCAGCATGTCGGGGTTCCCACTGTAAGAGAGACAATAACACCTTTGTCCAGAAAGCCTTCACAGTTTAGTGGGGGAAAAGGAAAGGGAGTGGGAGGTGGGAAGCTGTAGATGTAGCCTCAGAAGCAAGAAAGAAGAGATCTACACCACATCTGTGGGAAGCCATCTCTTGAAACTCACACAGGACAGCCCCACCTGCTGGGCTTCATTTCACAATCTAGCGCCATCCAAACAAGAGCGATTTGCTCTCTCCCCTGGGCACCAGGGTGCCCTCATGTTAATTAAACAAAACAAAATCTAACAAGCTTTTTCTGGGAGGAACGTATGGTAAGAGCACTAGGCCCATGCACCCCTTAGTGTCTCCAATGTCTGACCCACCTATAATGCTAACCCTGCAAATCCCCCCTGACATAGACAGTGCATGAACAACCCACTGCACTTTACCCGATGGCCTCTGATGGTTTAACCTACTAAAATTCAAATATCTTCCTGGCCTTAAGGAGTTAAGGGAGGGAAGCAAGTAAGTTCAGCTCTATTTGATTTAAAGATAGCTCTGACTGAAATGTGGGCAGCAGAACTGAAGCCCTTTGATTATTGTCAGACCCAGTTTGGCCTAAACCCTGTCATGCTGTCCCAGTTGCTAAAGGGTTAACAGGGAGATGAGCTGCCTCTTCCACTGGGGCTGAGTAGTGGCTCTGCAACAGCTGGGATCATTAAAAAGGCTGCAGGGCAGCAGTGGCTGAGGAACTACTGAAATCAGGGCCCTTTAGCAATGAACTATGGGAAGCTAACCAGGGAACTGGACCTTCAGAGGCGGATGCTCACAGAGTAAGTCTGGGAAACAGCCTGCTGGACAGGTGTGGTCAGAGGCAGGCAGGCACTGGGAAAAACTGGTTCCAACTTCTTCATGCAGGGTCCCCAAGGAGTGGTTGAGCCTGGGTTCCCCAGCAGAGTAGTGGGGCCCGAACCCCAAGAGGTGGAGTCTATTGACCTTTTGCTAAGGTTACTGGGCTCCTGACCTACCAGACTCTTTGCTGCCCTGAGTTGGAAGACAGAGACTACAGTATTAACCACCTGGTTGGAGGCATAGCAAAGAACTACCAGCCATGGATTAAATAGTGATTGGCTAAATAAAGGGGAAACTCGGCCATCACCATGCTCAACAACAAGGGGCTACCAGAGGCTGACAGCAGCCCCAGACAGACCCCAGTTCATGCCAATTAAAAATGATGGCCTGCTCTGCATAGCCTCTCCACCATGGAGAACAGAGAGGAGCAATGTCTTGCAAAACCCAGCCGTTGGTCTCAGAGCAGCTCTGCAGCATGCTTCCATCCCCACATCTTGGTCCAGCAGCAGCCCCTCTGTTCTCACTCTGACTGCTTGCAGGTTAGGGTGTGGAGAGGGCTTGCAAAGGCCAGACATGAGGGTTGGCTGCGCTCTGCACCATCATCCTCCCTTATACCTGGGGGGATTTCACAGTGGAATATCAGCTGTATCAGCCCATTGAAGTCCATGGGAGTCTCTCTGTTGACTTGGATGGGGATTTGACCAGCAGTGTTATCAGAGGGGTGCTACTGTCCCACCATCAGTAAGGCTGAGACTCGCTTACTGTTTAACAGATGCTATTTCAAAGCGCTCCACGTGCTCAGTCAGTGTCCTGTCAGTTGCTGTACCCTCTGGGGAGCGAGGGTAGGGAGAGTGTTCAGAACTCAAGGTAACTTGAGTAAGGGGTTCCCAAAACAGAACCTTAAAACATGTCAAACAAATGTTTATGGTTCTTAACATTTTTGGTTCACATCCAATCATGGCTCTGCTGCCTCACTCTCAAAACTTGGATAGCAGCACCCTGTGGTGACCGATCTCAGCTCAGGTCTGGCACCCACTGCCCCTTTGAAGAAGCAACATTTAAAAGATTATTCTAGCAGATGGCTTGAGCCAAGCTGATGAGCCAAAGAAAGTCACTTGGTGCTTACAGCAGGACTGGCGCTCTGGTACAAGCCAGTGTGTTTGCCAGTTGCCTGACATCAGAATAAGTGGTTGGCTCAAGGTGATGTGCTGTGGTTTTGAACCCACCCAGTATCCATGTGCTCTGAGTCTGAGCCCTGCCCTTAGCAGCTCTCTGAGAACATTGTGAACATTAGTTGCTCTGTACCTGCCTTCTACAAAACTTGCCTCTTGCAAGTTTAGCCCTAAGGTCAAAGCTTCTATTGAGACCTGATATCTCAAAGTGCCCTGCAAGCCACATTATTATTCAAATTTCATTTTGGAAATACTGTTAGGGAAAACAGCATTAATTAAATAGATAGAAGATGAAAGGCTCTAGCGAGCAGCAGCATTAGGGCAATGTAATCATGCTGCCTGCTCCTCACTCCTGTCCTGAACAGTGGGACTGGGTGTGATCAAAGAAAAGCAAGTAGTTGTGATTCTCATCAATATCTGCATGATCAAAGGGGTTGCTGAGCATCAAGAAAGGCACCCATAATGAAAGACCTATTCTAGGGGTGGGTATGTGGGCAATATTGACTGTTGTCAGTCAAAACACTAACATGTTCATCATGAAAAGTAAATAGGTTTCTGGAGCAATTCATCCAGTCCACACAAACCAAGGTGTCTTAGTGATTGGCATCTTTTAGAGGAAGGGCATGCTAGTGCACCTGGGCTTATTACCTGCTGCCCTACTAGGCCTAAGGGACAGCACCTGAGCCTTTTAAAGGGGGAGAAACTGTGGGGAGTAAGAAGATTCCTGCAGGGCCCTGAGGCAGCAGAGGAAAGACATCAAGGGGGAAAGCCTATGGAGAAGGCCATGCTCCAGGCAAGTGGTGTCGGGAGAAAGACAGACCCTCAGGGAGGAGGGGCTGGGACCAGCTGAGACTGGGATGAAGACTTGGTAAGTTTGAGATTTATTTTGCAAGACTGTGCAGGACTTAATCAAGTGGATGCCAGCAGGGGAATAGTCTGAATATCTGGACTGTTTGGCCTTTGTAAGGGTCCCTGAGTGAAGGGGAAACTGAAGCCAGCCTTGGCAGAACCATACTGGCCAGAAGGGGGTGCTACAGGGCAGGCATGCCCTTTGATGTAAGTGTTCACAACTATCAATTTCACTCTTCAAAGTACTGTATTTTTTGTTAGTTGTGTGGCCTTTTTAAAGCAGTCATAGCAAACAGCAAATAATTAGACACAGCCCTCTGCCCAGCCCCCGCAAACAGCCACAGAAAAATCAAGCTGTGCACAAGCTGCACTAAACCTTAAATATACTTTGACCCAAAAGACTGGATTGCTGGAGAATTTTTCACCCCTGTTAAGGTTACACCCAAATTTCCATTTTAACTGGGGTATGCTACTGCCCCACATAACATTGATGTGTAACACTGGGGTAAGGGGTAAGGTTAGGGATGCAAGCTGAAGCCCTTTAGTCAAAGGGTTCCCAAGATGCAAGCCCTCCCCCCATTAAATTAAATAAAGATAGTGCTATAAAATCCACATACAGAGGAAGATTGTCTTGAAAACTGGTATGCCACAGCTGGGGCTGGGATAGTGTTTGGGGTGAAAATTTGGGGTCATTAAATCAAAGGGTTCTCATTACTCAGTTCCCCACATTTGAGCATCTTTTAATTTTCTAATGGCTCTGTAATTCACATCTGTCATAAGATCACCTTGGAGACTGCTGTGCCTAACAGGGGCAAACTTGTAGTCATTTGGGCAAGCGTGTCCTCAGATTCAGCTCCCCAGTGAGCAGCTGATTTTTACCCACAGATTGCTCTAGACCCCAGTTACAGTACAGGCCAGCCTCCTACAACTCTATTTCCTGGCTTTTGGAGGTTTGAGTATAGGTGCACTTGATGTGCTGGAAGGCTATGAGATGGATTATGGGTTTATGGGGCCCTGGGCCGGAGCAAGTGGGAGCCCCCTCCTCACCCCTTCCATCTGCAGTCCCCTCTTCACCCCCTTGTTGCTCCTGCCCAGGGGTGGGGTTGGGGTCTGGGGGCTTGCCCTGCTCGCTGGCAGGCATGCTGGGCGAGCAGAACAAGGCAAGCCTCCGTGCCCCGACCCTGCTGCCCAGGAGGAGTGCTGAGTGGAGTGGGTTGGGGTGCATCCATTTTTCCAGGCCCCCCCCTAATTGGCCATGGCCCCAGGGCACAGGTCCCATTAGCCTAGTTGCTACAAGGCCCAGCTGGTCCACCAAAACTCTGCATAAAACCATGGCTTGGGGAAGTGAACGTTCGTTTTGATCACTTTGAAACTGATTTAGCGACTACCTCCTGGAGAGGTGGGTTAACTACAGCGAATGGGAAAACCCTGTGGCTGCTGTAGGAAGCAGCACAGCTCCAGTGCCATAGATGTAGGATGAGAAAGCAGGAGACAAATAAAAAGAGGGGAATCTGGTTTTTAAGTCACTCATGATTTTGGGGAAGGGGTGACTGATCTGCTTCTCAAACTTTTGAATCCTCCTGTAACTGCTTTGTACTTCACTAGAAAGCAATTTTTGGGCCCCTAATGATGAGCCAGATAATAAATATGTAGGTGCATGAATGGCAATGCATTTCCATGGGAGTGGACCCCCACTCTCCCCCCGGCAGGGCTGGGGGTGGGAGATGTGGCTTCAGGAAGGAGAACTTCCAGTCCAGTTGTGGTTCTCTTGTCTCCCCAGGACTGGGGAGGGATGGAGACTTACTAGGAACTCTGAACCATGGGCCGTTTTCTGATATTAAAGCAGATCTTGGAGAGCACAGTTATGCAAAACATTTCTAGAGGGAGAGAGTAATTTCCTCAGTCAATTGCAGCCAACAATATTCTGCTGCCTTTGTGAGCCAGCGATTCCCTTTGTAATGGAGATCTCTTAACAGATGTCTGGAAATGCAGCTGTCTAGGGAGTTAGTTTCACATAATAGCAGAGCAAGACTGTAGCCAAGTGCTCTCTGCCAGGAGTGAGGCATAAATCTGCCAGGTGATCAGGCTGCAGCAGAACAAGGAAAGCACCCAGCAAAGAAGAGGCATGTCAAGTAGAGTCAGGACCTCTGGGTTGTCTTCCCAGCTCTGCCATCGTCTTGCTGCTCTTCCCCTTGCAGTGCCTTAGTTTCACCAGCAGCACTGTGGGGCTAATTGCGGTGACAAATGCAGCTTTTCTGTCTGAATGTTGCCTTTGATTTCAGGCCTCAAGGATTCGCTCCCCTCCCCTCTTAGGTGTCCCTTGAAGTTTGGTTTCCAATGAATCCACAATCTCATGTCAGCGGCCTGCCTATGGAAACAGTCAATGTATTGTAGAGATGTAAAGCCATAAATCAGCTGGTGTTAGCTGGGAACTGGGTCCAGCTAGCTGAGCTGTGCTAAATTCAGCAACAGATTTACCTGCCTTTATCCTCTCCCATATAGGTCTCAGCCTTTGTCACCGCCAGGGTGGATTCTGGTCGTAAGCTGTATTTGGCTAGATCCTGGAAGCTTAGGCAAATGCCATCCCTTCTTACCTGGGCAGACTGGCATGAGTATAAACTCCCAGGACTTTGTGCTACTTATTAGCTGCCAACATACTTCTATGTTCAATGTGAGGTGCATGAATGGACAGAGATAGTCGATAGTCTGTGGGCCAAATCTGGACTGTTTGATGCTGTTAAACAGACTCTAAAATCTTTTTATTTACTTATCATTGTTGTTCGTTTTTTATTTTTTCCAGAGTCTGGGTGGCCCTTAGTACTCCTCCATTAAATATGTCAGTGATGTGGTGGTGGTTTAACTATCAGAGGGTGGACATAGGGTAATAGATGCAACTGGGTTTTTTTAAAGAGTTGATAGCTAGGAGAGTGATAGATTATATGTGTTTGCGGGGAGTGGCAGGGGAAAAAAAGAGTTCAAAAAGTCTTTTAGCAGCTGCCACATAGTAACTACTTTTGGTGACTAATGATCCAGGCCAAATCTGCACAGTCCCCATAGCCACTCAGCCAATAGAGAGAGATTCTTGAACCTAACCCTGTGGCAAAGAGGGGCACTTATCGCAGGTCAATGCCAATTCCTAGAAGAACCTTTCCTGGAAGGATCTTTGTGCATGGCACTGTGCTCTGGTTTATTGAGTTGGATTTAAATCCAGCTTTTCCAGCTACAGTAACCTTTGAGGTTTGGGGTAGTTATAACTGGAGAAGTTTTCAGGTTCATTCACATCTTGACGTTCTCCATTCTATAGATGCTAAAGGTATCTTATAGTTGCAATTAGTCATCTGCATCTGGCCCATGCCAGCTGACTCGGGCTGCGGGGCTGTTTCGTTTCAGTATAGACATCTGGGCTCAGCAGGAGCCCAGGCTTTAGGACCTTGTGAAGTGGGAGGCTCTCCCCACAATGTGGTCATAATAGTACAAGATGAGGGTCTGATCCAGCACTGGCTGAAGTCAATAGAAATAGATATGAAACAGGCTTGACTTAGGTGGGCATTAGGTTTCTTAAATGGTTTTGGCTATTGTATGTCCAAGTGTTTAGTATCAAAGAGGCACTTACAGGACAGTTCCCACCTATTTTTCTTTACTATGTGCCAAAGTAATATCTCATGATGACATATCATTAAGCAACAATGCTATGTCCCCACCCCTAAAATAAATTCAGGAGCCAGTGTTTGCAGAACAAGGGGTGAGTCAAACCCTTGGAAACTGAGCCCAGCACAGAGAAGTGGCACAGAAAAAATTGGTTTGTTTTTTTCAAACAAAGCAAAACTTGACTGAAACCACCCAGATTCATGCTGACCCACAAATGGGCCAGGCTTCTCCTGCAAGTCAGGCCACATGCATTCACGACAGGTCCTGAGACCTTGGCAAACCTGCCCCAAGTTACAGGTTTGTACTGAAAGCATCCTCCCAGCTCCACTGACGTCAGAGTTATTCTGGATTTACACCCGTTCAACTGAGTCTAGGCTGACCAGACAGCAAATGTGAAAAATTGGGATGGGGGTGGGGGGTAATAGGAACCTATATAAGAAAAATCCCAAAGTCCCAAAATCGGGACTGTCCCTATAAAATCAGGACATCTGGTCACCCTGAGTCAAGTCTACACTAGAAAAGCATTGCAGGTAAGCTTAGTAGCAACTTAAATATAAGCACTACCTTTGACTTACAATTGTTGGTTAAGAACTGATTTAGAATCTGGTCAGTGAGGTGCATATAAACATACATCCAGCTATCGAATGAGTAATTATTTCTCATCATGCATAGGCTACAACAAAGCGTTCTGTGCAGAGAGGAACAGCTGGGAGACCTTGACAAGTTTTGCATCTGAGCTAATTCAAAATTTCATATGCAATCACCTAACTTTTAATCTTCTGGTGTCTCACTGAGAAATAAGAAGTTGTATTTATACTAGATGACAGCAAGCTTTGTGCTCTGCTGCAAAGGCAGCCATGGTAATGAACCCTGTCACCAGAACAGTTTTGACATCTCTGATTGCCTCACAAGATCCTTTTGACATACAAGGAAGTAAACAACCATAAAAGACACAGAGGAAAAGCCACTGCTGGCTGAGCAATTTTAAAAGAGATGTTAAAGCAATGGGCCTTAAACCAGGAATAGTTCCACTGACTTCAGAGTTATTCTGGATTTACACCTGTTCAACTGAGTCTAGTCTACACTAGAAAAGCATTGCAGGTACAGTTTTGCAATATACTGGCAAACCTGCCCACTGTAGGTACAGTTTATATTGAAAAGGAGTGCTTTTGCCTCTGCAGTTTATACCAGTCCCTGAATGAAATAAGCTATACCAGCAAAAGCACTCTAGCTGCTATCACTGCCTATACACTGAGGCTTTTGCCAGCATCGTGATGTCATACAAAAAGACACTGGCGACATTATTATATGGGCAAAAGTTTCTAATGTGGATCTAGTCAGGGACCAAAATTTGGCCATGTGGATCTAATTCAAACCAGATTCAGCTTCCTCCGCCTCCCTAGGTGATAATCTCAAAACCTAAACTACAGAAATGGCCCTTTAAAGATATCTCTCTCTCCAGCATGCACACTAGCCTTTTAAAAAATGCTTATCAGCATGCACAGCCTTTAGATGCAAATCTCAGTAATATAGAAACATTAAAGCAAATTCCACAAAAGACCCAAAGAAAAGCCAATCCCAGTTTAATAAATCAAAAATAGTAATTTATGTAACAAAACCTGCAGCTAGGTTCTTATTTTCCACCTTAAACTTAACTAAGCAGTGTGATGCTGCTGGCATACATCTCTAACCATGGTGCTACCAACAAGGTCCTATGGCCCCTTTTGAGTTTCAGCTTTAAACAAACCCCAAAGGCCAATGCCAAACTCAGCCCAAATCATCATTTCACCTAGATTAACCCTGAATCTGCCAAGCTCCACAGTGTTTTGACCCAAAACGCAGCCCAGGCTGAAATAGTGTAGAAGAATTGACTCTTTCTTTACGCCTTGAGGCTGCAATTGGTCCAGGTGGCCAGACCCCTATGCACCTGCAGAGCCCAGCTGGCTTCAGTGGATCCAAATGCAGGCTTATGGCCCCACTTAACTTCTCCTATTGAATCATGTGTGCAGAGAATGGGAGTCGGTCCATCACTGCACGTATGTAGCCCAATATTACCTCCACCTTCTGGCATTTCTAATACTGACTCTAAAATTTGGTAGCACCTGCCCTAACAGCACACACGTGTGTGTGTGTGTGTGTGTGTGTGTGTGTGTGTGTATAAGAAAGAATCAGTGTAGCATTGTACTAGAGAGAGAGAACAATGCTGCACTGATGGGGGTGTGTGTGTGTGTGCGTGCAGCATTGTTCTCTCTCTCTAGTATAATGCTACCCTGATTTTTTTTTTTATAGATTTAATCTTATTTAGACACTCTGGTACCCTTTTCAGTTTCCCTATCCTTTACCGTAATTCCTTTTAATTCAAAATTAAACAGATGCTTATTATCTAGAAATTCAGCAAGGAATCACTTTCATGTTTGGAGTAGATGCTAGCTCTGTAATGTAAAATTCATTACTACTGCTTTTTTGTTTTGTTTTGTTTTTTTTTCCCTTTGCCACAAGCCCTGACTTCTTTGGTAATGATATTTTCCTGAATCTCTCAAATATCTGTGATAAAATTCTTATCTAGTGTGTGCTGAGCTAGAGTAGCTGCTTCTGTGACTGGATCAGAAGCCAGGAAATCTGGCTTCGGTTCCTGACTCTGCTACTCATGGGCCTTTAAACATGCATGGGATGGCTGCTGAAAAATGCAAGACTCTTATTAAGGAGCCAGCGGACAGAACTCTAGAATGGGACCTCGGCACTTGGCTCTGGATTAGAGAGGGGATGGCTTTCACTTCCCCAGCTCCCTACACTTCAACAACTATAAAGCCAGAGCAATTACTCAGGCTCAGTGTGGGTGAAGTGGATTTCACCCCATGTGCAGAGGACCTATGCAAAACTGTAAAATACCTTAACCAGAAAAAAACCCCACTCCCTACTGCATTTTGGTTTTTTCCACCTAGTATTTTTAATATTCTGGACCATTCTTGCAAAATATCTGTCCCAAGCTATTTTGGCTGCAGGTAGCCTTCCTCAAACACTCTGGCAAGGGAAACAAAATAGATGCACTCATAAAGTTTCATTCTATCTAGCATCCCCTCTTACTCACCTCACTCCTGCTTGGTGGCTAGGATTAGAGAATACAGGCGGCTGTCAGAGGAAGATTCTGACAATTGATCACAGGCAGGTCTGGGCCTGAATAGCTGAAGGGCTCTGGACACAGTCAAGGATACTTTTATAGCAGGCACTGAGGCTGCCCCTTGAACTGTAGGGACCCAGGCCTCTGGCAGAATTCCAGCAGGGTCTTAAAAGCACTCAAGCATTTCCAAAGGTTTAGGGTCTGAGTGACTGAAAGAATGTAAAAAGAATGAGTCCTTGTGGCACCTCAGAGACTAACAAATTTATTTGAGCACAAGCTTTCATGGGCTAAAATCCACTTCATCGGATGCATGCAGTGGAGAATACAGTAGGAAGATATATATATTTACACAGAGAACATGAAAAAATGGGTGTTGCCATACTAACTATAATGAGAGTGATCACTTAAGGTGGGTTGTTATCAGCAGGAGAAAAAAAAACTTTTGTATCCTGATTATCACTACAAAAGTTTTCTTTTCCTCCTGCTGATAATAGCCCACCTTAAGTGATCACTCTCATTATAGTTAGTATGGCAACACCCATTTTTTCATGTTCTCTCTGTGTGTGTGTGTGTGTGTGTGTATATATATATATATTTTCCTACTGTATTCTCCACTGCATGCATCCGATGAAGTGGGTTTTAGCCCACGAAAGCTTGTGCTTAAATAAATTTGTTAGTCTCTGAGGTGCCACAAGAACTCCTCATTCCTTTTGCTGATACAGACTAACACGACTACCACTCTGAAACCTGAAGGAATGTAGCTGTCACATTGGGGTTTGGTTATTTATTGCTCGTCTTATTTCTCTGAAGAGTATTCTTTTCCAGGGGAACATTTCCTTACACTTCATTGTATTACTCCCCTTGCTCTTGTTGCGAGCACAGTGATCGCTCTCCAGAATCACCAGTACACCCATGTACAAGACTCCAGTGATTTACCAGCCAGGTTACTAGGGGTGGGCCTCATCTGGAAGATCAGATGAAACTCCTCTGCTTTTGATGGCGCCTGATTTTGGAGCCAGGTTTAAAAGCACCTGGAGAAAGGGAGCAGAGCGACCAAGAAGTGGATGGATTTAGAATGACGTCTTGGCTACTGCCATGAGTTAGAACAGCACCAGGACCATCATTAACTACAGAGAACTCCTGGACTGAGTTCTGCACTCAGTCCCACTGCTGCTGAACTCCAAGCAGCCGTGAGGGCAGAAATTGTCTCAGTAGCTGTTCACTTCTGGATGAAATCTGCCCTAACCATGGTGGTGAGACCCAGATCGGTTTTGAACTGGGCACAGGAACTGCAGCACGACTCAGGGCCTCAGCACCTGCGGCAACCAGGGATGGCCAGGCCCCCCTAGTGTATGGGATGAGGTTGGGAACACAGTTTGCAGCTGGCCCTTATCTTTAAAATGGGCTTAATTGAAACCAGGGAGCTGGAAAGCAGTGCCTGACCTGTGGGGCGTTCCAGAGCCTGATCTGACTTCTGCCATTTGGCCCTGTCCAGCTGTGGCTAACCAGATCCTGTGATGCCTTATTGCCCATCCTCTGTGTCCTGTACCTACAGACAAAACATGCCTTCTGCTTCTCTATGCAGCCTGCCTCAACAACTGCATGGGCCAGCACTGACTGGACATGCAATCAGTATCTTGGCTTCATATAACCATCCAGACCAGCCATAGGTCCTCCAGCAGTGAGTACCAGTGAGAACTCTCACAGCTCCAGCAGGTTCTCCTCTAGAACCAGCTGTTCTTTAATAGATTCCATTTCTGTTGAAGGTGTTTGAGAAAGGCTAACATGCCCCACCACTAATTCTTCACTGGGGCAGGGCTAGCCTGGGGCTGCGAGACAGCTCAGGGATTTTCTGCCACAAAGTTGACTTTGGTGTGAGGTGTTAGGATCAGGGTCTGTGTCACTGACTGCCAGGGATACTGGCACTATTGGTACAGTGGGGATGCTGAGAGTCATTGAACCAAACTGTAAAACCCTATCTACTGGAAACCACTTCAAGCCAGGGGGTGCAGTAGCACCCCCAGCTCCAGCACCTATGGATTCTCCATGTTTGGACCAACCTCCAAACCCCATAGAGGTCAGTGGCTCCACATGCTGGATCGGGGCCTTAGCTGAGACATTCCTGGCAGGATTGAGGGGAAGCCGCTTAAAGGGTTTCCAATATAGCCCCAACTCAACAGCAAGTTGCAATGGACTTACCCCCTTCCATCCTGGAACACAGAAACCCCCCTCCCCCGAGTGAGGATGGATCCATCCCCCCACCCAACAAAGGGCTCCGGGAGAGGCTGGGGAAGGGGAGGGGGAGCGGTGACAATGGGGAATAAAGGAGGACCCCCCCGGAGGTGGCAGCTGAGTGTCTGGCTATTGCACCTTCCACAGAAACTAACACAAACTCCCAAGCTGAGGCTCGCTGGGTTTTGTGTCTGTTCTGGCGGGGGTCCCCCGCTGCAGTTTCTGGGGTTTAAGGCTTTGGAACGGGGGGTCGCTGCTCCCCCAGACAAAGGACCCGGGCCAAGGCTCGGAGAGAAACGGATCCGCGCCCCCAGCCGGCCTCTGCGAAGGGCTCGAACATCGCTCCCACCCCCGGGGGCAGGATCGGGGCCGGAGCAAGCACACGTTACCTCTGCCGCTGCCCCATCTCTTCCTCCGGCTCCGGTGCTCGGCGGAGCAGGACTGCGCGCTCCCCTCTCGCTGCCATTCATGCCGGCCTCGGCTACCTGCGGCCGGCCCCTCACCTGCCGGCCACGCCCACGCGCCCCAAGACACGCCCACTTCTAGCCCTCACCTGCCTGTGAACTGGTGCCTCGCCTTCCTTTTCCTGGGGGTGGAGGGAGTGCTCTGCGGCGCCTCCACCTGACACCTGCAATAGAGCCCATGGCAAATGGGAGAGCCTGCTCCTGAAGGGGTATGGGGGGCTCCCGGGGGCAGGGAGGGCTGCAGAGAGGACGGTCGTGTGACCAGGGAGTTTAGAGGGAGAGGGAAGTAGCTCTCCTTAGGCAGAGAGCAGCGACGGGGGAGGGAATGAAAAGGTAGCAAAGTGGGTGCAGAAAAGGCTGAGCGTGTTTTGCACACTCATACACACACAAGCTGGCCTACCCACTTCAGTGCAGAGCAGAGCAAAGGAATTGTAGCCATTCAGTCAACTTTCTCTGCTTGTGATCTGGTGGAAACAGCTGACTTTGTAGGCAGGGATGCAATGTTGTTACAAACAAGTGGGATTCACAATTCAAGGAAGGTGTGGCCTGTAGATTGCTCACAAATTGCCAGCCAGGACTGTTCTTCTGAGACTTTCTAGTCCATGCTGTGTGATTGGTCACCTCACTGGCAAAGCATTGTTTGAATGACCTTGAACAACATTGATACTGTTTTGAGAAGAGCTTGTATGAATCCTTCTGGGAATTAAATTGGATGGGAGTGTCACCTGCTCATTCAGAGTGTGTTGCCTCTCTTTAATAGCTGGTTCTTAAAGATAATGGCCTGTTGCCACCCGCTAATTCCTTAAGGTAAAGTCTGCGAAATGACACTTGGGTTGTACAAAGCTATCCTCTTCCATCAGTGGGGCTGGAAACCTGTTTTGAACAATTTAATTGTGTGAGTAAAGGGCCTGGCCAGATGTTGGGTGGTGCGCTTTCAGCTGAGTGGCACTGACTATAAACACTTCACAGAACAGGCTTTCTACCTATCTGAGTCATCTCCCTGCTTCCAAGAACAAAGTGGGCAGTTGGAGGGGAGTGGAAAGTATCCAACTGGCTGAGGAGAAACTCATTGTCCTGGAAAAGCAGCAAAGAATCCTGTGGCACCTTATAGACTAACAGACATTTTGGAGCATGAGCTTTCGTGGGTGAATACTCACTTCATCAGATGCATGACATGCATCTGACGAAGTGGGTATTCACCCACGAAAGCTCATGCTCCAAAATGTCTGTTAGTCTATAAGATGCCACGGGATTCTTTGCTGCTTTTACAGATCCAGACTAACACGGTTACCCCTCTGATCATTGTCCTGGGTAGGTTCTTGGGTCACCCAGCAGAGTCACTTCACTTTCTCCTAGCTCCTGATCTGTCCTGTTTTCCCCACTCTTATTCCCTGTAGTGTAGACCAGGACCTGGTTAATCCACCTCTCTGAGAGGCAGGTCAATAGAATAATTCTTCCACTGATGGAGCTGCATCTACAGTGGGGGTGAGGCCAACCTAACTATGTTGCACAATGCACAGAATCTGTCACTGCCCTGAGCAATGTAGCTAGATCGATCTAATTTGTAGGTGAAGGCCAGGCTTAACTCTCTGACCTTCAGCAAGTCATTGAACTCCTGCCTTGATTTCCCCATCTGTGAATGGGGAGTAATACTTCAAAAGGCTGTTGGGAGGAGTAATTAACGTTTGTAAAATGCTGAGAGTAGTAAGGAGAAAAGATGCCAAGTGAATTAAATTAAAAGACATTTTAGCCATTCTCAAGGCACATCACTGGGTCCAGAAAACAAAGCAACACAGAAAAGGAACTGTGATTTTAATCAGCAACTGATCACTTGAGCACTCACAGCTAAAGTGCTGTAGTTTTAAGGTTGGGAACTGCCCTAACTACACATCATTTGAAAGATGGAATCTAATTTTGGTGGGGTTTGGATATAACATTCACCTAATGTTCTTCCCACTCCTGTCTCTAAGGATTTCCTAATGATATCATTGTCCACCACCCTCACTTCAAAGTATCCTTACTGCCTCTCCTTCTCCAGACTGCTTATTGTTGTGTTACCGTAGTACCTGAGAACCCCAGGTATGGGCCAGGACCCATTGTGCCAGGCATTGTACCAAAGCAGAACAAAAAGACGGTCCCAGTCCATGCTCCAAAGAGGTGGCTTGGGAACAACATCCCTGAATTAAAGAGTCAATAGGACTTTATGGAACTTCTCAACAAGCATTGAGCCAAATCTGCATCTGTTGTAAATGGGCATACCTTCAATTGACTTCAGTGCAGCTCACCCTTTATACACATCCCTTTTAGGGACAACTATATTTCTCTGTATTTATTTCTCACTTACCATCTGTTAAGATTTGCATGCAAAAGAGACAGTAATTCCACATTGCTCTGCCTATTGCATAGACACTCCTACTAGTGCAAAGTGGGTGTAAAAGTGTTACCATTCTGATTGGTTGTTCTGGTGTCAGTGGCTGCACAAAGGTCAAGGCACTGGTGAATTGAGCCCAGGACTTTGGATCAATAAAAGTTTCCCTGCTTCAGATGCATATGTCCCAGCTGAAGTTACCGCAATCTATTTACTACAGTTAATACTATAGTTAATTGCTATGGTGATTATGATGTCACAAGTGTAGGATCATGATATTATAAGGAGAATAAAGAGCTGCAGCATATGAAACTCTCATAAAAGAAAGGATCCTGTTTTCATGCAAAGGTTGAACAAAAATTAAAAAGAGAAGAAAAACGAGACTGAGTCAGCAGGATTGTTTCTGTTTCTTACCACTTTTTTCCGTCAGGAGTCCACAAGTCTTTAAAGAGGAACTTTCACATTTTACTATATAAAACAGCTATCTATGTTAACGTGTCTCAAGGCTTTCAACATTCTGTCCACTTCTGAAAATCTGTACTTATGCATTGGGCATCCAACACTTGAGGCACCTAAAATTAGAACCTGCTTTTGAAAATTTGATCTCTAATCTCTCCATGGCTCCATTTCCACATCTGTAAAATGGCCACAGCCTCTAGCTGCCTGGTTGTTGGGTCTCTGATTTATCACACTGGGTTGGGTTGCCCACCGTCCCTTATTACAAGGGACATCTCTTTTTTTTTTTTTCATCTCTGTACAACAAGACTGGGAGTTGCTGAGGGCTTCAAAAAGCAGCAAGAAATATCTCTGGCTAATGTAGGTGAGTGCTGCTTATTATTCTTAATAATGATTTTGAAATACAATGTTGGCAGCCCTACACCTCAGTAGAGAGCTTTGAAATTCTCGAGCAGGACACAACAGCAGGTTTTCATGGAAAACAGTTCTATGGCGACACCTGCTGACACAAGCACTGCAGACAGTACAATGATCTATTCGTGGTTTTGGCCGTGTTCTGTTACATTTTAAAAAGATTGTGTTTAGAATTATTCCTGTCTCTTCACATCATGGAAGAGAGGGATTGCATGTGCTGTCATGGTGCCTAGCAGGCTGCTTGTGGACCGACTGTTTATTGCAGCACACCTGTCTGAACAGAACCTGGATGGATCCATTGATGTGCTCAGCTCAGGGTGACATTCAGATGAGCAATTGTTACAAAAATTTCAAGCAGCTTAGAACAGCCCTTTTAGGGGGGAATTTACTGAAGAGCAGAGTTCTAAAAAAGGAACAGAGACAGATAACTGCAGGACCCCCTCCATCCTCTTGGGACCAGGCAGGGTGGGGCTGCTGCAGCTGGGCTAGATCACAGGCCCGTGGGACAACATTTACCATCCCAGACATGCATTTCCATCCTGGCGGGCTCATTTATTAACATGGGCTCATCATCACTGTTTGACAATGAGATAGTTCATCCTATTCCTGGCCTTGCATTAATAGAACAGGCTGACCCCACTCATGATGAATAAGGTTCAGCCTAGAAAGACGCTCTTCCCTTACATCCAGAAAGGCCAGGTAGACCTGGAAAATGAGATCCTTCAGGGTAGTAGAACATAGTTGGCATATCTGGAAAACAAGAACGTCTGGACATACCTAGGCAGTGCTGGGAAAGGCCCTGGATGATGCACCTGGAAAGAGAGAATGTGAGCATTGGATAAAGGTACTTGTTAGCTTTGAGGAGGCTTTGAAACTGTAACTGTGTGCTGAGGAGTGTATGGCCATTCTCCTTGCACCTTGTCTGGGAATAAAGAAGGTTACAGTCTTTGGGATTTAATCTCAAGTGTGAATGATAGACCAGGAGCAGTCCTGTCCATTCAGAGGCCCTCCTCGTACTAGAACTCCATGTTGTTCAGTGGAATGCACCCATCCTCAAGGCAGGAAATATCTTACAGGGAAAGGGGGCTCTTATGTGGCCAGAAATGTACCACTGCTGACTTCCAGTGTGGCCTGATGTAGCCAGGCACTTTCTTGTGGCGTGTCAGTCAAATGAATCACGTTGTTTGAAAACTGTTGCTGTGCCTTCCAGCATTCACCAAAGGGTTAAGCCCCTTCTCCCAAGCATTACAAACCATACCAAGAAAAAGAGTGTGGAAGGAGAAGTGTGACCAGTAGTTTGTGGGGGAGGAGAGGGAGAAATTTGCATTGAACGGCGCAGGAGGTGTATGGGGAGAAGTGCAACATCCATGCATAGGTAGCGGTGATGAACCAAGTCAAATAAAGCTGTGATTAACTTGGACTGAAGAGGGGTGACATGCAGCCTCTTGAATGGATATAGATTTTATTTTTGCCATGTCTCATGAGAGAGAGCCCCAATGATGAGAGCCAGCAGCCCAGTGTGGGAAACATCTGCCTGCTGGTACCTGCTCTCACTTGCCTGTATGTAGGAGCTCTCTGGAGGACCCAGTGCTGGAAAAGCTGTCTGCTGGATAGATTTTCTGCATTTCAGGACAGTAATGGTATTGCCTACATTCCTCTTTCTCGGTTGTAGGAACATAGGACTGTTGTCGATCTGATCATTGCTCCATCTCCTCCACTCATGGATACTGAGGGTAACCAGTACTAGTCACTGCAGAGGAAGCTGTAAACTTTCCATAAGGGACAGTTCTGCATTAACAAATCTAAGGACTTGTCTACACATGGAGTTGTTCCTGATTTAGCTCTGTGTGAACACTTTTATTCTGGAGCAGTGACCCTGTAACGTTGCTAGATGTGGCTTCTCAGAATTCTTGCCTTGCAGCTACAATGGCCTTGTAGTGGGGTGGCTGTCCAACTCCTGCAGAACAGGCGTTAAAAACAGCCCTGGAGACGGCTGTGGCTGTGATTAAAGGAGTGAGAGCAGCTGAGGAAGTAGCTGACCACAGGTGTGGCCAGCCCCATCAGGCCACAGCTGGCCCTATAAAGGGGCTGTGAGCCAGGCACTGAGGAATCTCACTCTAGCCCTGGAGTGGGAAGGACCTAGCTGCTGGGGAATAGGGTACCTGGAGCAGAGCAGTGCTGGGGAAGGGCAAGAGGACCTGGCAACTACCCAGGGAGGCCTTGATAAAGGCCTATGTGGGTACTGGGGCTACAGAGGTGCAGCCCAGGGTTATGCAGAGGCAGCTGGTCTGATCCCCTTGCCAATGATGAGTGGCCATTACAGACTGCAGTCTACCCCAGTGATGGGGCTAGGTGATGACTGGCAGTGGTCCCTGAGGCAAGGTGGGCTTAGAGGATTGGGGGTTCCCCTGGGAGGGGAGACCCAGAGTGTGGGGGTACTACTGGGGCAGAACCCTGAGGTAAAAGGGCGCTGGGGTCCGGGAGGGACACAGGGCCTGAGGCAGGCGAGACATTGGCCAGCAGAGGTGCTCCAGAGCTGGAGTTGAGCTAATTCCAAAGACAACCAGCAGGAGGCGCCACAGCAGTGAGTTGTCCCTTCACTACAGGCCCAAATAAGAGAGACTGCAGAAAGCACAGGAGGGCGTCCCATCCTTTGCCTCTTCTTGTGTGGCTAACATCATTATCCTGTTGCTAATGGACAACCAGATTAAAAATGTGCATAATGATTCCTTCTCTCATCTCCCCAACCTGGTCAAACTGAATCTGAGAGTGGACTGTCTACCCCCAGGGCAGAGCATCTCACTTGTCCTGTGTTGCATGACCATCCAGCTGGGAGCCTTCATTGGAAACAGCTGGATCTGTCCAAACACAATTTAGAATGCATTCCACTTCTACCTCCAACCCTGCAGTATCTGAACTTGTTACGCACAGTATTCTGAGGCTGGAACCCAAGGAGGTTACTAATCTGCTCAGCCTGAGCATGCTCAGCATGGATGAGCTGCTACTACAAAAAACCCTGTAGCACATAGGTGGCTGTTCCTGAAGGAGTCCTGTCCCACCTGGGATAACCTGATCCTGCTCTCTCTCAACTATAACAAACTGACCTGCATGCCACAGAACCTTCCAGCCGGCTGGAAAATCTTTCTGTCCTTTACTCACATCTCAAAAGGTGATTTTGGAAACCTCGCCAATCTCCAGACATTGGATGTGAAAGGGAACTGCAGATGTGACCACGTGCTGAACTTGTGTACAGAGTGCAATGGTTCCTTCCAAATAGACCCCGATTCCTTTCTTCCCCTGAGGTCCCTGGAGGAGTTGGTGCTGTTGGACAATTCCTTGCATGAACTAGATTCTTGGTTATTTCAGTCTTTGGGGAACTTAAAGACGCTCAACCTGACTGATAACTATCCCTATAACACCATCACAAGCAGCACCACATTCAAATGGCTCACCAGGCTCCAAAAGCTTTTGTTATCTTTTAATTACCGAAAGAAGTACACCTTTACAATGCTCAACCTGACCCAATCCTCCAATACTTGGAGTCATTGCAAGAACTGGAGATCAATGGGTTTTTCTTCCAATTGCTCACTGAAGAGGACATGCAACCTTTATGGGGCTAAAGAATTTCACTAAGTTACACCTCAGCTTGAACTTTATCAGCCATATTGAGATGTCAATTTTTAGCCACTTCCCTAGACTAAACTACATTGATCTGTCAAAGAATAGTATCACAGAACCGAACAATAGGAATGAGTTCAGGACATCTGGGGAACCACATCTCCTGGGCTTAAGCAGGCAATTGCTTGTGTCAATAGACACAGAAAGTGACTTTGAAGAGGCAGAACAAATGCAAAGTTTGCTATGAACTCCACCAGTCTGGAAAATTTTAAACCCAGTTACCAGAATTTACAGCAAGATTCTCAATTTAGAAGGAAACAATCTTGTGGCTGTGAAAGCAGTGATGTTTAAGAACTTGATTTGCATTAAGTGCCTTGACCTATCACAAAAATAACATAAGTCAATCTATAAATGGCTTGCAGTTCACCCACTTGAACAACTGCCTCATGCTGGATCTTTCCTACAATAAAATCAGTTTGTACTTTTGAAACTGCCTTTACTGAGCTCCCCCTCCTGGAGGCCTTGGATCTCCGTTACAACGGTTACCACTTCTTGATGCAGGGTATTGGTCACAACCCAAATTTCATAGCCCACCTCAAATCTCTGTGGTACCTTAGTTTGGCTCATAGCTCTGTTTTATTCTATTCGTAATTTGGTTATCAGCAGCACCTCCTTTAAAGGCTCTGATGTTCAATGGAAACCAATAAGAGATGATGTGAGGGTATGAAGACATCTACCTTAGGTTTTTCCAGAATCTGACCAATTTAATCAAGTTAGATATCTCCAGTAATCACTTGACGGGCCTCCCTTTACAGATTCTTGAAAACCTGCCCAAGACTGTAAAGATCTTTGTGTGTTAGGAGCAATCACATCACTTTTTTTTTTCAACTGGACCAACTTGCAGCTCCTGCCTAACCTGGAGGTGCTGGACTGGGAATGATCTCCCCTTCTTGTCCTGCCGCAGCATTCCCAGGAAGGCCAAGCTTAGAAAGCTGTTTCTGAGCAAAAAAAAGATAGACAGTATCCGTCAAAGAAGTATTTGCAATGTGACCATGCTCACTCATTTGGACTTAAGCTACAATTTGCTCCAAAATATTGATAAGAATCAGTTCAGAGTGTCTCCCAAACCTGATGGAAGTGGACCTCAGATTTAACCCACTGTGCTGCACATCGATTTACTGTTTGAATTCATCATCATTATGAACACCACAATACCCAGCCTGACTAATGAAGTCACCTTTGGCTCTCCATGCGAGGTAAAGGGCAAGAGCATCTTCACCCATGAACTGTTTTTCTGCTCTGAAGACTCTGTCTCACTCTGCCAGTTTGGGTTTTCTGTGCTTTTCACCTTGGCATTCTTGGCTGTGCCTACCATGGAATGCCTCTTTGGCTGGGACCTCTGGCACACCTTCTATCTGTGCTGGCACATTTCCGGGCATGCTCAGTGAAGAAAAGTAGTGCAGAAGAGGTGGAATATGATGCCTTTATGGCTTTCAACAAAGATCAGAAAGCTGTAGCCGACTGGGTCTATAACAAACTCCAAGTCAGAATGGAAGAGAGAGGCCTCGCTCTGTTCAAATTTTGTCTTGAAGAAAGAGACTGGATTCCAGGAAGATCCTTGATGGAAAACTTGTGGGATTCAGTCCACAAGAGCAAGAAAATAATTTTTGTGCTTTCCAAGTTCCAGTCCATGAGTAGCATCCTGAGAATTACCTTTCACCTGGCGCAGCAACGGTTGTTGGAGGACAAAAAGGATGTAGTGGTGTTAATTCTGCTGGAGAAGATGCAAAAGAAATCCAAGTATCTTCAGCTTCAGAAATGTCTCTGTAGGAGGACAGTCTTGTTCTGGCCTGAGAAGCCCTGTGGGCAGCAGTATTTTTGGGGCAAGTTATGAACAGTCTTGGGCAAGGATAATCAGGTTGTACAGCATATAATTCAGTTGGAGCTTTTAAGATGGACAAATAGAATTTAATTTTTTTTGGAGTGGGGGAAAAGTCCTCTTTGTTGGATCCTATCAACAGAGTCATAAAATATATGTTGTCCCACATATGACCATCAAAAGATCTTGCACAGAAAGATGATATTGATCATTTAGTTAAGATTTCAAACCCGATCTGAGGGAATTTAGTATTTATTGAGGAGAACTGTCTACCTACTGACGAGAACCAGGACTGGCACACCTGACTGCTAATATTAATGAGATGCTGTGTCTCCGCATACACTATTGTGCTGGGAAGAGTGCAAAAATGCCAGACTGCCATCAAAACAATAAACACACCAACTCTACTGGATTATAGCCAGGGCTGGGGAAGCAGAGGTTACTATACCACAGTGAGAGTTGTATGGGTTCAAGGTTGGGGAATGCTTGAGATTTTGGACTCTGGTTGAGTGCAGGGAGGCAGCAGTATTACTGTGCTCCAGTAAGGGGATGGGTCAATGGCACTTGGCTCTGTGAATGATTCTGAGCTGCAATAGTGGGAAGCAGCAGAGAGATACTTGACTTTGGTATAGGAGAATGATTCATTAATGATGTTTGGCTAAGGTGAGTAGGGGAAGCAGCAATGCTACATGTCTGCAGGTGTTGAGGGTAAAAGAACAGTGGCTGGTACCATATTACATATCCCCATTGGTAGAACAAGGGCCTCCATTGTCCCATGGAGTCCTACCTGGGTGGTACCAGTTTTCACGGGGGAAAAGACTAGAGAGTGAGGGTGGAAATCCTTTTGATTCCATGCTTTGAGGCTTCAGTAGGGTTCAGATACTAAGAATATGAGGCATCTGATGTGTACGTGGTGCTGTAAAGCTTGGGGCACCTGAATCTCTGCTGGATGAAGAGACCGTTAAATACAAAGTACTCTTTTGCTACTCTAATGCTAAAAGCCTGACATAATGAAGTGCATAGAGGTAAGACTGCTGCTCCATTCATAACTCTAATTTCTGTGCCTTGGTGTCTTAGAGGATCTCAGATCAGTACAGGAAACCACTTTTCCATACCATGTGTACTGGAGTATGTGCTGAGCCAAGGAAGAAACTCTGTCCTTCACTCTACATTTCCTGGTTTAGGTTGGTTCATTTTAACCCTTCCATATCATCCTTACCGATTTGTACAGTATAGCGGGATGAATGGCTCTCACCCGTCTCTCACATACCTCATATCAACGCCACAACTTCCTTTCAAGTCAAACAGTGTGTAACGATGCCTGTGCATTTTAATTGCCTTTGTAGATACATATTTTAAAGCATGAAAAAGATCAGTTAAAAAAAGACCCAAGCTCAAGCTGCTGTGGTGCTGATCTCCTCCTGGGGGTTTTGTGCATTGGGAAATATTATGTAGTGAGCATTAAGAAGAATGCTTAAAACTCAGGGGAAAAAATGGAAATATTTCTTCTCCGTCCAGCTTTATTCTAACTGTGCTAAACTCGAGCATGTTGCTGACTCGCTGATTGTTGCTTTGGAGCCTTTACCAGTTCAGGATTGTAATGTGCTTTCAGGCAACTGAAGACTCCTGCAAATTGATATTTTTAGTATCCCCATGAATAACTTCCAGTGGAAGTGCGTGTGTGTGGAGGGGATGTATGTGGAGTGAAGCCATTGCAATGGATGAGGGGACTCAGGCTCAGCCTTCTAGACATCCCCGGTGTCTGCTGCATTCCAAAGAGGAGATAATGGGTCTACAGAAGCAACTGTATGAGTCAGGAGATAAGCCATGCCTCACCAAGGGTGGTTTAGCAATACCCCCAGATGATGCTAGCACTTGAAAGGCTGCTTTACTGTATATAAAGCAAGTCTGATGCTGCCAGCTTTTTTCTGCCACCAAAGGGCTAGCAATTAACTTTGTTTGAAATGAAAGCAGAGTCTCACATAATTGCATGACTCCATGATCTGGGGCCTTGACGAAAAAACAAAGCAACCCCCCAAGATCATGAGACTCCCAATAACATCACAAGCGCTGCCAGCCCTGTAATCCAGCCCTGCCCATCTCTCTCCCTGTCCCGGGCCGGAGTTTCTCTCATCTCTCCTCCCCGGGGGAGTTGTGCCCTTTGAATCTCAATTCTCACTGCTTGGGGAAAAACTTTCTGGTGCTTCCCCCATCCTCTTTCATAATAGCACCCCCCCCGCAGCCTTCCAGTCACTCTAATGCCCCCCTCACAGCCCATCCCCCTCCAGCTACACCATAACCTCCGCAATCTTTCCCCCTCACAGGTCTTCAGCCCGTGCCCATGCCCCACTGACCTTCACCTTCCCTCCAGACTCCTCCACCCACCTTCCACCACCCTTCACCCTCTTTTTCCCTCTCCCCCTCACAGCCACCCCAGCAGCTCACAACCCTTCCACCTCTTTGAGCCTTGGGTTGTGGGGGCCTCTTCCTGACCCTGCAAGCTTGAGTTTCAGGGGCGAACAATCCCTTTGAGGAGGACTAGAGTCTCTGTGGATCCCTCATCTCACTGAGGTGCGAGCTGGGTGTTTTGTTGGCGATTTCACTGAGAGGAATCTGTGCTCTAGTGAGAATTGGCTGTGGCAGTGGTTGTGACACAGCCCTGTCCTTTTAGGGTGTGCACAGGTTGGGATAGGTGCACAGGGACTGCAAAGCCCTGCACTGGGTGAGCAGCCCCTCGGGACAGATTCCTTTGTGTATCCCTAATGGTATGAGGAGAGCAAACTTCCTCCTCACTTGCCAGTGTGCCCCATTGACTACAGCCCAGCACCACAGGGATCAGCTAAGGGTCTGCCCGCCCCTTCTACTCCATGGGAGAGCGCTGTCCTTTTGCTTCAGGGGGAGATATACCTACCAATATAAGGGGGTCTTACCCCACTATAGCTTATTCCTCTTCCGTAGGTCAATAAACAGGGCCTTAGAGTAATAACAGCAGAAAAGAACATAAGTAAAGTCCCTGAGACAGGGCCCAGATTTATAACATCAGCTGTCTTGATCTCACTCTGTGGGGAATGTGCTGCCTGCCTGCCTGCCTCCCAAAGCATCCTGGGATGGCTGCTCTTCCCCAGGAGGTGGGCAAGTCAGAGAGGGGATCCCCCCGGGCAGGCCAGTCAAGAGAAATTTGGGGCCCCAGTACAACATGTTTGTTTGGGTCCCCACTCCCATTTCACTTTATTTACATAGACTTTGTGGACCCACCCAGAGCTCTGGACCCTGGTACAATTGTCTCCTTTCCCCTCCCTCTCTTCAGCTCTTCCCTGGCTGGAATTTGGGGGAGAGATGGAGCGTCTCCTGTCATCATCAGACAGTCACTAGCCCCAGCCAAAATCATGTCATCTGTGAAGAAATAGCAAAATGAATCTGGTGTGTTCCCAGAGCAAGGAACCTGTTCTCTGAATGGCCCAGTGAAATATAGACACAGCTGTGAGAACCCTGTGTCCTGGCCCTTTAAATCTGCAGCAGGAGGCCAGGCAAGAGAGGGGCCGGGAAAGGTTCTAGGCTGAAGTTTTGCACTGAAGGAGAGCCAGACAGGGTAGCTTTAGGGATCAGGGTGTTTCCCTTATTGTAACAAAGTTCCTTGTTCAGTACTAGAAGAAAGCCATGCCCTTTGTGATTGCTTTCCATTGTCACATGCCTAGAGCCCTCAGCTGTCCCTGTTAGTGGGCCTGTGCTGGTTTGGAGAGACTGTTCTCCCTGGAGGGGCTGGGAGACCAAGGAAGGAGGAGCACGGATGGGCCAGCAGCAGCACTGATACTATCTGCAACCAGGTAGGGGAACAACATGTTTTGAGGGAGATGGGGACTAGTTTGGAGGAGAGGGCAGCATGGGTTTGAGAGAAGGGGGACATTGAAATGGTGAGTGGGCTGCATAGATAAAAACTGGTTCAACTCCCTCGCACACGCTCGCACCCTGTCCAGTGGTCCTGGCTTTTCACCTGAGAAATCTGGTCCCAACACCTATAAGGGACGTTGTAAACACTCAAGAGACACTTTTATTTATATAAAAATAGTGCAGCTGGAAATCAAGAGAGGAATATAGCCACCAGGTGGCTCCCTCACCTAGGAATAGGAAGGGACAGCACCAAAAAGAGAACCATTCTGTTTGCCTAGCAAGTCCTTAAACTGATTTACATTCAAAGTAAGCACTTGCAGTGACTCTGCAGTTTTAGAAATAAGCAGCATTCCTTTACTGCAGGTGTGGCGCTCTAGCGGGCTGCCCTCTTATGAATTGCATCTTGCTATGTTTAATCTGTGTGCTTTAAAATGCCAAAGAGAAGAAGTGATCCCAAAGGGGTCAGACATCGAGTGATAGATCCTCAAAGGTAACCCATGCAACGCTTTCAAACAACGAGCCTGGGCACTTAAATTCATAACTTTGCTCAACACTAGGATTTATGACTTATTACAACAACCTGGAAAGCGGTAACCTGCTTTTTGTCCGATGACTGACTGCAGAGGTGCTAACAGGTCACTTCATCTTGAATGGTCCTTTAGAATATATGCTAACTCAGTGATAGATTGAGGTTTGTGAGCTGCAAGTGACTCTTTAATGTGTCCTGCAGCTGTTTGCAGCATTTAAAATACTGTGTGATTTTAATTATTAACCAGTCAGGAGGCTATTACTATGTTATTAACCAATTGTAGTTGATTAAATAATAATATTTGGTCAGTCATTTTGCTGTGAGAATAATATATATACACTAAATATTTCCCATCATACTGTTTAAATATGAATATTTAGTACTATAGTAAATGAAACACTGAATTCACACTATTGGGGCTCTTTTGGGCAATACTGATTGCTCATTTGGTTCCTGAACCACTGAGGTCTGAATATCACTGTGCTGACTACTTATTTTCACATAGCGAGGTGCAATTCGTAAGAGGGAAGACAGCTAAAGCAGCACACCCTGAAATAAAGGATTCTTGAATCTAGCATTGTCATTCTCAGTACTTTTCCCAGCCCTGAAGAAGAGCTCTGTGCAGCTCAAAAGCTTCTCTCACTCACCAACAGACATTGGTCCAATAAAAAACATTACCTCACCCACCTTGTCTCTCACAGAAAATGACACTGCTACCCATTGATCTTATCTGTATGTCTGTTGTGCCCATCACCGCAGCGTTTAGGCCACAATGCAACATGCAGTCACTTTTAACAGTCAAAGGCTGCAGACCCAAATGATGACCAAGGCTATTGTGAATTTGTTTTTAAAGATGACACTTTCTATTGAGCTACCCAAGACAACTTGATGAACCTGAAAAGTTTCTTAATGAATGAAAAACACCAATTTCCTACTTGCTGTGGTAAATCAAAAAAGCTGCAGGGTATTTGAGTTAATGATCTTTGGGATGGCAATGTGCAGGAGCGAGTTCATCCCAAAGAGTTTTCTTTTTTTTTAATCTGATAGTTACAGTAGCCTGAAAACAGCAGCAATGGAAATGACACTGCTGCTAATAGGAGGCTTTGTTTTAAAACAGATGTGTGTGACAGTGTCACCTAGAGGCCATAACCACTATCAGGGCCCCATTGTGCTGGGTGCTGTGCAGACACTGCCCTAAAGAGCTTACCATTGTAATAGATGAGACAGACAAAGGAAGGGTTGGTGTCCTCATTGTACAGATGGGAAACAGAGGCACGGAAGGATTAACTGACTTGTCTGAGGTCACATGAGATATCTGTGTCAGAACCTGGGGTTGAACCCACTCTATTAGCCACAAGCCCGTCCTTCCTTTCGTGTAGTAAAATGTTGTTTTCTCTAAACATGAGGTCAAGTCCTATTTGCAATTTAATTTTAAAAGTCTTGTTGCCGTTCCATCATCTAAAAAGCATGATTACGGCTCCCACTCCACACTGGGATCAAATACAGGTTTGGGCTTTTTGTAATCCTGGTGGTTATATAGGAGTTTTTGGCAGGGTCGCCCAGAGGATTCAGGGGGCCTGGGGCAAAGCAGGGGAGCTGCGGTGCTTGTACTCACCCGGCAGTGGTCTGGGTCTTTGGCAGCATTTTGGCAGTGGGGGGCCTTTCAGTCACTCCGTGTCTTCGGCAGCACTGAAGGGCCCCCCGCCGCCGAAGACCTGGACTGCCACTGGGCCAGGGCTTGTGGGGCCCCTCCAGGGCCTGGGGCAAATTGCCCCACTTACCCCCCCCCGGGTGGCCCTCCTTTTTGGAAATGTTTGTTCTCATACTGTGTGCTTTCACCCCAGGGTAGATCAGGACTGACTCCCCTGCAAGCCATGTTTTATACACCCTCTGGCTCAGTGGGAGACCAGAATCAGCCCCTCTATATTGTAGACTAGATTTAACCTCATAATGCTTAGTCCACAGCTGGCAAAGCACTTTGCAAACAACAGGCAGTCACTGCCCCAAGGGGCTGGTGCTCGGTATCACTACCTTGCTTTAAATGACTTACTCAAGGCCATGCTGAGTCATTGATGGAACTGGGGATCTAACCCATTTCTCCTGCCTCTCATGCATGCTCTCTCCATTGGACTACACTACCCGCCTTGGGGGGAGCCACATACTCTGCCCACCCTCCTCTCAAAAAGTCTGTACAACACCATGTAGGCTAAATCCTTTTACATGCATGCAGCCCCACTGATTTCACTAGGGTTCCAGTGCTGTAACTAGGGGCAGAATACAACCTATTGAGTTCAGGGGGAGTTCTGTGGGCCCTGTCCAGGACAGAATACAGCCCTGCCCTCTATGGCTGCAATAAATATGTATGCGGCCAAATCATGCTTGCCTGACTTACATAAAACTCCCCTAGCCGTCAGTAGGAGTGTAGGGAGCTCAAGGAATGCAGGCTCAGCACAAGAGGTTTGCAGCACTATATCACACATGCCTCAAGTGAAGGGTGAGGCACGAGGCCCAGTTTTTTTCTGCCTCCTGAGAAGGTAGGCACTCCTGCTATGCTTGGGTAAGTGGAGGAGTCTGGAAGGAGGCCCAGAACAACTGGACATTCCCAGAAACCTTAGTCCAGCTGCCATTGCAGTCTCCTCTCTCCTTCTGCAAAGTATTAACCAGATGCAGAGGAGGAGCTGAGAGCTGCAACATCACTTGAAGACAGTGCCAGACACAATGGAATTGTTGAAGTCCATCTCTTGCTGGTTATCATAAGACCTGGGCTCACATGGTCAATAAGTAACCAGGGGATTGCTTCCTTCCCTCTAGATTGCTCATCTTATTGTGTTATTTTAACCCCTCTTAATATTGCTGGCTTCTCTGGGCTCTGTAGTTAAATAACTGGTGGAAAGGTCAGAGACCATTTATCAGATTGCACATAAAAACCTTGCAGCCTCCAACCCTTACATGGAGAACTGGCCCTTGGATTGTTGTTTTGAAATACTGATGACATTGCACAGCACAAACAGGTGGACTCCACTTCAGTAATGAAGGTGCTGGTGGTGGGCTGAACATGTGGGGGTGGGTGGAAGGGGACATGCACACAAAATTACCCCAAAGACTCTTCAGTCTCTGAAAGTTCATCGTATATAGAGGGGTGTGATCATGGGGATGGGACATTGGTCTACAGGCTCATTCTGAGTTGTGAAGGATGGCTCCGGATGGAGAAGACTGAATCTGGCCCGCTGTCTCATGTTGTGGAAAACACATTGTCCTGTAGTGACCTTATGCCAGCAGGAAAGCGCTTTGGCATGGTTATATTGCTGAATAGCCCCATTAACACCGGAGCTGGTTGGTGACACGTTCGCCAGGGAAGCAATACAGTGCCATTATGCCAGGGCAACAGCAAATAAGGGGAGTACCCAGAGAGGAAGGGGAGATCCAAGTGACTTCTCAGAATATTTTTCTGTTTTATTTTTGACTCAGTCCTGTATTTTGCTCTGGCCCTTTGGGCACCATATCCCTTGGCATCACCCCTTTGTCCTGTTGGGCACCATGTCTGGCACATTTCCTTTGCTGCAGATGGTGCTAGTCTCCTCTCTGCAACCTACACAGCCTGGGCATATTTTTCTTTTCATAAATATTTCCTTTAAGTGAAAGAGAGAGCATAATTTTAGTCTCCGCCCAGAGGAATAGGAAGGGTTAACTAATCACCCGGTTGCCCCCCTCCCCCAATCAGGACAGGAGAAGACAGAAAAAGGAAATGTTATTAACCTTATTTTAGAGATGAGGAACAGAACCACAGAGAGATTAAGTGACTCAGCCAAGGTAACGCAATAAAGTCTGTGGCAGAGTTGGAAATAGACCTTAGATGCCCTGTGCTTTAGCCACAAGACTTGCTCTCTCTCAATGACATTTTGATCCCCTTGCATGTCAGCTGTAAAGACCAGCTGAGCTGACATTTAATGGATTATAAACAAACCCCAGCTGACTCTGTTTAGGCAGCCTCTGCTTCATGCAGTTTCTGCTCTGCTCTCTGGTCACATGACGGCCTTTCAATAGTCGCTCAATGGCGCTTTCTTCTTCCCAGAAAAAAACAGCATTAGCCAAGCTTAAAGTGACATTTTGGCTTCCTGTTGCAGTGAGGAAGTGGAACACTGGATGGTGATAAGTTAATCAATAGCAAAGATGCAGATCATTAACAGTCACCTCACCAGGCCCTTGCATAATAATGCATAAAGGGAAACACATGCATCTGGCGCTGATTTTCAATCTCAGGCTGTTGGGTAATTCTGACAGGCACCTTCTTGCTACTCTCAACACAGCTGCATTGCTTTTCTTGTACTGAAGGGAATGGCACACTAACCCAGCAATTATTACCTAAACATGACCTAATTACTTCTTGAGTGCTTGCTTCAAATTCCTATTGCTTTAAAAATACAGAAGCAATATCTAAAGGTCCTGATTCTCCAGTCACTTGCACTAGTGTGAATCTGGAAAGCAGTAGAGTCTTGCTGGTTTAAAACTGGAGTGGTCACAGTCAGGGCCACATTGCAGCTCTTGGATAGCTAAAGGGACCCAGTCCTGTTATTAACAGCATGGAGGTTTTAACACTGAGCCATAAGAGTGCCACACCAGAGGATAAAATCAGAAATGGTGCACGGTGCCTTGGTCACCTGCTCTCAAAGCTATGGATAGGGTTTTTTCCATTGAACACCCTCTCAGTGTGTTGTGTGTGCTCCAGGCGACATTCTGATTACTGACACGCCACTGACTTCCATGAACTTGACACTTCGTCAGTCTTAGAGACAGTTTCATCTCTCGTTCTTTCCTCTGGAACCTTCTGTGTTGTTTGTTGTTGTTATTTATAGCCCTTAGGAGACCCTGTCAAGGACCAGGACCCAGTGGGATAGGTGCTGCAGAAGCACACCAGTTGCCTAACCATTTGTTGTCCGTGTTTGACTCTGGCCTCGTATACACTTGGGGTTGGAGCCAATCCACTTTAGCTCTCCATCAGGCCACTCAAGTTATCTAACACAGGTTGGTCTTGCCTGTGTCGATAGGACACATCCCTTGTTATAAACCATGTCACCAAACCTACAGCAGCTTCGGGCATTACAGGAACATGTTTCTGTAAGCTGATTAAATCATGTGTTGGTGTCATCTACACATACAAGACTTGACTGTGGTAGAACACGCTCTGGGGACTGTTGGGCTATAACACGCTTTCCCACCAGGTTAAAACTGCTGTGAAGACAAGCCTGGATAAGATCAGCGGCACCACCCATTTTATGTGGGAGGCCTGAGCACGAAGCCCGGCTTGTTTAGATTGTGTGGTTCCAGACGGTTACCAAGCTGTATACACAATAGAAGGTAATGACGCACGAAGACAGACATTGCTGAAAATATCTGTAAGTGCTCTCCACTTTCCCTATGCTGCACTGTATGTAAAGGCAACCTCTAAATTAGCAACAGAGCATATTGTCGTTCTCAACACTGTCTATTCTAAGTTCATTCTACCACCGCATTGTTGTGAACCATGGGCTAGACAGTGAATATGTCACCTCGATTTCTTTCAGACTTGGCCATTTGAGTGAGGAAGGGGGCGGGGGAGAAGGGAAATGCATCCATTAACCCCTGTGTCCCAGCCAAATTCGTCCTGCAGCTTTGATCAGGTAGGGTATTCTCTTTTGGGTGTTGCCAGAGGCAGTTGCATAGCATTGTGGTGCACTATTAAACCATCTGTTTGCTGTATTCTACATAGGAGTCCCTCACTAGTGGTCTCATTAACGTTTTCACTTTTTCAGCACTATAACTGCCATCTACAAGAGGACACGCTAAAAAGCTACATTTAATCAACCACTTAAATGCAGTGGACAAATTCCACATGGCTCAAAGTGCTTGTCAGTCACTGGATCCATTCTTAGAATGACATACCAAGGTAAACAGCTTCAAGTTTCCAGATTTACTTGGAATTCTAACAGTAACTTTTTGTTATTCATACTAAAAGTTGTGATTTGTACTCTTATATCACCCTTCACCTGAAGGAGCTTGAAGTGCTTTCAGACATTAATTGAGACTCGCTCCACATACTTGCAAGAGGTAGGTAAGAATTACTGTACTCATTTTACAGCTATGGGAACTGAAGTACAGAAGGGTGAAATAACTTGCTGAATCAGTGCCAGAGGCTGGGGTAGAACCTGGCCATCCTGGCCCCTGCTCCCTGTTCTAACTGTCAGACCATGTCTGGTTTCCCACCTTTTTGTCTGAAGACCAGAAAAGACAGAGAGTGAGAAAGGAAAGTGAAGCACAAACTTCTGACTGATTGATTGCAAGTCTTTGCCTTTCCCTAGGAGCCACTGCATCTCTTTGTCTAGAAATACATTGTCTCATATATAGCACTTCTTCCAGCCTTCCTGGTCAATCTGAAATTAGGACATCCTGGTCCTTGCAGCTTCGAGCCAGAAGGCAGAACTGGCAAGTAGCGCGTGACAGGGAGAGGACAGAAGAGCAGAGATGGGTTGGATGGGGTGGCCCCACACAGAACTATCACTGTACTGCATCTGATACAAAATTAGGTTGTGCTGCCTCATTGCAACCAAATGTTGAAGAGACAGATGAGACCTCCCTGAAGCTTCACTTTTCCCCACTGTACCTGCACCAGAGGCAATTGGAAGCAGACACGGTCCTCTATATTCCTGGTGCTGTAGTATCATTTATTAAGTCAATGAGTGACTAAAGCACAAGCTTTTATAGAACCATAAAATGCAGGGCTGGAAGGGACCTCAAGAAGTTGTGTAGTTCAGCCCATGGTGCTGAGGAAGAGCCAAGTATTCCTAGGCTGCCCGTGACAGTGTTTGTCCAACCTGTTCTTAAAAACCTTCAATGACAGGGATTCCACACCCCTCTTGGAAGCCTATTGCAGTGCTTAACTATCCTTATATTTAAAAACATTTTCCTCATATCCGAACTAATTTCCCTTTGCTGCAGATTAAGCCCAATATTGCTTGTCTTACTTCCAGTGGATATAGAGAACAATTGATCACCATCCTCCCTTAACATATTTGAAGACTATCAGGTCCCCACTCAGTTGTCTTTTCTCAGAACTAAACATGCCATTTTTTTAAACTTTTCCTCATAGATCAGATTTTATAAAGCTGTTATAATTTTTATTGCTCTCCTCTAGATTTTCCACATCTTTCTTAAAGTGTGGCACCCAGAGCTGGTCACAATACTCCAGCTGGGGCCTCACCAGTGCAGGATAGAGCAGGACAACTGCCTCCCATGTCTTGCATACAACACTCCTGTTAATACACCCCAGAATGATATTCGCCTTTTTCCCAACTTCATCACATAGTGGACTTGTATTCCATTTGTGATCCACTGTAACACCCAGATCCCTTTCTGCAGTACTGCTGCCTCGGCATTCTCATTTGGTAGTTGTGCATTTGATTTCTTTTTCTTCCTAAGTGAAGTACTTTGCACTTTTGTCTTTACGGAATTTCATCTTGTTGATTTCAGACCAATTCTCCGTTTTTTCAAGGTTGTTTTGAATTCTAATCCTGTCCTCCGAAGTGCTTGTATCTGCTCCCAGTTTGGTGTCATCCACAGATTTTATAAGCACACTCTCCACTCCAGTATCCAAGTCATTAGTGAAAATATTGAATAGTACTTGACCCAGGACTGACCCCTGCAGGACCCCACTAGATCTGTCCCCCCCAGTTTCACAGCAAACCATTGATAGTTACTGTTTAAGTCAGTCTTCAACAAGTTTTGCACCTCTTCACTGTAATTTCATGTAGACCACTCTTCCCTAGATTGCTTATGAGAATGTCATGTGGGACTATGTCAAAAGCTTTACTAAAATTGAGATATATCACATCTACTGCTTCCCCATTTGATTCTCCGACGGCCCCTCATGCAGGGAGAAATTTTTCTCCAAGAGCTGACCACAAGAATAGGGAACATAAACACACCGAGTCTCTCCTGGATGAGTGACTGCATGTAGCATATGCCTACATGAATGATGGCTTGGATTGAGACCAGAAATAATGTGACTCACGCAAAGCCTGCGACACAGTGACATTTAGACATGGCAGATCCTCAGTCAGTTGCTATGCATAGCTTCTCTCAGAGGTACAATGAAGGAAGAACCTTCTCATTTTCTGCCCTAACCCAAGAGGAATCCAACACACTTCTTCTAAGGCCACTTTATAAACAGGACCATGGGACCGGAAAACTCATCGTATTCATTGTATAGGAGACGTGCCTCCAAAAATAACCTTCTCCTAAGTTAAGAAAAAATACTAACTCCTGGGCTCATGTCTCCCCTTTTGGCTACATCTGTGCACAGACTGTTGTCACCGGAAACATAGATGTCAGCTTGTTGCCTTTAGAAGACATGAGTGCCTCAGCTTGCTGGCAATTATTACAAATGCCTGTAATCAAATATGCTTTTACTAAGGAAAAAACGGGAGGAAGAACTTGATCTTATCCTGCTGGATGAAAACTGGGACTAAAGCTTTCTCTGCATGAGAAAGTTGCACCTGTTTAAATTAAATCTGTTTATGAACCAGTATAGCTAGACCAATGCAACCCTATATGTGGCCATTCTTTTTAAAGTGTATTTTAAATCTGTTCCCAATTGACTTAACCTAAACCACAAAAAAACAACTCCTACTGAAATAATTGTGTCCACTCATGGAATTGCATTGGTTAATGAGCTTTAAATTCACACCTTAAGTTATACCAGTACAACCTTTCCATGTAGACAAGGCCTCAGTTATAGCAAAATGCCAACCTAATCTCTCCATCACCTGATCTTGGCTTATCCCAAAACAAAAGCTTACATTGATATTGTTGGGATCCAGTAAGAATCTGCTCAGCTATTCGGTGGAGATGTCAGCACTCCAAGGCATCTACATCACCGATACGCTTGTCCTGGAACAAAATTACCTCCTCTGGTACAACCTGTCACCTTGCTTTTCAAATCCTAAACAAACTGTCACCCTATCAGCCAAATTGTGGCTAGTAGACATCCCTCTTCCAGTCCACCTTAGAAAATCAGCCTCAGCAGTGATAACCGTTTTCAAGAGAAAGCTGTTGAAACAGCCCAAATCATCCTTCATGAAGAACACAACTCAACACCTAGTGAGACAAATACCCTCTCCAGAATCAAGAGTCGGGATGGGTTCTTTTCTTCTGTGGCTTTCTGCAAGACCATGAATCAAGGTACGGCTGCATCACGGTCCACCTACAAATCCGCATCTCTGCTCAGCCACTTTCCTCCTTTGTGTCTTCTATGGCTAATCTTCCTCCCTCTCCTTCCCTCTTATTACTGTTACTTAACTTTGTGGTATCCACTTAAGCAACCTATCTGTGCTACCTAGGGTCAATAATGCATTGCTAATTATTTTTTGTTTACATAAAGCAAATTCCTTTTTCCAGTGGGATGTAGAGTGTGTGTTTTTTCACATGCATTCAGTTTTTGTTCCTGCACCTCTACTTGTTTTTGTTTCTTAAAGTTTAACTACTTAAGAGAGACAGAGGGGGTTGTTTGTTGCATTGACATTCCCAAAGTTCATTTAAACACGCTCCCTAACATCTGTTCCTTCCTGGGGCTTTTTAGCCTGGTAATTTAATAGCTTTCCAATTAGTTTCCCCATGTATTTGTAAACCAAACTAATGAATTATATAACCTCTTTTATGCAACCTTATTTTCCAAGCTTTGTTTGCACAGGAACAATGATATTTATATTTATTTATTCTCCTTTTTGTCTCAAAGAAAGTTGATCCTTCCTGTTCTTCAGCATGCTATTTGCAGTTCTTCACATTCACCAGTCATGACATTTTTCTGCAGATTTCATCTCTATTGTGGCTTGTCTGTCTCAGATTTCTCTCCTGCATTTACAAGCACCAAGTCTATCAGCATAAAAATGGCTGTTACCATCTTTGACATATGTGTTCATAAATGAAAATCATTGTCTGTCAAGTTTGGACATACTTATTTCTATGTAAATATTGTCCATTTTAAACCCACGTTGTTATCAATTGACTGAGAAGAGTCATCTACAGGGTGTCAGCTATTAAGGGTACATGGTACATTTTTTTCATATTGGGTTTTCTGTTATTTGCCTGTACACTTTAATGCAGTGTAATTACAAGTAATAGCAAAACCCTGGACTCTCTTATCAAAGCCCTGAAGCCTGAAGCCCTAGAGAGTAGGGAACTCACTATTGACAACTGTTAGTGACCAAGGAGAAGAGCAGCCCAGAGCTGTCTGAGAACTCACAATGGGCAGGAACTCCACAGGAGAGGGGTCTGTCTGCTAGCATCTTTTGGTGAACAGTTAAGTTTTCAGTTATGGGGCAATACAATGCTGTTATCCTCAGGATTTTATGTACTGCTGATTTTTTTTTTTTGCTCTGAAGATGTAGTATAAAGCTGAAGCAACTTTAAGGTGGTACATGGCCCAGAGGCAGTACCGAGGCGGGTGTTTTGGCCTGAAGTGGCAGAGAATAGCCATTGAGGGACTACAGGGTAGGCCTCCCCACTCAACAATCAAAGCTGAACTTACTTCAGCTGCGTCAGGGTGGAAGAGCTTCTGGAGTTGCTGAGGCAGCCCTTATGGGCTGGAGATGGACTTGCTGGATTTTTCACCCCTCCCCCAGACTCTGCCAATCCTGGACAACCATGAGTGGGGAGCCAGAGGGTGGGGAGGAAAGTGGCTAGAATGTATTGGCAATAATCTTAACCTTCAGTCTTCCCACAGTTTTGAATGGCTAAGAAACTTCAGAGAGTGGGGAATCTTAGTTAATATTTGCTGTTCATTTGTTAATTTCGTGCTTCCTCAAGTTTATTGCCCCATTCCCTGTCTCCCTGCCTCCTTTAAATAATGTAGTCTTGTTTTAAACCTCTGGAGCTAGTGGGTGAGTGGGGAATATCGTCTAGCAAGGGTGCCCAGCGGAGGATTTGGGGTTGGGGGCTGTGACATAGTGGGGATTTTCCCTTGTTATGTTGTATGTGAGCCTTACTGTTTTGCATAACTGCTGTGTGTGCCTCAGTTTCCTTGTGTATTACACCAATGTCTAGGTGGTAGGAATAAGGGTGTGAGACATTTGTGGGCAGGGCTGCTCCAGCTGCCTGCACCTATACTATGACTGCTCCTTTGTAACCTGAGACCCAGGAGGGGGATGTGACCAGGTGATTCTTGGGCCGGGAAGCAAGACAAAGTCTGGAGGAGCAATGGGCAGGGCAGGGGACAGGCAGCTGGAAGTGAATCCGTCTCAGGTGGCTTGGGGTGCAGGGAGAGGGCCAGAGCCCTGGCTTTGGGCTCCCATCCCCTAAAACTGGACTTGGCTGAAAGTCACTGATTTCTGTGCTTACAAATTCTGTCCTGCAGTGTGGTCCTGTCAACTAATAAACCTTGTTTTATCAGCTGGCTGAGAGTCACCTCTGTGTTCATGTGCAGGGCCCTCTGGCTTCCCCAGGAGCCCCACACAGGTGGACTTGCTGCAGGAGGCACACCATGTTGAAGGGGATTAAATGCTCTGAGCTCAAACCCAGGGAGGTCAAAGCTGTGTAAGCTTCTTGCCCTGGAGCCAGTATGCTCAGAGAGAGGAGGCATGCTCTCCCGGAGTCCTGACTGGCTTTGTATGGAGCAGTTCCAGAGCACTGCCCTGGTGACAGAGGCTTAAGCTGCTATTATTTAGGTTTTCTGAAGAAATCGCTAGATAAACAAATCTGGCCCTTTTTGCTTCTGACAACACCTGGTAGAAGGGTTTCACTTGTTCACACTATCAAGTGTTGGGCCGACTCAGTATAGGAAGGGGAAAAGGGCAATGAAAGTTCACTTTCCTGCCAGCAGCAGTGTTGGTTCTATAGAAACTCATGTTTTTTCCTATGGAGACTTGACTCAACAACTCACAATGGCATTGAAGGAGCACTGTGGTGCTGGCCCCACTGTATTTTGGATGTTGTATAATTTAAAAATATTAATAATTGTTACTTTATTAAAAAAGCAGATACTGTACAAGCTACACTAACTAGTGAAGCCCAGTTCCATTGAGCTCATTTGTTTTATCACCCTTTGTTTCCATGATAGTAGGCTATGACTACTCTACAACCATTTCTGTGTGTCAGAGATATTTGTGTATTTCACATTCAGTTTCACAGGAAAAGGAAGACAGCTGGGTTTTCTAAACCATAAAGATTTAAATCTAGGTTCCACGGGTATTTGTGTGCAGGGTGAAATGTTGTGATTTTTTCCTCTGTCCAGCCCTGGCACATTATGTTAAACTAAAGTTTATTGTAAGTCTGTTTATGTCAGGGGTAGGCAACTGATGCACATATGCCAAAGGCGGTGCACAAGCTGAATTTCTAGGGCACTCACACTACCCGGGCGGCTTTGCCTTTTAATTTAATTTTAAATGACACTTCTTAAACTTTTAAAAACCCTTATTTACTTTATATATAACTAAACTATTGTTGCATGTAGCCTCCCCGGAAGAGACCTTTTAAAAATGTTAAAATGTATTTTGGCACACAAAACCTTAAATTAGAATGAATAAATGAAGACTTGGCACCCTACTTCTGAAAGGTTGCAGATCCCTGGTTTATGGCATAGTTCATGAAGGCTTTCCCGTGAGTCATATTACATCACCTCTAAAACCAAAGGGTTTGACTGTTAAGATACAGCAACATTCTAATGGCAGCACTATTTATTAAAAGGAAATAACTGAAACAGATTTAAATAATATGCTTAGGTAAGTGAGCTTTTTATTACACGATTGATCTGCTGGAGATGTGAGAAGGAAAAAGCACTTTGCAATTTCCTCAGGGAAATTGATCAAGCTTATTTTTTCCCTGTTGATTCAAGGCCAGAGGGATGGTAATGCTGGGAAGTGTATGTAAATGTTCTAATTTTATTATGGTACAGGTGTTATACTTTTAAATGTTTAATCACATAGCACAAGATTAAGATTTTTTTAAAGACCTGCATAGACCCCACAAGTTGGAAAAAGTTCTTGTCAAGAAATAGAGTACCACACTCTTAAATCTGTTCCAGTGCCCTGAACTCAGGAAGACCTATACAGAGTCAGGTCTGCATCCACACTAATTCTCACTACAACTTTCCCTTTTGTCTTGGGGGGTGGAGGGAGGATAGGATGACAGACTTTATATAATGTTCCATTTAATAATGACTATTTCAGTGAAAAATAGTCACACTGGTAGAAGATGGTAAGTCAGAAACTACCTACTAATGGATTAAATTAGAAGTGAGATAGTTTTTGTTCCACTTTATTTTTCTGACCACTAATCCTACAGTCTTCTTTGTAAACATTAACACAACAGCAATGAGCTTAAAAGGACAGAAGCAGGACACCCTGTTCTGAACTATAATTTTCAGAGCTGTGTTTAGACTATTGATTAAAATGTTATAATTTAATATGCAATTTAAAAAGGCTGCCTAGGCTATTTGGATATTAGAGGACTAGATATGGACGGTGTAACAGGTTGCTCTCAAGCACCGACAGAAACTAGTTTGCTCATGCCACTGAAGTAGGATCTTTCCCTTTCACTCATCACCTCAAAATGCAGAGGCCTTCTACAGAAATTGCATTCCGCTGAAGAGTGCGGTTTCAGCTCCAGACCAACGTTCTTCCATGTAGCCATCAGTTTCTCTGTTAGACAAAAAGGAAGACATTTCTTAAAATCAGAATATTTTTAAGCTTTCAGTACATAGAACTCTTTCCAAAACAATGAGTACTGCAAGTGATGAATTACAATGAGGTGAAAGTAAAAATAACCCAGCAAAAAGCCACCTACTTGAAATGCCTGACAACTTTTGCTTAGCAAAGTAAGGTGTTGAGGGAGCACAAATACTGACACTAGTTCACCTTCAAAGTTATGACTCTAGCCATCCATCCATAGACCATTACTCTTATTCCATAATAAAAACGGAATTGCTTTTTGATTCTTTGAAGAAAGGCACTTAAAGCCTTTCAACATGCTCACAGCCTTTACCCCATTTTACGGTTTACTAAACTGAAATCACGGAAGTCTTTCCCAGGGCCAACATATAGTCTGTCTACACAGACCATGGAAGCAAGCCTCCCAGCCCAGGTCAACAGACTTGGGTTTGTGCTCTAAAAATAGTTGTATAGACAGCACTTCGAAGTTGTGGCTCAGGCTCTGAAGCGCCCCCCCCCCCCATAACCTTCGGAACCCAGGCTCCAGCCTAAGCTGCAACTCTAAAATGCTGTCTACACAGCTAGTTTTAGAGTACTAGTGTGAGCCATGCCAACTCTGTTACCTGGGCTGGGAGGTTCACGGTTCACTTGTGCAGACTTCCCAGCTCTGCCTGGGCTCACTAGGATGAAAATCCAGGAGTCTCGAATCTCATTTTCCAACTATTAACTGGTATAAATTAATCAGGACTGAAATGGTAAGATACCAGGCTACTTTGCTGTAACAAATATTGATTAAAAGTATGGACGGCTAGGTGATTTCGTATGGAAACTGCAAAAACAAAAATCAGAGCAGCACTACTAAACAAACACCCACTAAGACAATACCTTTGTTTTAAAAAAGGAACAAAAACTCCTTAAACTACAATGAGTAAAAGAACCATAAGATGGCTGAAGACTGGTTTTGTACTGCAGCATTTTGTAGCTTTCAGACAGAGGGCTACCACCACTCATGCTCAAAGGCAAATCAGTGGGAAACATTGACAGCACTTTCTAACACTTCATTCGTAGCAATAGTTCACCTTCTTCCAAGGTGAGCTTTCCCAGCTTGACTCAGCGAAGTGTAGATATTTTCTTTAAGTTAGCAATAGATCAGGGATCATATTGTAAATCTTCAGAATGAAGATACTAGAGCATTTTATAAAATTCTTAACTCTGCTGCAGTCCATTCACTCACCAAGGAAGTAATTCATCATCTGCGGTGTGTGATGAGGAGTTGGGGCAATACGCAGCAGCTCTTCTCCACGTGGAACTGTGGGGTAGTTTATTGCCTGGACATAGATGCTGTGCTGACTCATCAGTCTGTCACAGATCTCAGTATTTTTAGCAGCATCTGCAACCTAGATTTACAAAGTGGTCAAGTTCATGGTAACTGGAATTGTGCATGTGTAATTATCAGAATACATAATCCCAACCAACCTTCTAGGTTTGAAAAGTTAGTTAAAAGTCACAATCTGTGGAAGATTCCAGTTTAAGTTCTGATTTTTGTGGGTAGTCCATACTTAATCATTTTGTCCTTCCTGTGCTTATTAGAACAGAACATGGTATAGAAGGGAAGTTTAAAGCTTCCCTCTAGTATTCTTGCCGGAGTAGTTCCAATGAATAATTTCTTTAGTATGCATTTTTGTACCCCTGAAGATATTTAGACTATTGTACAAATAGTAAAGTACACCACACAAAGTTAGTTAAGTGTGAATGGAACTTATAGCATTTGCCAGTTCAATTTGTTGGCTAACACCCAGCTGCACATTTTTTTTTTTTTTTTTTTTTTTTTTTTAAGAAACAGCAGGTTTTAGCCATTTAAGGAAAACCCTCAGCTTCAGCCTACTTCATACTACATAACCCTAAAATAAGCTATGCTTATTTACATGCTGTGTAAGAAAGCAAGTCAGATTCAGCTTCAGGTATTTTCTGTAATACAAACAAGTTTATTCTTGTGGAACATCTTTTCCTAAATTTAAAAAGAAAAAGATACCATAATTTTTAGTTACCCTGATTGGAATGATGTGACTCGGACAGTGTACTACAGGGAGTCCAGCATCCATCAGCATTTGTCTCATGAGTTTAACATTGCGTTGGTGCTGGCGTCGAAGAACTTGCCCTTCTGCACTCTTTAGAGTTCTGACTGATTCAAGCGCACCAGCTAACAGCATGGGTGGCAGGGATGTTGTGAAAATGAAGCCAGCAGCATAGGAACGTACGGTGTCTATCAAAGAACTTGTACTGGAAATGTATCCGCCCACACAACCAAATGCTTTGCCTGAAAATAAGAAAAACAGTCAAGATTTACTCCAGCCTTTAGAAAAAGTAACTGCAAGCCTGGATCTAACAGAAGTAGAACTCCAAATCCTGACCTTCCTATGAGCAACACAATTAGGTCTTTCCAATAATTTAGCACATAATACAGCTCCTCAGTTTTATTCTAGTACTTCCAAATTAATGGTAAATTAGCACAAGGCAAGGTTAATCCACTCCACCCCACCCCAGAAAAATCCCACGCTGTTATGAAGAAGCTGTGTGACCGGTTTGAGAGTATTGTTTAAGACAAAAAAACAAACAAACAACTCCACAAAAAACAGCACCTACTAGTGATTTCTGGGACAAAAGATTCTTGCACTATTTTAATGCCAGTGAAGAAACCTGTAAATCTACCCAAAATAAACAAACAAATTCAGTAAGTATTGGAGTAAGATATATTCTAATGAGTTTAAACACTTGGGACCATTATTTGTTCTCCACTCCCTCTGCTTTTTTCCTCCAGCAGGTTTAGGTGGGTGATCTATTCCTGAGATAAGTAAAAATAGCCCTCACTCCTGTCTTCTATTTGCATCTTATTTATGTGCTTCATGCAATCGACTGGGCATGTACAGTAATCACCATTTCAGAGGATACTACCCAATAGTTAAAGGCCAAAACAAAGCCAAATTAAACTGAAGCCTATTGCACTATTTTTGTTTATATCATGCTGAGGTTTGAGACTGCAAATAAAATTCTTAAACCAAACCACCACCACATATTCTTCTAAGGTGGAGTTTCAACTCTTGCTCTATTTAAGCAGATTTTCAGTTTCCAGTATTTGAACTCTAATAGTTAGAAAATAGTCTGCATTGCATCCAAAATAATTTTATTGTTTTTTTCAGTTCTTGCCAAATCTCCTTACACAACTCCCATCTCAGGTTTCTGGATTAGGAACATTCCAACTTACACAAAGGAGAGTTAAGATCTAAATATAGAGCACTGCACCACAATTAACTCTCTCACATATGAATTCACTGATAGAGGACTAGTGACTATGTCACCAGGGTCATTTTGCTAACTTACTTCAGGTGGCATTTTTGAATCAGCCTAAGTGACTTAGCACAAGTGCCTTAGAAAGTTAATGGGACTGGTGAGCCTAAGTCAGTCATTCAGGCTGTTTTAAAAATCCCATGCTTCAATTCCTAGAAACAAGTCAGTAAACTGACTTGATTCAAGTTCATTTTATTCCTTCATCTTGTCTGCAGCATGACCTTTGCAGGCATTTGTACAAAAACAGTTTATACACTTTTGTAACTAAAGGCCAGAAGATACACATACCAAGTGTTCCAGAGATTATGTCCATTTTATGCATGACTCCATCCCGATCTCCTATGCCACCACCCCGAGTGCCATACAGCCCAACAGCATGTACTTCATCTACAAAAGTGATCGCCCCATGCTCATGAGCTACATCACACAATTCTTCTAGTGGACATACTGCACCTGAGATCAAAACAGTAATCACAATTAATCACAAGTTCTTGCTTTTGATGGTATATGCATATTTCGTAGCTTAAAGAAACAAAGACAATTTATATGTTTCAGTAAGGCACCTATTTAACAAAAGGATACACACTTTTTATAGCAGACTCACCATCCATTGAGTGAACAGTTTCAAATGCAACAATTTTGGGAGTAGATGGATCTGATTTTTTCAGTAGTTCTCTGAGATGATTGACATCATTATGGCGAAATATGTGCTTAGGGACTCTACTGTTCCGAATTCCTTGAATCATGGAGGCATGGTTTCCTGCATCTGAGTAAATCTCACAGCCTAAGGGGACAACCAAAGGTTACTAGTAGTTATGGCTGTACTGAAAGAATGGACAGATGATTGTACAGATACCTTAAAATTATATGAAATATGGTTGTGCTGGTAAATGTGTTTTAGCCCCAGAATAGAGGATTCGCTATAGACTTCTTTGTTAAAATCAGAAACTTTGCAACAACATATTTAAGACAGAATACCCACTGAAATAGCTATATTCTTTATTTTTGCTTTAAAGCGCTTCTGAAATTAAGACACTTATTTCCAGGAATTCACAACTTTACTTGCCTTAAGTCAGTTAAACAAATTTAAACACCCAATCCCAAAGGAATATACTTAAAATTTTACATTTGGAAGTTACCAAAAAAAAAAAAAAAAAAAAAGTCTTAACTGTAGAGGTTTCTCCAGCAACAGCAGATACAAGAGTCAGTTTACCAGCGTTAACCATATCCTGGACTATAGCAAGGAAAAAACCATCCTCCCACCTGCAGCTACATGGGATGGGGAAAACAGTAGGTCTTTTCCAGAAGTGAAACCAGCCTCTGGAAACAGCAGGCAGTTACAGCAGCTGGGCAGGAAGACCTCCAACTGGGGCATCATTTGTTGCCACCCATCCCTCCAATACCTCCTCAGCCCTTGTGATATCAGCAGGTTGCTTTTACAGTTTGAACTTGGCATTTACTGGTTGATTCTGTCTTCGACTCATGTCCTTCTCCCTTAGTCCCTCCACTGCCAGTCTCCTTTCTCCCTGCTCCTCTCAGTCCTTCCCTACCCTTTAAAGTTCCTCACTTTTATATTAAAGAGAATAAATGGAACCGAAATATGTACCAACCACCACCTTGGACACTCTGCTCATAGGTTGTACCCCGACTTTGTGTCTGATACAGGTGCAGCCTGATAACTTCTAATATGGCATAGAGAACACTGCCCCAAATCCTGATCAAGGTGTTTAGATGCCACCACAATAGAAATTAGTGAAGACTGCTTTTTTAAAAAGTGGTATTTCGTGACCAAAAATGGTCAGAATCTCAGGTATCATCTGAAAGAAGTTTGTTTTCAGTGAAATTTCACGGTATTTTGTTTGCAGAATGTAGTATTACATTGCATGATATCCAGTAAATCAGATCTCACCTGGTAACATTTTAGCTAACGTGAAGAGAGTGGAATCATTAGCTACAAAGCACGATGAGAAAAGCAATGCTGCATCTTTTCCATGGAGATCAGCCAACTCTTGCTCCAAATCAACATGAAATTTACTTGTTCCAGAAATATTTCTGGTGCCTCCTGCTCCAGCACCATGTTGTTTCAACGTATCCCTTTAAGAAATGTTCAAAAGGAGGAAAAGCATTAATCAATACTATTTGACTCTCAGCTGCATGTGAACAATACTGGAAAAGGAACATTATTGTCTATAACAAATCACCATTCCTTAATAACTTACATAAAAGCAATAGTTGTTAAAGAGAAATGGGTACAAGAGGTGCAACTGTATTTGTTTACAGTTTGAAAAAGGATCTTGGAAGCCAAAACTAAGTTTTGCAAGGAACTTCATGAGCTCAAAGCTAAATGCTATTTACTAGCTGTGCCCCTTACAAAAAAATCGTAGGATTCCACTGCCTTATGCTGAGCTATCTGTATTTAATAGGTACTGAGACATACGATAATTATGCTGTCCAGCAGTTTTCCCATAAGCTCCCCACAGAAAGGAGGAATATCAGGGGTTCACCACTTAAAGTGTTGCAGCACTACAGCCAACTATATTTTAAGTTGTTTTATGACAGTAGTCAAATATGTGAGAAGGGAGGATTAGCCATGTGATAAAAAGTAATACCCTTTACACAACAGAAGGATTTTAATCGTTATACAAAACTACCTTTCCCTAGAATTTACATTGTTTTGAAAAAAGTTGAGCTTGTCATAGCTTTGAGTTAGTTTCCTGTAGATCACTGCATACCTTGTGGTTACCAAAACATTTTATTTTTAATTTAAGTTATAGAACTACTTACATAACAGCTCCACACACTCGGGGGTGGCGACTCATTCCTAGGTAATCATTGCTGCACCATACAGACACCTCTTTTTTGCTGATAAGGGAATCAGAGTAGTCGTCTGCCATGGGAAAGACCTGTGCCCTTCGGTTCACAGTTTTGAATACACGATATGTGTGATCCTTTTTTTTCTCATCAATTTTTTTCTCAAAGAACTGGTCATACTGGAAAGTAGAAACAGCTAGAAGAGGAGAGAGGCTATTAAATACAAGAAAGAATTAACACTTTTGAATGTCAAAAGATCTGTCTGCAGCCAGATACTGCAAAAATGGATTTAGCAGGCTAATAGCAGACTCAGATTTATTTTGCTAATCAAACAAGAATGATCCTTACATTTTGGCAAGTTATCCTGAAGCAGATGAGACACTCTTTCTGGTTTTTGCTTTAACATAATATCCTGGAACTTCTTCAGCAAGCCATTTCGCTCTTCTCCAGAAGTCTTGGTGTTTATCACAGTAGGATTCACTGGTGTTTTAGTAAACTCTGTACATTTGAGATGTTGCAAAGAAATCCAGTGATTATTAAAGTCAGTTTCACACCATCTTATATCAAAAATACAAAAGATTGTATGCCATGAAAAGTTATGAATCCAGTATCTTAAATTGTTTAAAATAAACTTAGTTGAGATACTGAAGCAGATCAATAAGACTCAGAAGCTGAAGAGAAAGTCATACTTTCCTTAGACCTTGCAAAAATCAGATCTTGTCTAACAAAAACTGAGGTTCAATTCAGAAGATACCAAGTGGTCCCAGGCCATTACTGAATGTAGGCTATGAGAGCCAAACAAACACATGCTTTAGTTGTAGGTAAAAGTGTTTCTCTATTATTCCAAGCTTCTGTTCTACTGCTATGGATCATTGTTACTAGGGCTTGCAGCAGACTGGAAAAGCTGGAGTGACCGGATAAGGAACAAACTGACTTCTTCCAGAGGAAGCAGCAAGACTTAGTACTGGTGAAAGAAAAGGCTTCCTTTAACACAACGCTTTGACAAAACTACTTTAATCTGAAAGTAACCTTGTTCTCTTTATGGCAGTAACGGTCTTATTTGTATAGTAACACATGCAATGGGACACCAATTTCTGATCAGGGCCATAAGGCACTACTACAATCAAAATATTAAGGAGAAGATGGTCCAGGGTGGAAGGGAGGTGGTTTTTATTAAATTACTTCTTGTCTCTAGTGTCCAGCTTTGCGCTTTCCAGCCTGTAGCTGCTTAATTCTTTGAGTATGTTCATGTAGGCAGCAATGCTAATGTGTTCTACACATTGGTAAGCCTTTTTGGTGAGGACATTGAATTTTTATAAGCAATATCAAGAGCTATTTCTTAGAGCCAACTGATAAAAAAAAAAGGTGCTGTAGCTTGACATATCATTTGTTTTGCAATTAGAACATAATTCACACTAAAACCAGCTGCAAAAAAAAAGTAGACAAAGAGTTAGTATAAAATAGATTACACAACAAACTAAGTAATATGAACAGAACTGCATGAGCACAATTAAAATCGCTATATTCTGCAATAAAATCCTTTTGTTGCACTGTCCCATGACCCTCCCTCTGGCCTATAAGGTCGCAATTGTGTCAGCCTTGGCTTTTATCTCTAAGGTTAGTGCTAACAAGCAGAGTGTTACAAGAGTCTATATTTCACTATCTATTGCAGCATACATAAAAACATACCTTTCCTTACAGCCTGCATTTCCTGAACATCCTCTTGGAGTTCTAGGCTGGCTTTGCAGAAAACATTAGTGTTCGTAGGGTTCATCTGAGCTGCCAGAAAGGGGCATTTAGTGGCAGAGCTTGGACTAGTGCTCTGGCTAGTAACAACAGGTGGATGGCTAATAGGCAGCTGGGATCCATTGGTGTTCTCCTGGGACACATCTTTGGAATTTTTGGCCTCTTAGATAGGAGAAACAAAACAAGGGTTAAAAAACAGAAACTGGGGTGATTTGATTGCACAAGAACATAAAATTTCTGACAACTATCTATCTATTACACTAAACCACAAGCCAGCCAGAATTGCTCAACTGCGTCATCTGTACTTGTATTATCACACAAAGTATGAAGTCTCAGTATCTGATTAACATTTAAAGCCAAATTTTCTTGAAGAATGCAATACTACTGCCTCTTTCCCAAATGAGGAGACAGTGTGCTTTGTGGATGAGTTAATTTCAACTTAAAATTTTTTTCAGCTGAGTTTCCCAGTTGCCCCTTCTCCCCTACTATCTCAGATTATAAATCTTCTAGGGAAATTTTCTCAACCAGGGTCAATAAACAGCCACAAATCATAAGGGATCTGAGAACTCTACTGACCTGGATTTGCACCAATTACATAGTTACGATCAGCAGAACTTTGCTCTCAGATATTACATTAGAGTTTGCAGAGTATGAACTTCAGTTTTAAAATAGTCCAATTACTTTCAAAGAAGCCATATGTGTTAAGTTTTAAGCAACAAGTGTTTGAGAAAATTAAGCAAAATATTTAGAGAGTACACCAGCTCAGGCAGTTACAGTTTCCAGAAGTTTCCTTCTGGCTGGGCAGATCCCAAAGTGTTTTAAAAAAGTTCTTCCTTGTCTACTTAAGCAGGAAGCATTTATTAAACAAGTCAAGGATTGTTATTGTGAAAAACAAGTGAATAAAAATGACAACCTGGAAATCTTACAGAACAAATGACCCTATGGTCATTACCAGTGAAGATTAATGTAGTGCACGTACATGCAAGTTAAACGGATGGAATGTTGTAGAATAATGCACCTACCATGCAAGTTATCTGACAAGAGCAAATTATATCCAGCTAAAGTTGTCCTGTAATAATTTACTGTCTGCTTTACAACAGCACCAGGGACAATTCACTTTCCTCTTGTGGAGGCAACACTGCTTCTTCTATACTGCATACCTTTTCAAGTTTGCTCCCACAGTAAAAGGTGAGCGTTATAGCATTCTCTGCATTTCCTAGGTTTTTGGAGGGTGGTGTGTTCCTCGAACAACCAGGTTCCCCATCCCACAATCTGCCATTCAATTGTTCAGCGTGTAGCACACACCGAAACTGATTTCATTTACACTTCTATTGTATTACAAGAAAGCCAAGATTCAGATGTGTGACCAAATCCAAAGTTTAGAATTCCAAACTCATAACACTATTCTAAGCACAACAAGTAAGGCACTGAATTTTACAGCTTTAAGTAGTTTACTTTCAAACCAAAGTTTAACAAACCAGACAGACTAAAATCAGAGACGAGTCTTTAAAAAAAGACCCACCATACCTGAAGTGTTTGAATAAGAACATAAGCAACATTGAGTAAGGACAACATTTTGAGATGTTTACCGGTAAACATTTCAGTCTTTTTGAGGTGTTCATGCCAGTCACTGAGAAAGCAAAGTTAGGGGCAATTGAGAGGTTCTATTGTACAACCTTTCATAACCTGACAAATGAAAGGAAAAAGGATGGGATCTAATAGTAAACATAAATACAGTTGTAAGTAAAATCTAAAAAGCCTCTTGATGAGGAAGCTTAAAATTAGATTAAAATAAATAAGCTTCTGGGTATGGTAGCTTGTACATCATTAACTAGCTATAAAAAGAAACACAAAATTGACACTGACTGTCATTGGGTGAGGTTGTTTCTTCAGCTTGTTGGCAGTGAACAACTGAAGTACCCAGGGCACGGGAAGCAGGCTTGGTCGCAACTTCCATCATTTTAGGGCAGCTCTGAGCATAAAAGAGCAGTGACTTGCCAGCCTTCTGCAGAAAAGCCTGGGATACCCGTGACAGGAAGGGGCAGCGGCGAACAACAGTTTCCATTTTCGGGTTTTTTGATCCTGTAGCAAGATACAGAAATGATAATGTTAAATGCAAGTGTTAGATCATTTCTTACATATAAAACCATATTCCATACTTCAGAGTTGAATGATACACAATACAATTAGGTTACAGCAGATAGAAAGCAGTACAGTGTGGTATTTACTACTAATAATGCGATGACTTAAGCAAAGAACCAGGTAGAGTATTAGAAATATTTTCTTAACAGGGAGACATAGGGGGGTTGTGCAACAGTCTTCCAAAAGGAAGTCGAGGGAGAGCCCTGGCACATTTAAATGGACATCAGCAGCCTATTCAGGGAGCTGCTGGGTTTCTGAACTGACTGTAAGATTACTGTAATAAGACAACACTTAAAATTACCCCCCCCCCGGTTCACTTTGGGTTAGCTTCCCTGGGCTCCAAGCTGAGGGAGCACAACGCAAAACCAACACGGATACGCGATTCTACAGCCGCCCCGAGGGGCAGCTGTAACCCCCGCCGCCCCCGACTATTGTTAACTGATACGATTTCAGCTTGACCGTGTCCCCGCCACACCAGGCTGGAGGGAGCCCAGGACCGCAGGGCGCGCGCTGGGGAAGGGGGGCGCACGGAGGAGAGGCCCCTGGGCCAGCGGAAGGCGGCAGGGAGCTGAGTGCCGCCGGGGCACCTCAGGCTGCCTTGCCAAGCCGCGCCCGGAGGGGTCCCCGGCGCCCCCACGTCCGCCCCGCTCCCCGGGGCGGCGCAGCGTCCCCAGTCTCGGGCCCCGAGAAGACCCTGCTTGACCCGCGCTGAGCGTAACCCCACCTCACCTACTACCGATCCACTTCTCCCCGCGTCCTCGGGCCGCTGCTACCTATATAATCACCCCGCGCAGGCGCACTGTGGGACTACGCCCAGCACTACCCCCTCCGTACACAAGGCATGCGCACCACCTCCCACAAGTCCTGCTCCCGCTACGGCGCATGCGCGATCTCCTGCCTTCTCACGCTGGTGTCTACGCGCTGCGCGGAGGAGGGAGCAAGTGGCGCCTCGCTGGCTGCGGGGGGAGGAGGAGGAGTGGCGGGGGCGGGGGGAGAGGAGGAAGAGTGGCAGGGGCGGAGAGGGGATGAGGAAGGGACAGAGGCAGGTGGAAAGTGGGCGGGAAGGGGAGAGCTGGGGCAGAAGCTGGAGGTGCGATGCAGTTAGGCGCTGCCTCTGTAGGGGCAGAAGAGGGGAGAGAACAAGGACCTGCTGGGTGAGGAAAAGGGGGACCCACCTGGCTGCTCAGTGGCAGCGGCTTGGCCTGGAGATTAGGGCCTTGGGACTGGACAGGGTCGTGGGAGAAAGGTGGGTGCACGTGGATCTGCCATAAGAAGGGAGCAACAGCCTCCCTGTTCAAGCTAATATGGGGAGAATGGAGGGGCACTGTCCTTTCCCCACCATGGGGACACCTGGAGGCAGCACTAGCCGCATTGAGAGGCAGGGCAGTAACTAGGGAGGCGGCAGGCTACATTTCCTGCCATTTAGATGCACTTCATTACTTCAGCATTTCCATATTAGAAGTAGTGATGTAATAGGTGACCTAAGGTTGAACAGGGGTCTGGGAATCACCTCCCAAGTTCTAGTTCTGGGTTGTCTACTAGGGCCCTGTGCAAGTTTTGGGAAGATATCTGAACTGAGGGGCTTGATTTATTTACTGTAAATGGAGCTAGTAGTGAGCTAGCTTTATGTGTGCAACTAGGGCTCCTCGGCACTGCTACCACACAAAGAGTAAATGAAGGGCTTTGAACTTTTACGATAAAAGGTGCTATGGACAGATACTTGTGGGATAACATAAATATCATGTCAGCCATATGTGGGTCTAAGACTCGATAGCAAGACACATAGGTGGAAGATGGCACCTGCCCATGCTGTCATGTAGCAAATTTATATGAGGGAAGTTGATAGATAGGTGACTCCTCCACTCCTCAAAACCCAGCTCATAGATACAGGAAGACTGAATATCAACCTCTTCCTTTGGGGACCGTTACCCTGGCTTACGTACTGTTGCTTCTCATGTCCTTCCATCCCCCCCAGTCTAAGGCACTGCCAGGCTTATTACATGTAGGGTGCTTTAAGTCCTTTGATTTAAAAAAAAAAAAAAAAAGCACTAAAACAATGCCAACTATTGTTTACTTCTGCTGTAAGACACTCCTCCCAGTTCCTAGTTAAGAGACAGCTTCATTTTGAATTATGTTTAACGAAATAAATAGTATTCAGCTTTAATAACAGGATCTTTACTATTTACCTCATTCAAGCTACAGCTAATGTAAACAAGGATTTGTTTTGTTCAAACATTGACAGTTTTTGTTAAACTCTGATGCTAACAGGAGAAAACAGGCAGCTCTGCACCATTGTCTAGGGGTGAGGACAGAGCATGAAAGCGGGAATTGATAGATAACTAACTGCTGTTGTTTGTTTTCATGGTTAACTGACCAGTGCAGCATTATCTTTTAATTTACAGTTCAATTATTCTGAAGATTTAGTAAATATGTCACTCTTCAATCATCAGTGCAATCTACCCTTTTATATATCACATTTGGTGATTTTCTTGGCACTAGCATTTAGGTTATTAAAAGCACTCCATAAACTTTCAGTTATGTTTTTGGCCTCGTGAAAGTGATCATTAATATTGGTGGGATAATGACCATGCAGTTTTGGTTCTGTTTTTATTCAACAGTACAAGTATTTGCCTGGATAATTTCATGGAATATAATGTTACTTTGACTAATACTATTTTTTTTTTTAATCAAGAATTCTTAAGACGAGGAAGCCAGATTTCCAAAAGTGGTCAGCACCTCACTTTAAAAGCCTGAACACTTAATTTAGGTGTCTAAAAGGGAGCTGAGCTCTTTTGAAAGTTTAACCCCAACTGAACCAAATGTGACCTTAATGCACTTTGGGGAGGTGCTTGGATATTATGGTGATGAGGAGGGTGGTGTAAAAACTTACGTAGAATTGAGAGTCCTGAATACTTGAAAATCTGTCCCTACAGAGCAATTTACATTTTCTACGAGATACGGAGATGTTACAGGCTGATCCTTAAAGTAAAAAATCCCATTTGTAACTGGGAAAACTGACAGACTATTTGCTGATACCACCCAGTTAGTGGCTGAGGCTATATTACAACTCCAGAAGTTGCTGAAAAACTTCCAGCTTTTCAACTTCATGATGTGGTATGTGGTTAAGATGTCTCATTAGAAGAGCTAGCTATTAAGAATCAGGGCTAACTCATCTTCCAACTGTCCAGGAACACTGAACTGGGGAAACGGGACAAAGGCAAAATTCTCTCACTTAAACTTTATGGAACGCCAATAAAAATCAGTATTGTGCAGGATGGAATTTGGCCTCCTGATCAGTAATGTTCTATGGTTGAAGTTTTTTCTACATGTAAAATGTTTAAATGACTTTTTTGCTTAAGTAGTAAGAATCTTAGACTACATTGGTCAAAATCTTTGATACCAATAAAACAAACAGGATTTGAACTCACTCTTGGCTGTAGAATGCAAAGACACTATCCACCAGGTTACAGTCCACTGCCATCAATGGTGATTTTACACTTAAATTACCACAAGGAGAAACAAAATGAGAATGACACGTAAATTAATGAACTGAATGCTAGGCCGAAGTGTCTTATCAAAGCCTGTTACCGGGTCAGACTCAAAGTTAGATTCATTCAAAATTTTGTTCAAAATCAAGTGTGATTTCTTGTTGTATTGAATTAAAAGCGGTCTTGCATATCAGAAATTCATTTAACGTGGAACCTCAAAAGGTATTTGTGTATGGATTAGATGGGGGCATGAAAACAGGACAGTGGTTCACTGCTTGGTATTATCAGAACAAGGTCCCCCGGCCATGATTCCTCATCAAGTTCAGTCACGTCCAGAAAGCAGTTTGACTCCAATTGCAGTAGTGACATGCCTCCAATTTTAAAATGATGCAAAATGTGACAGAGTTAGTTGGAATGTATTTTTAAACACTTCTTGTAAAGAGGACTTGCTCCTTATTCTGGACTAGTGACCTTTCCTCTCCCTATTAAAGCTTAAAAAAAAAGTTAGAAATAAAAAGGAGAAAAATTTGAATCAAACTTTCCATCATTGCAATTTATTTGGGAAAATATTTCCCACCTGTGAGGAGACTGGTTGCCAAATTTAATTGTGAAGAGAGATTTTCTTCCCACTAATGTCTTGAAATGTTAACAGAATATAAACTACAGTTGAAGCAGCTGACCCTAAATAAAACAAGAATTATTTTAGAGCATGCATATGGGACTATTTCTCATATGGATATTGATTCGGATTTGTTGGATTTATACATCTTCCCCCCTTTCTACACTCCCTTTAAAATAAAAAACATTGTGTTCATGAAGTTAGAAGGACTAGTGGTATTTAGAGCAGGGTACACTGTGAGGACAAGTGCCATGCAAAAATTTCTTGCAATGTCCTGCCAGTGCATCTCAAATCTAAGTTGTAACTACCACCAGCTACTCTGATTCTGTGCCTTCACAAAAAAATCTTACAATGCTTCTCAATCCCAACAAGCAGCGTCTTGTTATATCTCCAGGTCTAGAGATAAAAGGCTAGTGAACTAACCCACTGCACTACTTGCAATCAGTCAACTATAGTTTTTATATTTAAAAAATGTGGTCCCTTCTGGCCTTAGTTTCTGAATCCATGAAAAATACAGCAAAGTAAGCCACAAAGAAATCTGGTCAATTAAACAAAAATGGGGAGAGTGGTAAGGTCTGATGAACCCTGTTTAAAAAAAAGGTTGGATCAGAGTTAGTATGACCTTGGTTACGTTACTAAGATCTCCAAATAGCAAGGAAACTGTCAGCTATATTTTTAAACATTCCTGGATTCTGTGGTCTTAAGTCAGACTCCTCATATATGATTTGAACATTGATTCTTGTGGTTAGATATAAAAGTATCTGTTGTGAAAAAATATTTAATGTTGTAAGGGTCTGGAGTTGAGCAAAGTTAAATAGTTTTGGAGTACAGTTAACTTGATTCTTACTGCACTTGCTGGGTCTTGGAGGGCTGCCAAATAATAAGGTCAGGGCATCTAATGTGAGGTGGGCGTGGGAAGGTCAGGGCATCTAATGTGAGGTGGGCGTGGGAGGGGAATGTGTCTACTATTCTACCTTTCTGCTTGTCTGCAGAAAGGAAAGCAGGAAGACAGAGTAAGGGAGAAAAAAAGAAAAGGTGATCGCATTTTGTAGTATTCCCAGAGTTTAGGTTTTGTGGGTGAAACCAGTACCAGTAAAACTGACACTAAAAGACGAAATTTATTAAAGGTGACAAAGAGGTTTTAATTAAAGCTCATTGTGATTTGGTGACAAGTTCATTTGGGTTTTTTTTGCTTTTATTGCTAAGATGGGAAAAAAAGCTTTACTAATAGAGCTGGTTGGAAATTTTTTAACAATCCCTTTCTTGCCTAAACTGTTTGCAAAATGGTCAGTTTTTATACATTTCCCAACTCAAAAAGTTACTGGAAAAAAAATTTAAAGTTATCAAATCCTCACATTTTTGAAAAAAGTTTTAGCATGGAGTCAAAACTATTTTGATTTTGAGATTTTTACTAAATTTAGAAAAGGTTAAAAGATCAAAATGAAATATTTTGAAAGACCCAAACAAACTCTCAGGAGTTTTGATTCATAAAATTTAAGATTTCAGCTTTGTCCCAATTCAGAATGGGAAAGTTTTTCAAAAAACTCAGGATGAGAAAAATTGTGTCTCATCCAGCTCTACTTATTAAATGAAGACTCTTGTAATTAGAAAAGATGGTCCATAAAATCCAACTGCCACCCCATACCTCCCCTCTCCCAGACGCAAAGGTAGGTTGTAGTTTTGGATCCTTTTTAGCTACGTTTATAAAAAGATTACCCTGACATTAGTCCCTCTTGTGCTACTCACTGATTTCACTGGGGTAGCATAAGTGTAACATAGGTCAGACTTTGATCCAAGATATTGAGCAATTCTTTATCAGGCAACGACATACAAGGAAATGTTTGTTTTGGTATGTGAATTGGAATTCAGGGGCCAAATTCTACCTTGCTCCCCATTTCAGTAACTAGAGTTGAGGGCACTCAACTTCTTGCAAGATTTGGCCCCAAGTCAGCAGGGGAAAATCTCAGGCTGGGGCCAACCAGGACACTGCAGGAATCCTGAAAACACCACTGCTGAAGATACCTTTTTTTTAAGCATCTAGTGTAAAAATAGTTCAGAAGAATGTGGCCTTTTTAAAAAAAGGCTAATAGGAGCACTGCCCCTTTTTTCAAGGCAGGTTTGTCTAATATTCCTGGAAACAAAAACTTGAATAGCAAGTTTGTAACTCTCACTCCAGTCAGATACACCTATTAGCGATTAAAGCCTCTATACCCTGCTTTTTAGTGAGGTAGGTGCTGAGGGATTTTTGTGCTTCCAAAGAAGAGATTTCAATAGATTCTTTAACATGGTTAGACTGAAAACCATTGCCTGCCTCCTGCTTTAATAGACCAAGACAGTATATAAAACTACTAGCTCCACAGGAACATGGGCAAAACTTAAACCCAGACCCAGTGCTACAAACGGGATTCATTCCCCTCCCCCATATAAGTGGTTGTGTCCTTAGTGGTTTTCTGCCCTATTGGTCCATATGGAAAATTGTGAAGTAAAAGCAATTGTGCTTTTTCTCTACACTCATCGAGTTAGAAGAGGAGACACAGAATAATGATATTTGAACATATAGCTCTCTCATTAGCACATCTAAAGATGCTTTACAAAAGTGGGTCATTCCCATTTTAGAGATGCATAGCAGTTAAGCGACTTGTCCACTGTCATGCAGTCAATGTCAGAAATTGAGTGCCAAATCCATATCTCCCAATTGCCATCCATGTTCTTATTCCATTAGACTGCAAAATGCAGAGTACCTTAAAAATGCATGACCTATTCATACAGCCCCCACAACAGTGTCAAGTGCTTTAAGAAAAAAGAAAAAAAAATAGACATTTCTTGCCATAAAGGATTTACAATCTGAGGCCCAGATTCTGTGAATTTTCCCATATGAGCAAACTCTGTGCCTGTGTGGAGCCCCATGAAGGTCAATGAGGTTCTGTGTGGGCACCAGAATCTGCTTGCATTGAGTAATTTTCATGATCTTGGCCTAAATATTAATGAAGATAAGAGCTGTCATGCAATTGTCAAACATATAGCTAAGGGTAGCATAAAATCCCTCCTTACCTGTATAGTGTTAAGAAGCTCAGATACCCTGGTTGGCACCTGACCAAAAGGATCAGTAAGGGAGAAGATACTTTCAAATCTGTGGGGAAAGGTTTTTGTTTTCGGTTTTTTTCTCTCTGGATCAGCGAGGAACCAGGGAACGGAAAATATGTCTCCCTAAACCATATCTGACCTAAGCATCCAATATTACAGAAATAGTAAGTAATAGCAAGGAAATGCTTAAGATTATCTTTTATTTTAGCTTGTGAATTTTCCCTGTGCTAAGAGGGAGGTTTATCCCTGTTTTTGTAATTTTAAGTTTTGCCTGGAGGGGAAATCCTCTGTGTTTTGTATGTTTTTGTTACCTTGTAAACTTATCTTCCATCCTGATTTTACAGAGGTGATTTTTTTTTTAAATAAACTTTTAAGAACCTGATTGTTTTTTAGTGTCTTAAAGACCCAGGGAGTTTGATCTGTGCTCACTTTGTAACCAATTGGTTAGGATATTATTCTCAGGCATCTCCAGGAAAGGGGGTGTAGAGGTTTGGGGGGATATTTTGGGGGTGATAGGGCTCCAAGTGGCCCTCCCTGCATGTTTGTTTAAAATCACTTGGTGGTGGCAGTGATACCAAGAGCAAGGAAGGAATTTGTGCCTTTGGGAAGTTTTAAACCTAAGCTGGTAGAAATAAGCTTAGGGGGGTTTTCATGTAGGTCCCCACATCTGTACCCCAGAGTTCAGAGTGGGGAGAAAACTGACAGCAATGAAAAAAATTCATCATGCTTAATTGTGCTGTTAAACAGGAATAGAATACTGTTTAAATAAATATTTTGGATGTTTTTTACATTTTCAAGTATATTGATTTCAATTACAACATAAAATACAAAATGTACAGTGCTCACTTTATATTTCTGATTACAAGTATTTGCACTGTAAAAAACGAAAGAAATAGTATTTTTCAATTCACCTAATACAAGTACTGTAATGCAATGGCTTTATGATGAAATTTGAACTTACATATGTAGAATTATATACAAAGAAACTGCATTCAAACATAAAACAGTGTAAAATTTTAGAGGCTGCAAGTCCATTCAGTCCTACTTCTTATTCAGCCAATCGCTCAGACGAACAAGTTTGTTTACATTTGCAAGAGATAATGCCCACTTCTTGTTTACAATGTTACCTGAAAGTGAGAACAGGCGTTCGCATGGCGCAGTTGTAGTTGGCATCGCAAGATATTTATGTGCCAGATGCACTAAAGATTCATATGTCCCTTCATGCTTCAACCACCATTTCAGGGAACATGGGTCCATGCTGATGACGAGTTCTGCTTGATAACAATCCAAAGTAGTACAGATCGATGCATGTTCATTTTCATTATTTGAGTCAGATGCCACAAGCAGAAGATTGTTTTTCTTTATGTTATGTAGAGTGTTGCTCTTTTAAGACTTCTGTTTAGCATATCTGGCACATCAATACCTTGCAATGCCAGCTACAAAAGTGCCAAGCAAATGCCTGTTCTCACTTTCTGGTGAGATTGTAAATAAGAAGAGGGCAGCCTTACCTCCTGTAAATGTAAACAAACTTGTTTGTCTTAGTGATTGGCTGAAAAAGAAGTAGGACTGAGTGGACTTGTAGGCCCTGAAGTTTACATTGTTTTGTTTTTGAGAGCAGTTATGTAACAAACAAAAAAAATCTACATTTGTAAACTGCATTTTCACAACAGAGATTGCACTACAGTACTTAGTATTTTCAGTTCACCTCATACATTTTTTTCATCATTTTTACAGTGTAAATATTTATAATCAAAAATATACACTTTTATTTCAGTTACAACACAGAATACAATATATATGAAAATGTAGAAAAATATCCAAAATATTTTATAAATTTCAATTGGTATTCTGTTGTTTAACAGTGTGATTAAAACTGAGATTAATCATGATTAATTTTTTTGAGTTAATCATGTGAGTTAACTGCAATTAATCAACAGCCCTAGTAAAGATGCAATAAGTGATGGCAACCAAGAATGGGGTATGAAAGAGGAGGAAGAAAGGTCTTGCAGTTAAAACCACCAAGAACTAACAACGCACAGTTAACTTGTGGAACTTCTTGCTAGAGGATGTTGTGAAGGCCAAGACTTAACAGGGTTCAAAAAAGAACTAGATAAGTTCATGGAGGATAGGTCCATCAACGGCTATTAGCCAGGATGGGCAGGGATGATGTCCCTAGCCTCTGTTTGCCAGAAGCTGGGAATGGGTGGGGGGAATGGATCACTTGATGATTACCTGTTCTGTTCATTCCCTCTGGGGCACCTGGCATTGGCCACTGTCAGAAGACAGGATATGAGTTAGATGGACCTTTGACCTGACCCAGTATGGCAGTTCTTATGTGTCACTAAGAACATAACAAACTCATGTGTACATGTATATAAGAAGGAGAAACTGCAAATTTCAATTTTAATTAATTCAGAACACAAAGAAAATGATGGCCTTTATAAGAGGCCCAGAAACAAAAAAACATACATACTAATCTGGTCTATTTTGGAAAACAACAACAGCCCCTAACTATACTAGGAATATTCAGCTGAGTTTTCTATGGAATTTCTTATAATAAATGGTTTCCACGGTTGCATGATGCTTTACAAGAAAGTTAGAGAGGGCATAAGAAGTGTTGATTTTGACCATGGTTTTCAGTTAATTTGTATTTAAAGTTTGCTTGGAGGGGGATAACATGTATCCCAGAGTTTTACTGATAGATGGAGACAAGGAGTAATAACAGAATCATTGCATTCATGCCAGATATGTTCTCCTGTTACCCAGGTGACAGCAACCCCAGAGTGGAAGACAATCGCTTTTGTTTTGTAGGAGTTGGTGGCAGCAATGACTCTGGTTATTGAAGTTAATATATTGTGTTTTCATTTTCAATAAATCTTGTTCAATATGTAAAGCAGGAGAAATATACAAGGTGGAGAGCAAGATCAGAATATCGCAAAATAAGTCATTACATTTTGGACTTGGATCTTCAAATTCATTTGAATTTGAGTTCTGGAAGTGTAGTTGACTTTCTGGCAGTCAAAAAAACTGTTCTGATCTGATAGTTTATGATGCTGGCAATTTTGACAAGTGCATGTAATAGTGTAAGTTACATTGAAGAATGGTCTGATGCACTTTTTCACGATCCAGGATATGGACTATAATATTTTAAAACATCTAAATTGTAGCGGAGTTGGCAGGATGAAAGTCAGTTAGTGGGAGTAAGCATCCTTTTTTCATATATTTTTGCTGTGCGTTGAGGAAGGATTTGCACATATGGTATGTAGGAGAAATACTCAAATCCAAAATTCTACCCAGTAACGGTGTTACCTGTGACACATCAGCTTAACTATTCAGGCCACCAAAAATAGATCACAATGACCCACTAAGTACCAACCTTTTAAAAACAAACTTGGTGGACACCTATTACCTAATAGACCACATGAAATGGAACATATCCCTCTATGTGGATTAACCCAGTAGAATGACAAAATCTGGAAAGCCAGTCTTTTCCCAAGAAGGGCACATCCCTGTACAGAACACAATGGAACTTTCATCAAAAGAAGTAAGCCATACCTGATCCATCATTAAAAATAAATATATATCATGCCACCAGAGAGCGAGCACTTTGTTCATTTCTCCACTGGGGGATGGGGAGCAAATACCCATTGACAGCCCCAGATTACAAACATAGCTTTAACACTGTCAAAAGAACACTGTTCTCACCAGAAATCTTCCATTTTATATGGTTGGTTTGTTTTTTATTAGACTGAAGTAGTACAGTTTCACAGCAGGAGTACACAAAACACCCTTGCAATCAGCATGCTAGGCTGAAATATTACTGGGTATTTAGGATTCTGCCCAGTAAATAGTATTCACTGCTGTGAAAGATCCATGCTCCTTCAATATCACAGTAGTTACCAATATAGTAAGTGGGGTCTGTGCTAGCTGTTGAATTGGTTGCCACAAGTACCCTGAATGATTACAAATGGTTTTGAATCCATCATCTAACCGTTTTTTCGGGTGTCCATATTTTTTTCTACAAGCTCTTTCTGAGTTGGAATGTGCACAGCACTCTCAATGTATTGGTTTGATGTTCCCCAAAGGAAGCGCAAAAGATATTTTCTCATCTTGCTTTGTAGAAGGTATGCTTTTCTCTGGACTTTTAGCAACCCTTGTTTTTTCTCTATCACATACTTCCTCATATATAGTCACTCCCTATAGTTTGTTCCTCTTTATTAAGTTGCAGAGTCCGTTTCTCTTTCTTCTCTCTCAAATGACATATCTGTGGGTTTTTGAGTATGGGGTGTAATTTTCAACATTGTCAGGACTGTTTTTGGCCTCTGCTTGTACCTCTTTTTGTGTGTGTATTACTTGCTTCCTTTATTTGTTCCATGTTGGACAGTGAGTGCTTCGCTAGGCATTTCTCCTCCTAAAGTGAATGGAAATTCACTATTGATGTCACCAGTAGTACAACTTTTCTTCTGAGGAAGATACATTAAAGTACTGAACATCTTTCCCTCCAGGAAATAGGTAACCCTTCTGGGTTGTCTATGCCACATTGGCATCTCATATGAAAGTGGCAGTGATTTGTTTTCCTGCCAGGTGTTACAGAAAGTTATGAGTATTCTTAAGGCAGAAATATTGGGTGAGAATGGTGGCACAAATCAGTGAATCTCAATTGACTTCAGTGGAACTTTGCCAGTTTACACCAGCTGAGGTTCTGGCCCAATATTTCTAATTTGGCAAAAACTCAGTTACTACTCCTTGACTCCATCTACTGGTAAACTTCTAGGATCCTATATTCTCCTCTGACCAAACTCAGATACAAATTAACGGAAAACCCCAGTAAAGCTCAACACCACTTCTTAGGCAATCTCTAACTTTCTTATAAAGCCTCATGCAACCATTGGTCCACTCCAGCGTAAGAAATACCATAATACTCAGAAATGAAATGCCCTCCTTACTAGTTCTAAAGGACTTAAGCTACCCAGCAGGTGTTATGCCATATGTACATTATTGGCCACCAGTATTTGGGAGGTTCTCTGTATTAGGATAGCACTCAATACACTAGGTATTGCCCACATATATCATAAGCCCTGAAGAGCTCACACCAAGGGAGAGTGAAGTGCAAATCAGGCAAAGTTCTCTGTTTACAGATATCAACTATCGGGGACTGGCCCACGAGCCAACTAACACTGGCTCAGGTAATTTCTTCTAGGCATCTCAGCATAGACGGGTTGCAAAGAGGGATTTAAAGGAGAAGGGTACAGTGGCTGTGTGTAGTGGGGGTTCCAAGCATAAGAGGTAGCTGAGATGGTGGCATGGAGGGGTTTGTATAGGAAGTATGGGCTCTAGGTTGGCACTGGCAGAGGGCAGGAGAGGCAATCCAGTAAGAGAAGAGTTGATAAGTAGGGAGGTGACAGAATTGTGTAGGGCCTTGAAGATGTGGATGAAAAACTTGAACATGACCTGGTGAAAAATGGGAAGCCTGTGGAGGTATTCAAAGGGAAGAAGTCAGCGCAATGAACCAGGAGAACAATCTTTGCAGCTACATTGTGTATGGACTGGTGATCAGGGTTATCACTGGTGCTGTTCTATACTTTAGTTTGCTTTTACATACAGCATCTGGATGGATGGAAGGGAAAAGACAATGGGAAAGTTCTGCTATTACAAAGATACCTCTATGGACAGAGAAGGAACTCAGCCAGTTCTTTGCACCAGCACTGAAGCTGCTGTCCTTGAAAGACAAGCCTGTATGTAACTGATACAAAACACATTACCCTCCTTCTCTTCCCCACAGTCCCTCACTCCTCAATCACCCTACCGTGTCCTGTGGGGAACTAGATCTTATGAAGCTGGGACTCATTGTTTCCTGCGGTGCTACCCCTTTGTAGGTATGATGTTTCCCAGGCCTTCTACTGTATCAGTGATTGCTTCATGCCGCACATAGTGCATCTTGTCAGGTAATATGGGGAAGTGTGATGGGTGGCAGGCACCTGGCTTGCCACAGGATCACCACTAGGGCAGTAAGGCCAGGAGACATAAGCACAGTAGCAGGAAGGAAACCTTAAAGAAAATCTATTTATCTTTTAAAGAGCTGAGGAAGTGGAATGGGTTTGTCAGGATTTGGCAAGGCGCGCGTACTGACCTGGGAGCAAAGTGGCCAAGGTGTTAGGAACCAGAAGAAAAGGGGGAGTTGATGTTTGCCTTGGGGCATAGAGAGTTTGAGACATATTGGGTACGTCTACGCAGTAAAGAAAAACCCTTGGCTGGCCCACACCAGCTGACTGGGGCTACAGGGCTGTTCATTGCTGTGTAGACTTCTGGGCTCAGGCTGAAGCCTGAGTTCTGGGACCCTCCCAGAGTCCTAGAGCCCAGGCTGCAGCTTGAGCCTGGAAATCTACACAGCAATGAAACAGCCCCGCAGCCCAGTCCCTGGATGTCCAAGTCAGCTGGAACGGCCATCTAGTTGCTGTGTAGAAAGCATGTGTAGACATACCCATAAAGCTCTAAAAGGTCAGTCCCAGGACAAAGAGATCCTTACTGCCACAGTTAGGGCAACTGGAGCTATCTGAGCTTTGTCCCCAGCAGCCTAAGAGATATGGGGGTTGCTGGCAGGCTGTTCTCTACTGTTTCATGCCTTTGAAGCATGCTTCCCCCCACCTGTTCTGTAATAACCAAATAATCTTCAGGGCCCACTGCAAGGCCCGTCTTTTCACCCATGCCCACAAGGAGATGGATATGGCTAGATAGCAGTGTGGGAACAGAGTAGTGCTGGAGGGGGAGCAAAGACCTGAGAGAAAGAAGACTTGATCACACCTTCCTATTGGAGTTTGTATGTCACTAGCTCAAACAGAAACTCTGTTTCCACAGGCACAACATTCAGATTCATTTGGGTCACCTAGATTCTGATTCCATTGTGAGCGTGACAAGATTCTAGTCCTCATAACAGTGAAAGTCACACGATATAGGTGAATTGATGTGTGTGTGAGGGCAACAAATTTGCACCTCTCTCAGCGCTAATGAGTTAATCTTGCAGACTGAAAGAGGCAATAATGTGTCCAGCACATTGGAAAAGAGCTTTGCAATCAAACAGCCAAAACACTTAATTAAGATTCTGCAGAACATAGTCAAAGCCACACAGAGATGTAAATACTGTACTGCAATACCACATAGATTTCTGTAAAGGTGGGACTCCCTTTCCCTGATCAATAGCCTATGAGTGACATTGTATAATAATCTTTGTGTTTTAGACTTTTAAGTAGGTCAGGGTGTGGGGAGGGGGGCCATCAAGCTTAGATTTCTGAGTACAATAAGAAACAGAAGGCCTTGTACTTACCATGATAAGGTACATAACCCAGAGCGGATAGAAGGACACAGCTGAGAGGCAACCTGACAGAAATTATTTTGTTCTTACTTTCTTCTGTTTGTCAGTTGAACTCTCTTATTTTTCCAGGTTATCAAGTTTCCATCCCTCTGCAGTTGGCTTCTCTCACTCCCTGGGTCTAGTATGGCCTTGAAACAGATTATCCTCAAAATGAAATATTTTTCCTGTAACAACTGGGAAGAACAATGTCTTGCCTCAGTTCTAGGCTCTGTGTAGGGGTGTCCTACAGTGAGAAAGGCCTACAAAGCACTCATCTGCCATCATACACAGGGATCTGATCAGTAGTTAGTTAGTATAACAGTCCCCTTTTAAAGGTTGCTTTCTAAGGGCCAGGCCTGTGCAGGGTGTAGGCCTTTTGAAGAGATGGAGCAGAACAGGTGTGGCTGGAGGCAGTACTAATGAACATCACTTGTAAGACTTCCCTGAGGCAGGGGAAGGGTGGTTACTGGGGAACAGTAACTCAGCAAGCAGTTTGGTGAGAGTGATGGTGATCTAGTCAAGTATTGCCTTTTTATCTAGGCAGCTGCTAGTGTTTTAAAGGTTTGCAGGTGCTATGTAGAGGATTGGATGGTTCAAGGGATTAGGCTATAAACCCTTTCACTTTGGAGCTGCTTATCCAAATCTGTCCCTCTCCACAAGTATCTTAAGGGTGTTAATATGATCTGCAACACTTCTATGTTGCTGACTATTGATGTGGCACTTTACAGAATGTGCTCCCTGTCCTGAAGATCTTACAATCTGTCAGTCAATAATGCAAAGGAGAAGGGAGGATGGTTTTGCTGGAGATAGCTGTTCCCATGTGGGATGGAAGCAAGGTGATCCTGCTATGGAGGGATTTGGAGGAGTAGGTGAGTGCTTATTATTATTTGATGACTGGTGAACTGATTTTTGGGGAGGGGGGTGTCTCAATCCAAGGCTGAATGGACAGTTCCTCTACAAAAAACACTGTTATAACAGCTCTGATTCGCAGTGTGAGGCCAAGAGCTGACTGCATATGAAGACTGAACTAATGTTCACCTCTAGAAGTGGCCCAGCCATGTTGGATTTGAGGCATATTAGTGTGGCAGCTCAAAGGAAACATATGCAGTCTCTGATGTGACCCACACTGTACCTAATACCTGAGTGAAGAAACCCACAGTGTCCAGGGCTGGTGGTATTTGAAAGTCTGTTTGTGTGTAGTTAACCAAGAAGGTCTGTGGAGAAGTGGCATGTAAATATTATATCGTGTCTAGGTACCTGAAAGAGACAATGTGCTAAATCAGGATTGAGGGGTGAAAGTGCTCGTGATTCTTTCAACTATTAATGTGTGTACTGACAGCTTATGTATTCCAAAGTTTGTATATATCTCATTAAGGTGTGGGGTGGATTATGCCAGGTCAAGCTGTGACTGTGCATAACTGGAGCCTAGCATACTGGTTAAAACATCCATTATTGAATCCACAGCTCCAGAACATCTAGTCTGTCTGCTAGGTCTGCCTCCTATGTGCCAGTGGCTCAGCTGGACTCAGCACTTCCTTTTCATTCCAGAAAGGGGCACTGCATTGAGTTCATAGGCTGGGTTACTTCTCAAAAGGAGTTGTGGGCTCAGAGGAATGTGTGTTGTGTTTCTTTGGGGAACTTCCAAGTTGCATCACACTTGCAATATTTTTTTCCCAGTGTGGGAACCTCTGATTTCTTTCTCTCCAGATTTGGAATTCAGAATCTTTGACAAATTCAGCAGCTTCTCTTTCCCCAGTGGAGGCTCCTCACGGACAGAGCTGCCTTCTCTGTTTTCAAGATGGATACAATATGATCTTGACTCCCTACTTGAAATGAAATTGGAGGCCTTGGGGTACATATAGCTGTCCATTTCTATAGGTCAGCTCACCAGTCTTCACTGCCCTATCTGAATTGGGCAGACCAGTTCTAGCACAAATCTACATTCAGCTTCTTTACTAGGATGGTGGGCTCTCCTCCAAGGGCTTCAAAAGAAACTGTGCAGTACTGGAGCTTGGTTAAATCTGTGCTGATCCAATTACTGTTGAAGTCAATGGAATGCCTCCCAATAAAGTTGCTGGATCTAGCCCATAGAAAGTATGTCCACTCTAGTTCTGGTAACCTAATTCCAGTATAGAAGGAGACTGAGATGCTGTGGTTTTCTTATCGCATAAGTTTAATTAGGGACTTATTCCAGCTGTGCCACATACACAATGTATAAGGTTTATAGAATTGTTCACAGAAATCTACCTAAATCATAGAATATAAGGGACCTCAGGAGGTCATCTAGTCCAACCCCCTGCTCAAAGCAGGACCAAATCCCCAGATTTTTACCCCAGTTCCCTAAATGGCCCCCCGCAAGGATTGAACTCACAACCCTGGATTTAGCAGGCTAATGCTCAAACCACTGAGCTATCCAGTGGAGATGCTAAAAGGAAAAGACATGCTCTGAAAGTGCATGCACTCATCCAGGGTCGCAAGGGGAAGCCAGCCAATGCTCCAAAAGTTAATTAAAGAGTTGTTAAAGTTTTAATGTGATGCTCTTGTCTCAAATCATGAAGGAAGAGGAAACACCTGGTGGAAAAACCCAGCCCCTCTGTCTAATTCAAAGACTTTATCTATCTAATAGAGGATACATGGACACACCTGTTCCCTTGGAATGCTGCACCTCCCTTGCACTACAGGAAATGTGTGAAAGATTGTTCCAGCAGACCTGTCTGAGGGCGACAAGCTATTCCACTTTGTATAAAATAATGGAATATTCCATGGGCCAGAGAGAGTGAGAATAACTCCATAGCCTGGTGGTTGGGACATTCACCTGGCAGAGGGGAGAGCGAAATTCAAGTCCCTGGGGCAGCCATATTAGGTAGAGGAAGGAATTGAACCTGGGCTTTCCACATTCTGGGTGAATGCCTAACCACAGGGCTAAAAGCTAGACCCTTGAGCAGTTTTTTCCAGGGTGTAATTACTCTCACTGTTAAAAAAACTTGCACCTTATTTCCAGTCTGAATCTGTGTAACTTCAACTTCCAACTGTTAGAGTGTGATAGGTTAGGATTGCTACCAATTTATTGCTAGAGTGAATTCAGCATCTGAGGGGGGTCTCCATAGCAGAGGCTTGGCCAGCTGTTGACTTAGGGTGTGAGCTGCCCCCTTTCACTCTAGCCGTGAATTTAGCCTTAGCAAAGGTGAAACTACTTCCTCCAAGAGGTATTGTGAAATGCAGCCTTGAGAAAGCATCATAAAAAACATGCAAGCCCAAACCCAATTAACTCTCCTACCTTCACTTAATGGTAACGACCTACCAGTGAGACTGCACTCATTCGTTAACAACTACTTGCCTAGGTGACTGGACAAGCAGAAATATGCAAGGCTGGCCTAACTTCTCCCACTCTCTCCCTTGCTTTACTCTAAAACCTGTACAAACTTGAAATAATTCACATTTGTTTTGCTGTCTTCAAAGACTGAAAGGTGCACAGACCATCATTGTCAGCTCATCTCTCCACTCTTTCTGGAAGACTAGAAATGAGCATGAGCCAACATCCTGGATCCAAACACAACCTGGTGTTGAAATCCAGACTTCACTTCAGGAATTGAGCCCTGCTCTTTAAAAATATTTTGAAATGCTCGTTTTAGTGCATTTGGCATGTGCTGTGCTCTCCTGAGGATTGTGATTGTATTTTAATTGCTTGAGCAAAGGAAACAGTCGCTTGATAAATAAAACATCATCATCATTATCGCAGCCCATTTGCCTGGCACAAGGAGAATCAATAGGGTCCTAAGCAGCTCCAAAACATGGAGCAGTCACATGAAGAAAGTTGCAAAGTTTGACTCAGTTTCCAGGCAGGGCAGATTACAGATTCAACTTTCAAATTGTGTCCCCTGGCCCCACCCACTCCCTTAAACCCTGAGAAGACACTTGCACCCAGACTCCTAGGACAGAATCATGTTTTCTTCTTACTCCAGAGAAGTGGTGAGCTGCACAATGTTAATAACCGGTTCCCTACCGAGTCTTCAGTGGCACTTTGGCGGCAGGTCCCTCACTCGCTCTGGGTTTTTGGCAGCGGGTCCTTCAGTGCTGCCGAAGACCTGGAGCAAGTGAATGACCCGCCGCCGAAGTGCTGCCACCGACCTGGTAGGGAACCGGTTATGAAGCGCCGCCCGGTGAGTACAAGCCTGAGATCCCGGACCCTAACTGCCCCCCAGGACCCCACCCCCTACCCAACTCACCCTGCTCCCTGTCCCCTGACTGCCCTGACCCCATCCACCACCACCCCGACAGACCCCCGGAACTCCCACGCCTACCCAACCCCCCGATCCTGTTCCCTGTCCCATGACTGCCCCCCCCCCGAATCTCCACCCCCTCCAACCGCTCCCTGCCCCTTATCCAACCCCTCTTCCCAGCCCCAGCCTGGCCCCCTTACCATGCTGCTCAGGGCAGCCATGTATCTGTGCCGCGTGGCCCGCTGGAGCTCGCAGCCCCACCCCCTTACCATGCCACTCAAAGCGGCAGGAGCTGCTGAGCTGCCCAGGAGTGGTCCAGGGCACTGGCGCCGGGCTCTGTGAGAGGGGGGAAGGCGGGGAGGGGGTGGGGGAGCCTCCCCAGCCGGGAGTTCAGATGTGGCCCATGGGCCAGAGTTTGTCAACCCCTGTTACAACCGGTTCTAAACCGGCTTCTAAATTTAACAACCGGTTCCTGTGAACCGGTGCCAACGGACTCCGGCTCACCACTGTTCCAGAGTCCATCTTTCTTCCAAGTGAGGCAACCCAGTCCACCCCAACAGGCAGTTGGTGGATGCACTGCTGTCTATATCTGCCTCATCCCATCCAGGCCCCCTCAGATTCTGTGGCCTACATCCCAAGAATCCTGCCTTATTCAAGGTCTGTTTATGGACTTAAGTGTTACTTCAGCTGTCTGATAACACATGGCATATTTGACTCTTCAGCCCTTGCCCTTATTAAGGATCACAGGTGTGACCTATTTAAAATGCTTCCTAAGCCTTCATTATTTTTTTCTGCTCCTCTTCTTTTCTGTGGGGATATCTCCATGTGGCCTTTCCTAACCCCCTGCTCTGGTTACTCACTGTGCATATCCTTCTGAGATTGTGTCTTTTTTGTTGTTGAGCCCAGAGCGCTCATGTTACATCCATTTCTTTAATAGATTCCTGCTTTACCGTGTGAGGATTTAGCCAGCTGCTTCCTGCTCAAAGCACACCTGTGTGGATTAATACACTGACCTAAATCTTGCCCAAATTACACAAGATTACAGCCCCAACTGAAGTCACTGGGGCATAGCCCCACTGCAGGGGCAGACCAGCCCTCTATTTTGGAGGTTTTTTGGTATTGATTGTACCTCCATCCTGTCACTCCCAAACTACCTGGTCCAGCATTGTCCTCTTTAATGCAGCAAGCCTCAGGCTCAGATCACGAAAGTCAGCACCAACTTTGAAATCAAGGGGAGTGAGGTGCCTAAATACCTTTGAGGCTCTGCGACTTAACCTCTCCTATAGTCATTTCTACTCTCTTACATCTTCACAGATCTTAATCAGAGATGGTAAAAGATGGGAGTTCATGGCATTCACTTGTCTTTCTTCTGCAGCCTCAGATCATGTGTGTTGAAGATGCTTTAGAACAGTGGTGGACACCCTGAGACCTGCATGCGGCTCATCAGGGTAATCTTTTAGCTGGCTGCCAGACAGTTTGTTTACATTTGTCCGGCTGCCTGCAGCTCCCAGTGGCTGTGATTCGCTGTTCCTGGCCAATGGGAGCTGCAGGAAGCGGCGGCCAGCATGTCCCTGCGGCGTGCGTCACTTCCTGCAGCTCCCATTGGCTGGGAACAGCAAACCGCAGCCTCTAGGAGCTGCGCGTGACCGTGCAAATGTAAACAGTCTGGCAGCCTGCCAGTGGATTACCCTGATGGGCTGCAGGTTGCCCACCACTGCTTTAGAAACTAAATTGTCTTCTTCCGGTGATCTTGCCTCAGTGGTTCTGGCAGAGCTTTCCACCCCCACCCCATGGGGTGGATTGGCATGTAGTGCCTAAGAACCCTAGTCACAGGGCAGGACCCCATTGTGTTAGGTGCTTTACAAACCACCCCAAATAGCTTACGGTCTAAGCAGGTGTCATCACCACCCACATCCCATTGTCTCCTCGGACAGTTGCCTCCATTCTCCCTCTTTTCTCTTCCTGTCTTTTAATGTTTTCTAAATTATTTTTTATTGATTTCTTGTTTTGTCCTCTGCCCCACTTGCTTCCCCTTCCCAGTAGTTTGCATGCTACTCGGTGGCGGCACCCATTGATGGCTCAGGCATGTCAGACAACATGTGCTCTCCTGGCACATGCTGAAAGAGGAGCTTGAGGAAGTGGGCCTGTCCTTGAGCCTGCAGCTCTGTCCTCATGAGCTGCTCCTGCCCTAGGGTGACCAGATGTCCTGATTTTATAGGGACAGTCCTGATATTTGGGGCTTTTTCTTATATAGGTTCCTATTACCCCCCACCCCCTGTCCCAATTTTTCACACTTTCTGTCTGGTCACCCTATCCTGCACCCAGCATTATTGTCCAGGGGAAGTGAGGTGGATCTAGGCTCTTGAAGAAATCCCTGCCCCTCTCCTAAGCTACTCTGTCCTTGCTGCTCCCCCTGAACAAGTCGGGTGCGCTGGTAAGGGCCCTGTTGTCCTCCAGCAGGACCGCACTTACTCTTATTGATCTCAAAGTCACTCTGAGGCTGCTGAGGAGGAACAGGACCCCTGGGAACAGTGTTTTGTTTGTTCTCAGAAGCACATGTTGTGAAGAGATTGCAGTGGCTTTTCTCCTCAGTCTCAGAAAAATGTCCCCCGTGCTCCAGTGACCCATTTATTATTTAGGTCAGAGACAGACTCAAGAAAACAGCTTCTGCATCAGAAACATGTAACAGGCTATTCTTCTGGGAGCCACCAACTCCCTCTGGAAAAGCCAAGACATTTTATCTTGGGATGGGGAGGCTGACCCACATCTCTTCCTTTCCCTCCCCTCCGCCAAAGCAAACCATTCAGTTAGGATGGCAAATATTAGCAGGCAGGAATGCTGCACACACACACAAAGGCAATCAGAAACTTTAAGAACACACTTAACCCTTTGAAGTGGGAATTGGGTTTTTCTAGTATGGAACAACAGTGGGCAGGGGCAGGGCCATCCTTATGATTTATGGGGCCCTACGCAGTATTATTAAACTGGTGCCCCTATGCCCAACTTGTTCTTAGCAACACAAACATAAGCTTACAGTATTGGAAAACTTGCCACATGCACTTTATTAAAAACAGTTTAAACAAATTAAGCACACTACTGATGGACTATACTAACACTAAAGAAGTAGTGCTATAGAAAAAATTCTGATTTACTGACAGAATGATGCAAATAATATAATTTTTTTTAATTTTTCAACATTTTATTGGGAATTAATATGAAGAAGTATTGAAACAAGAATTTGTTTTTAATTAAAAACAATCTTTCTGGCTTTTTTGGCTGCAAAATCAGTAATAATGTCATCTTATGACAAACACGAAGTGATGTCTTCAAGAATAGCAAGACCAGACAAACGTTCCTGACTCATTGTAGAGTGGAGATAGTTTTTAATGAGCTTTAGTTTTGAGAAACTCCATTCTCCTGATGCTACTGTTATAGGAATTGTCAATAGAATACAAGTGGCAATGTACACATTAGGATATATGTCGACAAGTTTGCTGGTATGAATAAACTGTACTATGTCCATCACTGACTTTGCATGTGGCAACATTGATAACAATGTACTCAATTCTTCATACAGTTCAAGTCCATTTAAATCAAAACTATCACCATGCTTCAGGAGGCTCTCTAGGTTCTTCCACTTTGTCACTAGCTGCTCTTGTTTTCCTATTTCGTTGAATTTAGTTATGTCATTCAAAAATCCAAACTCTTCTTGGTGTGCTCTTAAGGTATTAAACCTTTCATCAATGGCAGATATTGCTTTATCCATCACAACATTAAAAAATTCCACCTCAGATTTCTTTTCTGGATCTTCTATGGGCTCATCTGTTCCTTCATATTCTGCTTGCCATTTTTTCCTCAAAACATTTCACATTTGGACATGGAAATTTTGGTTCTACACCAAGTGCCTCTGCAAACTCTCTTGCTGTAACCTGTGCTTCTTTGAATGCAGTTTCTCTATATTTCACTAAAAAGTCTTGTGTGTTGTTTAGTAAGGTAAGTGTTGAATCAAGCTGCATCATTGGACTCTGCATTATTTCGCTTACACTTGAGATTTTAACAAGAATGTCATACCAGATTACTACAGATGTTAGAAACTTGAAGCTGGATATTTCAGAGGCCCATGACTGTGCTTCACTTTTACCTTTTGGATCTGTGGCTTCTTCCAAAATAGCAACCAGTGCTTTGTAAACTTTCTTGAACTGATATCTCAACATTTTTTACACTTTCTACTCTGCTTTCCCAGAGTGTCTCAGATAGAGGCTTAACGATAATACCACTGACATATGCTTTGAATATTTGCCATTGTTGAGTGGAAGCTGAAAAGAGCATGTAAATGTATTTCAGCAAACCAAAAAAAAAATGTCCATATTACACAAAATCAAATTAAGGCTGTGGCATGCACACAGAATAAAAAAGGTATGTGGATTTTCCACCAGCAATCTACCTTGCACGCCAGAAATGCATCCTCTCATATTGGCGCCATTATTGAAGCCTTGTCCTCTAATGTTCATTACAGACAATCCTATTCATTTTAGTTCATCAAGGAGAACTTGAAGAAGTCCAAAACCTGTAGTGTCCTCTACTTCTAAAAAATATGATAAATGATTCCTTAACTGGAATCTGTGCTGAATCATTAATGTCAACAAATCTCATTACTAACTACATCTGTTCTTGATGACTTATGTCTGGAGTGCAGTCTAGAATCACAGCAAAATATTTTGCCAAAGAAACCAATGAAACAATTTTGTCTCTCACTTTACCACTCATTAGCATGATCAGTTCATTTTGAATTCTTGGTCCCAAATACTGATCATTTCATTTTCAATTACTCTTCGAAGATGTTTATTCATCACTGTGTCAAATTTTCCCAGTAGTTGTACAAGGCCAAAAAAATTGCCATTTTTGGGCTGGTATAATTTGACAATGCTTCCTCTAAAAGCAAGATTTTTATGTCAATAGATATTCAACAATAGATAATAGACGTTCAAGAACACGATGCCAATGCTGCTTCTCTGACTCCAGCAATCTTTGATTTTGGGCATCAAGACTTGTCTGATTTTTTTAAACCTTACAAACAGTTCATACCATTTGTGCATACTTTCAATGTGGTGCTGTGCCTTTTCATGTTGCAGTAATGTGTGACTAATTTTGCCAATCATTAATACCCACGGTTGCTATGTTAAAAGTTCAATTGTTTAAAATCTTGCATGGGAAACAAAACACAGCATCCTTGCATTTAGAGTACACCAGCCACCATCTCTTGACAATTTCACCATCAGAAAGGCTTTTGTAGTAATTGTTTTCTGTGAATTTCTTACCTCTAATGTCTTTAGGATATTTGCGGTCTTCTGTTCTCACACGGCCTTTCTCAAGTATAATAGCATGTAATTTGTTGTTTAAAGATTACAGCCATGCGCCAATGTCCTCTATATCCCATGCTAGTACAGTTTCAGTTGTAATTTCTTGTTTTGTGTCTGCATCTGTTTCAAATGATTGTTCTGTGTTTTGTTGAGTTTCTCGAACTTTGTCTGCATAAAAATTTTCTTCGGCAATTACTTGATGATATTGATCAACTTCATTGTTTTCATGACTTACAAACTTAAGTACGGAACTTTTCGGTGCTTTTATAGATAATTCTATTTCATCTTTTTGTTTTCTTTTTTGTGACTCGAAAAGTTGTTTTTGATATGACATAACTTATAAGGGTGTTTTTAAAAAAGAAATAGCTTTTTAAATTATTGTCAGATTATCAGAAATATTATTTAAAATAATTAATATAGGATAGCCGTGAGTCTGTAACTTTGTGTTTAGTGTAGAGACGCCTCACGAGGTACTCAACCCTGACTGAGACACAATAGAGGTGGAAACTCATGTCATTTTTCCAAAGTCACTTTTTAGTTTTAAATGTGTAGTGGGTGTCAGTGTTAATGTTAGTTACAACTCTATATCAACTTTATACTGTAAATAGATCAATGGCATTATCCAGTTTAATAAGCTGGGTTTTCAAGCAGTGAGAAAATAGGACCCTAGTTTTATTCCTAGGTAAAGCACAAAGTGCCGAAAATGTAGCAAGCACAAAATCATCTCATCTAGATTATGGTAGGTCAGAAATGTTACAGAAGTCCTATCCACTAAAATTAGTGCAGCATGGGCAGAGACCAGCTAATTTCTTTTTCCAACCTAATATGCCCTTGTTACAGAAGGATCCCCTCCAGGTTTTGTCACTCATCCTTTCTGATAAACAATGTCAATTATGATGCTGAACTTGCATCTCCAGTTCATTTCACATTATAGACAACTGAGTAATCAGATGATGATGTTAACTTCTGATCACTTGCGATCTTGACTGGATATGAACTGATTAACATGCTTCCTTTATGGTAATTTTTATTGTAATGCCAGGTTTGGCTAGCCATTACAATGACAATCCAATGGTGAAGAAAGACTTTCTGGAAGTAGGGCTAGGTTTTTCTCCTTCTACTCTAGAGCTGTGCATGAACCGTCCATGAAATCCCACAAAGTCTCCAAAACTTCAACATCAGAATCCTTTTTCACAGACCTTTTTTCCTTTTTCACTAATATCTACTTCTCTGCTCCTTGGAAACCCAGCTTATTAAACTGGATAATACCATTCATCTATTTACATGGGGGGCTCTCAACCTTTCCAGACTACTGTACCCCTTTAAGGAGTCTGATTTGTCTTGTATCCTCCTCCATATCCCCCCTCAGGTAACTTGCGGGTACACGGGGGCTCCTGAGGGGGAATATTGAGGGACGGGGGAGGCGAAGGCGGGGGCTCCACTGAAAGTGGTCCCCGGCTTGCGCCTCTGACCTCAGTGTGTGGAGGGGGCACAGACAGCACCCCTACCCGTGGACCCCCAGAAGAATGCCCCTCTCAATGCTGACACACACTGAGCTTCATATGCGGAAGATGCTGTGGCAGCTCATGGGATGGGGGAAGAGATGAGGCAGCAAAGGATACCAAGTCACCTGACCTGCCTCACTGAGGCAGAGTCACAGTTCCCCGCAGAGACCCCTATATCCTCTCTCTCACACAGAATGCACTACTCCTGCATATTTGGCTCTGGGAATACAGCCCCTGCCTAAGGAGACTGCAGCGTGCGCTGGGTGTGCGGGAGCCGACCTACTCTTACCTGCTGTCCCAGTGGTGCCCAAAATTTTCGACTGCCCTATGTAGCTGTGTATGCTGCATATGCATAAGGACGGCCCTGGGCAGGGAACGCCAGACCTACTAGCACTAAAGGGTTAATTAATTTGTCTCAATGGAGTGGTGCACTCGGATTCATTTATTATGAGGCTGTTCCCTCCAGTCCCCTCTCCATCACACTGTTTGTTGGTGTATGTACAATATATTATTTGGATTATGGAATCCCCTATGAGTTCAACTGAGATCAGAGCCCTTTTGTGTTGGGTGCTGTATGTACACATGAGACAGCCCTACTATGAAGAACTTAAAATGTGAATAGGGAAGACAGAGGCATAGGAGGTCAGTAGCAGAGCTGAGCACTTGAACCCAGGTCTCCTAAGATCCAGTCTAGTGCATTAACCACAATACCAGCCTTTCTCTCCATGAAAGCATCTATAGTTGATGATATACATTTGGAAACTGCAGCTTCTGTTACACTGAATTGCTTTCTCCTGTGACTTTAAATCATAGGCAATTCAACAAGCAACCTCTGTGTTTAAAAAAACAAACAAGCCCCTCCCCCTTCCTGTCCCAAACTCTGGGACAGATAGGTGCGGGCAGCAGGACGGAGCTAATCTTGACAATCAAAAAGAGAGAGACTAGATTGGAAGTGCTCTTTCCTAGAGCAGAAGTTCTCAAACCTTTTCACAGCACAGCCCCGAGCTGAGCAGAGTGTCTTGGGGACACGTGTGGTCACATGTTCCTCCTACCTTCCCATGTGCAGTCACAGAATGCTCCTGGGGCCCCTATGGTAATTGCTCACATGGAACAGGAATACGAAGAAAGTATTGAGTGTATTTGCAGCCGTCTTTTCATGTGATTTAGCAGCTAGGCAGGGCCATGTGACCTGCCAGCCCCGTGCAGACCTCAGTTGGAGAACGGCCGTTTCAGAATGGGCAGTTACAGTAAAAACAGTTCCCTGACTGTAAGTAATCAAGAGACTTTTTTTACCCTTCAGTCTGGGAGTTCTTTGAGGCAAGGCCTGGTATTCACTGTATGTATAGTTCCTAGCATACTGAGACCCCAACCTGGCTGAGACCTCGAGGGGCTACTGCAGCATAAATAAATAATGAGATGATCAAATCAGTCCTGGCTTTTTATCCTGTTGCAGCTAGAAGGAGCTTCTATTAAAACCTGTCATATAAAGATGTGCATATTGAATGAGGGCAGGTACTAAATACACGTAACACTTGGCACTATTGTGATGCTGTCACTGCCAGCCTGCTAGCCGCCCCAAAGGAGAGTTGTTTAGACTCAGCTTGGATTCGCTAGCAATATTAAACACCTCATCGGGGGTGAATACAGAGAAAACTGGAGACAATTCTTGTATATTTATATAGCATTGGCTCTATAAATACATCAAACACAACAGGCAAGGCTATCCCAATGGGCATAATAAATGAGTGCACTGCCCACCTCACAGATATTATGGAGTATACAACATGCAGATGTAATGACAGGGAAGCTCACCTTGCTGAGATCCAATCTAGTCAGTAAATAGCACCTCTAACCCTTCAGTCTACCAAAGGCCCATTAAGCAGCCATCCTGCACCTGCTGGGCAGGTAGCTGAATCATTCCTGGGTGAATATTTTTCTTGTATAGATGCCAGAGAGAAGTTCCAGAACCACAGTTCTTGTTTGAACCTTCTCTGCTTTCCTGGCTATAAGATATTGACATAGCAGACGTATATCCTGCACGTAAATGCTCCCAGATAGTCAAACGTGAGGTGCAAAAGTCACAGTACGAGAAAGGGATTAAACCGTGGAACTTCTTGCCACAGGAAGTAATTGAGGCAAGAACATATGATTCAAAAAGGGATTTGTCACTTATATGGATAACTCTGGATATTCTAGTTATCAAAATTTAATGGCAACACATTCTGGAAGGGATATTTAACCTTGTTCTTCAGGGCTTATGCCAATGGCTAACTATTAGAGATTAGGATGAGAGCTGTGTGCGGGGGGTGGTGCGGGGATTATTTCACATTTGCTACTGCAGGGTTTTTACACTTTCCTGTGAGGCATCTGGTATTGGCCACTGTCAAGGTATGTCTGTGTTACAGCCATGATGTGTGACTGCAGCATAGGTAGACATACCCAAGCTAGTGTTGCTCTAGCTAGCTCAAATACCAATAGCAGTGAAGGCCTGGCAGCATGAGAGGAGGTACGGGCTGATACCACTCCCTGAGGACCCTGGGTTTATACTCAAGCAGCTAGTCAGCTTTGATTTAGCTAATTCAAAGATGGCTCGGGTATGCCTATATGTGCTGCAATCACACCTCCTGAATGCAATATAGAGATAATCTCAGAGCCAGAGAATTGGACTCGATATTAACTCAGGTCTGCTCCAGTTTGGCAGTTCCTTTGTTACTATATAAGGCAGCAATATGACTGGGATACGTATAGAACAGAAGATAGGGGCAGGGCCGGATTAAGGTGTTGACTTTACTGGCACATGCCCAAACCCCCACCTCTTGGACTCATGTGATCCCATCAGAATCTCAGCTTTCATTTTTAAAAACTGTATTTCTAGTCCTTGTGTCTGGGAAGAAAAGTTGTAAATACAATGTTGCCAACTCTCACAATTTTATTGCAAGTCTCTTGGGATTTGGGTGTTTTTCTTGATGTCTCAGCTCCTGGAGTCATGTGATTAGATGAGGCTCTCATATTTCACGTCAAAATAATTTCCAGCAAATGTGGTTGTAGAGAAAAGCTTGAAAATGTGACCTGAGTGCAACCTAAAAGCACAGAAACCAAAAAGAAAAGAGAAAGAGCTTGAAATGTATTAATCATTTGTAAACAGTAACTGAGATTGGCAGTACTGAAAATACAACCCACACAGAGTGAATGCAGTGCTGCATGTCTGAGTGTGCAGAGAGCCTGCAACAATAACTCTATGGATGAATTGATCCATCCATCTCTAAATCCTACCATGCTGGTGGGCCCGCCCACCACCAGCCCAACCGCAGATGCTGTGTGTGGCAGGAGAAAAAGAAAAGTGCAGTGGACCTGATGGGGCGTGGTCTGCTGCCTTGTGCCCGCTTATCCACCCTTTCAAGCAAATACACACTGACTGCTACCTTCACTGCTCTGATAGTGAAGGAGTCCCTCAATCCTGGGGGAGGGGGAGCTACAAAACCAATTCTTACCTGGTTGGCTTCTTCCCCATCGCTCACTCTGGTTCTCTCATCCCTTCCCTTCCTCTCCAGAGTGAAAGTGCGAGAGTGAGTGATGGAAAGGAAGCAATTATGAATGTGGGGTAGGGAATGAGGGAGGAAGGAGAATAAATGAAGGAAAGAGTACATGGAGGGAGCTAAGCGTGTAGTTGAGGGTAAATGCGGCTAAACAGGGTTTATCCAACTGTCCTTTAAGGAATGAAGCATTCCTTCTCTCTAGTAGCCAGGATTTGCTGATCACACAACCACCAACACTGGGGTGTGTGTTATCTACTGGCTGGTTTATGCTCAGCTACAGCTCAGTCACAGAAATCGTGGCCTGTAAAACCTACCGTACCACTGCCTGGACTGGGACGCCAAAAATATTAGTTTACCCACTTCTTATTTTACCACTGTGGCACAGGAGTGAGGGAAGGGTTCTCCTGGAGTTAAACTTGAGTTCAGACAGTCATTCATTCCACATACAAGAAACACCCCATTGGAGGAAACACTGATCACCCCCCTACTCCCCCAGTCCCTTGGAGTATGAATTCTTCCATATGCAGGGACCCTCATTACCAATACCCCAGCAGGAGTCTTGTGTGGGGCATGGGCCCTTATGGCCATCACCCCATTATGGCTCTGCTGGAACCCCCACAGTTCTCTGCTGGGGTGGGTGGCATCGGAGACCTGTCTACTGGACAGATCCCAAAAGGGGCAGGGCCAGATCGCACTGCACTATGGATGCTCTGTGATGCTCATCTCAGGAAGCTTTTTTGCTCCTCTCACCCCCTCCCACAAGTTTCTCCGTGTTTGGATGCTGTCTGGCTCACCCAGTCCCTGAGCATGTGGGGCCTGTTTCTGCCTCTACTGACTCTAATACTCCGGGATCAGGCCACTATCGGGTCCCCTGGGGCTTCCCCTGCAAGGAGTTTTAAGGGCTCAGAACGTGCTGAGGTCTAATGCTGAGCACCCTAATATCCCATTCATTTCACTGAGATATCAGAGGAATAAATATTAGGGAGGCAGAGGAATTATTTAAGTTTAGTACTAAAGTGGACACAAGAACAAATGGATATAAACTGGACACTAGAAAGTTTAGACTTGAAATTAGATGAAGGTTTATAACCATTAGAGGAATGAAATTCTGGAACAGACTTCCAAGAGGAGTAGTGGGGGCAAAAGACATATCTGGCTTCAAGACTAAGCTTGATAAGTTTATGGAGGGGATGGTATGATGGGATAGCCTCATTTTGGCAATTAATTTGGCAACTGATCTTTGATTATCAGCAGGTAAGTATGCCCAGTGGTCTGTGATGGGATGTTAGATGCAGTGGGATCTGAGTTACTACAGAGAATTCTTTCCTGGGTGCTGGCTAGTGAGTCTTGCCCACATGCTCAGGGTCTAACTGATCGCCATATTTGGGGTCGGGAAGGAATTTTCCTCCAGGGCAGATTGGCAGAGCCCCTGGAGGTTTTTTGCCTTCCTCTGCAGCATGGGGCACGGGTCACTTGCTGGAGGATTCTCTGCAGCTTGAGGCTTCAAACCACAATTTGAGGACTTCAGTAACTCAGACATAGGTTAGGGGTTTGTTACAGAAGTGGGTGGGTGAGATTCTGTGGCCTGTATTGTGCAGGAGATCAGACTAGATGATCATAATGGTCCCTTCTGACCTTAAAGTCTATGAGTCTATGGGCTGCTTTCAGGAGATGCTCAGCCACACTAAGACTTGAGCACTTAAGCCATGTCTACACTACAAAACTATGTTGGCCTAATTTACCTCAGCATATAGCCACTGCAGATATTTGATCGCTTGTGCATGCACACCTGTGGCTCCTTACGTTGGCGCTGAGTGTCCTCCCGAGGAGCGCTTGAATCCATTGTATTGCCAGTGTGGGGCATTATGGGCTGGCTCCTGAAAGCCAGTAATAGACACTATGTTGTTTATGTTGACCATGCTGATGCTGCGTTGACCTAATTACATCGACGGTGACTCTCCAATGCTCGGGGAGGTGATTACTAAATCGCTCTAGAGGGGCACTTACACTGGTGGGAGCCAAATTTAAGTGAAGACACAAGGCAGCTTGTGTTGACCTAACGCTGTAGTGTAGACCAGGCCTTAGATGATGATCCTATAAAGAGCTTGGTGTAGGTGAAGCAAAGGGCACTCTGTGTAGGCCAAGGTGTCTCTGTACAATGATCTCTGCAAGATCAGGGAGTACTACTTGCTCAACACATATTGGGAAGCTAACTTTTAAGATGAAGGCTTGAAAGTGTTTAAACCCAGTTTCCCCTAAACACAAAGTAACCTTAGTTGACTTGCCTTGAGTAACAGGCTGCATAGAGACAGTTCTCTAATACAATTAACAGACCTCCCAGTTCCTTGCCATTGCTGACTATTCACTGAAATTAATACTTGCTTCTAATACCACTGGCATTAATAAGAGTCACAGAAAGGCTTCTTTTTTTAATCTCGCTGTGTTGAACATAAAGTATTAAGGCATTTCCCCAGTGATCCATTTCAGAAGCAAACCAAACTTGGAAGTTCAACTGTAAAGTTGAATCCTTATTAAATTTTGTCCTGACTTGTTGGTTTGTTGCAGAATTTTTCTAGCTAGACCACTGACTGCTGGTCATTTGCTGTAGTTAGAGAGGTTACTGAGGTTTATGTTTTATGGAGACAGTGAAATTAATCAATCAAACAAAGTATATAGAGAAATGGATGTACATTTTTACTGCTGTGGCTTAAAAAAGTTGCTAAAAGTAAGCAATTTAAATATGATTGTTATTAAAAATATAATTAAAAGTTCTGTGCTTAAAATCTGCATCTACAAAACTCAGCCGGGTTTAGGAAAAACTAACTGCTATTGCCGAAATAATTAATGGTTTTCTCCTTTTTGTAAAATTTTTTCCAGCTATTAATGTTAATTGCTCATTTCCTCTGAGTTTTTCAGGCTGAAATATTGGGCACAATCAACTTTAAATGTGGCTTTTAGATTTACTTGCTTCCATTCAACATCTCTTTTGAAAACCTGAAATCATTTTCTGCACTCCAGTTCCTTATACACATAGGATCTGATCACACAGACTCTTGACTTCAGTGGATGTAGGATTGGGTCCTCACTGTCTATTATTATATGCTGCCTTTTTAATTTCCTCTCTTCTTCCCTGCCTTTGATCTCCCTCCTGTCATATAGTCCCACTTGTTCAATTTCAGCTCATATACTCACTAACCCTTTCATCTCAAGGTTATTTTCTTTGCTTCTATTTTACCTGCTGCATTTGTTCTTTTTATTCCTTGGGCCACATTCTTTTACGAGACCAGTGTTATGAAGCAATGCTCACCTGCACTGGTCATCCCTGCAATGGTACATTTGCCTAACAAAGCCAGACCCTAAGATACACAAACAGCCTCAGATCCTCTTATATACTAATAGTAGTGTTGGGAGACTTGAATCGGTAATAAGTCACCAGGGCAGAGTGCCAGTATCGGCCTTTAGGCTACTTAAGCGCCTCTTAAGGCTTCAAAAAGGGGTGCCATGGACTCCAGGACTATAGGTGGTCAACTGTTCCTTTCAATAGTTCTCTTTTACTGCAGATGCTGGTGAAATATTGTGGATACTGAAAGACTTTCAGTGGAACATGGAAAGCACTTTGCTAAGCACTTGGTCTGGGAGACAGATCTGTTATTAGATTATGTAACTTTTGTGGAGCAGATTGTAAGAATCTTTGGTTTGCGGCCCTTTGCCAGTTCCTTGTGCAATCCATCGAACAAGTGCACTTCCCCTGTACTGGTGACTGATACAATCAGGCTGCATGTGAAATATTGCTGAGCACATAACTGCCAAATTTGTATGCACAATAACTGCGGGACCAGTAAATCACTCATTGTGGGCCTAAGCCAAAGCTCACTGAAGTTGATGGAAGTCTTTGCCTTGACAGTATATGTTACAGTCACAGCTTTTAATTAACCATTGATTTCAGTGAACACTGCAAATTATTCTAATCTATTGCTACAGACCATAGTGAGATTCTACAATGAAATGTGTGTGAAATGAAATGAATATGTATAACTGGTGCTTCTTTACACAACAGACCTGCTCCCTATGTGCATTCAGTCACTTCTGCTGACTTCAGTGACAAAAATAAATGTTTACTCCTTTTTAAATCCTAGTAGCACTGCACAGCCAAGAGTGAGCTGGATTCAGTTAAGACTTACACATCACCAATGGAGTTATTAACTAAAATGCACAGGGACAAATGTAAGGACACATTGATTGTGCAACTGTAACCCAAGGCAGATTTGGGCTTTTATTGCTAAGAAGCCATGATGAATGAGAAAGAAAGAACCCAACTTGACTTTGAGATCCCAGGTTGGCACTGTGGTGCTGGCAATTAGGAAAAAAAGCACCTTTTTACTAGTGAGCAGCATAAATTTACTGTGGTATCAATGACCAAGAATAAATGATGCCATGTTTACAGTCGTTTTTCAAAGCTAAAACCATGCTTTGGGCCTGACTCATGCTGGTGTAAATCAGAAGTGACTTCACTGGAGTCAGTGGTGTTATTTTGGTGTAAAAACAGTGGGAGTGAGAGCAGAATCAGAGGCTGTATGCTTTGAAGAGGAGAAGCATGTCAGCCTTGGGGCCTTCTGGGCTTGCTGCCCTAAAAATAATAAAACAACTGGGTTGGGTTATTGATGTTTAGAGAACGTCTCACTTGCTCCTTTTCCTGCTGGGAGCCCTTGCTTAAGGTAATTGAGGCCCTGGAGATATTTTCCTCCTTAAAAAGCAAACTTAACTTAGAAAGAACTAGTATGAAATTAACATGGCAGCTGACACTGTCTTACATGTTAATGCTTAAGGGATTTTTGAATCAAACAACTATCTAGATAGCTGTCATTGATCGTGTTTAACTTTTAATTCCACTATGAGTGTTCCTCTTTTTCGCCTCTCCTTATCTAGCTGTTTCCTGATTTTATTGTTACCTGAAACTTAGTGTTATTTAAAATGGTATTTTGACAGCGATTGATATGCAAAAAATGGAATGATACACTTGGGTAAAATACAACAGTGATTCACAGGCAACTTCCTACAGGCAGACCTGCCAAAGTGTGCCCCCAAAAGGTGTCATGTGGAAATATAGGGTCTGGTTTTCCACTGCCTCATGCATTGTGCAGGGTGGCCTATGGGGCAGACCACTGGACTGGGACGCGAGACCTCAATTCTATTCCCAGCTCTACCGCTGGTTGGCTGGGTGACCTTGGGCAAGTTACTTCACCTCTCTGTTGCTCAGTGTCCCTATCTGGAAAAGGAGGATGCTTTTGGAAAGCACTTTGAGATCTACTGGTGCAAAATGCTATGGAAGAGCTAGGTATCATTATTAGTTGCACCATTCTGCGAATGTGTAAATCATCAGCTGGTATAAATGGGTGAAAATCCTTTGAAGTCAGTGGAGGTCTGTCCACTTACAACTGCAGAGAATTTGGTCCAATGGGTGTAAACTGTGCCAGAATCAGGTGTAAATGACTAAATCAGGTACAAAGCAGTGGAAACAACGCTCTGTTTCAGGCATCCTCCTTTGTTTGCGAACAGGCAAAGATCTCCATTTTATTTTTAAGCTGTGTCTCTCTGCCTCTTCTCTCAATACATTTCTTATCTGCAGAAGCTGTAGTCTCTCACTGACCTGTTTCTGCTTGGAATATTTCCTGCTGAAGAATTTCTTGTTTATTTTAGCTTCTCTTGTGCAATCCTCTTTTTATGGCCACCTTGGCTTTTCTTATTAGGCTTGTGTGCGCTCTTGCAGATGACTTCACCTTGTCATCTTTGCAGACCTCCTTTGCATGCATAGGTAACCTTGCATTAGAGTGCTTTGCTGCTGTTGCTTATTTGATGTGCTTCCTTATTATTTTGGCCTTTGCTTACCTCTGAGGTATTGGCTGGATGGCTTGATGGCATGTGTAACTTTTGGGCGTATCTGAATTTACTTTTAATCCTATGCACCCTTTCCCTTTTAGTTGTGGGTGGCAGGTATAATAGGCTAGGGAAGGCTGTGTTTCCCCAAACAGCCCTGCGTGGCTCCCCACTCTCTGCCCCAGCCCAGGGGAAGGGAAGCCAGCTGGGGCTGGGGCTAAGGCAGCAGGGATGGTGCCACCCAGCGCTGGGGGGGGCCCTGCACTGGGGCTGCACTGCCCAGGCTCCAGGGCTGAGGGAGAGGCCACACACCACTTCCCAGGTGCTCTGGGGTTGGCAGGGGCTGTGCATCGCCTGCCAGGTGCTTTGGGGCTGGGGGTACTCGGGCAACCCATGGCTGAGGGGAGGGGCTCTGAGCTTGGGAGGGCAGAAGGGGGGTACGAGGGGCCTCAGGCAGAAGGGGTGGGCCAGGCTGAGGGCTAGCCTCTCCAAGCCCTTGGTTCACCCACCGCCCATGCTTTTAGTGCACCAATCAGTTTTACTCAGGGCTTGCTGCTCTGTGCTGAATCTTACTGGTTTAGTTAGCATCCTAGTTCCTGTTTAATTTTCGTCCTAATTATATAGTCAGTTAAATCCATGGACCCTAGTGCCTAGATACTGCCCTCATCCCAATTTTCTCAAGTGGCATTAGTGCAAAGGGACTGAGTGTCAGGATTTGTGGATTCTATTCCCAAATCTGGGCATCTCTATGCAGCAAATTAGGCTGTGTCTATACTACCGCTGGATTGATGCTCCGGCGATCGATGCACTGGGGGTCGATTTAGTGTGTCTAGTAAAGATGCGCCAAATCGATTGCAGCTCGCTCTCCGGTTGACCCCGGTACTTCACCGTGAATGAGAAGAGTAAGGTTAGTTGACAGGAGAGCGTCTCCCATCTATCCAGCGCAGTGTAGACACTGCAGTAAGTTGACCTAAGCTACATTGAGTCTAGCTACGTTATTCATGTAGCTGGAGTTGCGTAACTTGGTTGACTTACCGTGGTAATGTAGACATATCCTTAGTGTGTGGTAAGCCAGGGTGTGTATCTACAGTGCGCTAGCTTGCCGCACACTAACTTGCCAGGTGGGCCTGCTACAGCACACTAAAAGGTCTGTAGCGTGCTTTGCCATACTGCTTTGAAATGAGAGTGTATCAAAGCACACTGTGGAGCTTGTAGTGCACTGTACTAGGGTACACATGGCAAATTAGTGTGCTGAAAATTCACACCCTAGCTTGCCATCCGCTGACTCAGCGAGCAGGCAAGTCCTCTGTGTAGGACTTGCGCCCTGTGATCTGAAGCAAGTCACTTCATCTCTGGGTGCCGGTTCCCTGTCTGTGAAATGGACATAACAACACAGTGAAGCTGTGAGCCTTAATTAACTAGCATTTGTTATATGCAGTGTAGTTGTAGCAGTGTCGGTCCCAGGATATTAGAGAGACAAGGTGAGTGAGGTAATATTTTTATTGGACCAATTTCTGTTGGTGAGAGATACAAGCTTTCAAGCCAGCCGACAACTCTCCAACACGTCCTGTTATAAAGAGCTCAGAGAAGACCTTATACCACAATTTACCCAGAAATTTAAGGATATCATCAAACCCTCCCCAAACTACTCCGAGAGAGAGAGTCTACAAACTCATCCCCCATGTACCCACCCCGGAACCTTCTCCATGCTTCCCAAGTTACAAAACCAAGGGAACCCAGGCAGAGCCATATCTGGCGACAGCACTCTTACTGAAGGACTCATAGTAATCATCCTTACACAACTCACTGCACAAAGGGGCAGCTTCTTCCAGGACACAACTGACTTTCTTTACTAACTCTGCTGTATTAACAACCTCCCGCATAACACCAAGCTAGCCATTCTGGACATCGCTTCCCTATACGCCAGTATCCCTCACCATGGCGGCATAGCTGCCTCCCTCAAACGTTTACAAGACAATGGACCACCCTCCGATATCCACCCCAAACAAATCACTAAACTCATCCATTTCATGCTTCCCCATAACAATTTTACATTAAGTTCGGACCTGACAAAGAGCTCAGGGTAAACGTGAAAGCTGATCTCTCACCAGCAGAAGTTGCTCCAATAAAAAGATATTACCTCTTCTGCCTTGTCTTTCTAATCTCTTCTAAACAAGCTGCTAAATGCTCCTCTCTTAGCTTTCTTCCTCTTCCACTGGTTTTCGTTTACTCAATGGGTGTGGTAAAGTCCAAGATGTTGACATCTCTCTAGATTCATTTACTCTTAGTTCCTGTCTGGCTTTGCGATGCTTCTGGTAAACTCAAACCCCTCACAAACTTTGCCCACGTACAACTTGCTGGAGTTTTCAAATGGTTTCCCCATTATTACCATTCTTCCTTTTATTCCCCATCTCTCAAACCCTTTATCTGTTTCTTTGCTTAATTTTATTTCCTCCCATTTGCTTACACTGAATAAACCCCACCCAGACTAGCCCAGTGAATAGAGGAGGGTATTTTTCTAGGTAACATAAAGAAGCTATCTGCCAATGGGGCTAGATAATTAGTAATGATAATGATTTAATAATTTACATTCACGTAGTGTCTTCCATCCTAAAAGATCCCTAAGGACTTCACATACTATATATTATACCACGCTGTCATCTACACAGCACCACTGAAATGCAAGCACCCCTGGGTGAGAACACACGCACAGCAATGTGGGAGAGGAAATTCTGGCTCAGGGCATGAATGCAAACAGCTGCTTTTATGGGCAGTACTATGGAACACATTCTGCTGCCCTTACTCTCACTGAATGCTGTCTAACTCCAGGAACTGTCCTGTTTTTAATTAATGAGACTGTTTCTGGAGTAAGGTGATGAGTGTTGCAAGTAAGGGTGGCAGAATTGGGCCCTAAAAGTTTGGGCCAAACTCATCTCTGGTGTAACTCCACTTCAAGTCAATGGCTCACAATATCTTATAGCATTTTATTACTAATACTATGCATGACCATTACTCAGTAGTGCACTTTGAACTCTTACCCTGTGGCTCTCTGAGACCGTGGAATGATAAATCCTGGGAGTAACTGCAAAATTTTACTTCCTGGGTGAACTCCTGGCCCCATTGAAGTCAATCCCCAAACTCCCATTCATATCAATGGGGCCTGGATTTGACCCCCTCTGTGTAATTCTTATTCATAGATTCTGCAGCCAGAAGGCATCGTTGTGATCCTCTAGGCTGACCTCCTGTATAGCACAGGCCTGAGAACTGTCCCAAAATAATTCCTAGAGCAGAGCTTTTAGAAAAACCTCCAGTGTTGATGTAAAAATGACCAGTGATGGAGAAGCCACCATGACCCTTGGGAAACTGTTTTAATGGTTAATTTCTGTGACTGTTAAAAATATATGCCTCATTACCAGTCTGAATTTGTCTAGCTTCAACTTTCAGCCTTTGGATTGTGTTATGACTTTCTGCTAGATTGGGATTGGCTCTTGTGGTAACCCTAACTGATACATTTCTCTAGCATAATAAATACAGTCCTATAACTCTCTGTGCTGCTTGAGTGAAACTTACCTTTCCTCAGGGGTTCACATCAGGCCCTATACACCATCAGGGCCATGTGCAAATGTTTGGGGAGGCTTTAACTGGAGCACAGGGATGTGTACTGACCTTCTGTAAAAGGGTGAATTTCACCTTTACATGGGGCTTCAGTAGCATGGAGGGTCTTGCAAGGACACTTGAATTTCATCTCTTGTGCATTCTGGTGACATTCATTCCAGGCAGAGGCCTTGCAAAGTGTCTGTGCACCACTTAGGATGTCAAAGTAAGTGTTAAGTAAGATCTAAATGGTGCGTAGCTTTGTGTGGGCCTTCAGGACAGGAGTGGATTTCACCCAGCTCTTGTAGGAGAACTAAGGAATCTTTCTTCCCTCCCACCCTCCAATTCTTTTGAATTTGCACAGAAGATGACATGGTCATTGTAGGGCTAAGTAACAGAATGATCCACACGTACATGGTCACTGCGGTTCAGTTGCACATCACTGAGCGACTGATTTTTAGTGACATTATATAGATGAGCCACATTTCTCTATGTCCACATTATTGTCTCAAGTATAGTCAATTCCTTGACTACACTTGTGGTTCAATATTAAAAACGTACAAGAGACCAAAAAACTAGGCCTTGCCAACTTACAGTCTAAAGGCAAAGTAGTACAGTACGGAATGGAGGCATACATCTCGCTCCTTCTGGGAAGTGATGCTTGCAGCATGCAGTTCACGTTACGGGGAAGGTGTGCTCTGAAGTACACATTCAAACTAGCCACATTTATAGTCTGCGTGATGAATTTTTAGTCATGGATGACATACAGAATGCTTTTAGCTTGTAAACAATCCACTCTTTACCTTGCTGCGGGGGTGAAGGCACTGCCTACCTGTACCAGGACATAGACCTTGGCTTTGACCGGTTTCGTATTTGCCAGTGTTGAAGCTGACTAGCCATGTGATGGGTAGGTCATGGGGTTAAATCAGTCACAGGCCTAGTAATTAAAGGAGAAGCCTCCAGAGAGGCATGGAGAAGAGGTGAAGGCCTGCCTGCCTGCCTGTCCCAGGTGAAACCTACAAGAATTGTCTCTCAGACCCCAGAAGGAGTGCTGCAGGACCCCTAAAATGGAGGGAACAAGGGTTGGGCTTGAGGGGAGAAGGAATAGTTTGGTGTCTTGTGCTAGACTGAATAAATGAGACATCAGCAAAGGGAATCTTCATTTAAGCATTCTGGCCTAGGAGTGCAAGAGCCAAAAAACAGGGAGGTGAGGGCAATGCAGTCACAGAGCCACATTGTGCCACAAAGGAGGCACCTGAGATCGCTCCCCGTTACAGCCCTGTTTCCCTGAACACAGTAGAAACAAACAGCAGGCTGTTTGCTTGGTCAGGAATCCGCAGATTTGCCACTCCAGCAAGCTCTGTGCCCAAGAAGCCCTTTCCCTCTGCTTCCTCTCAGGGTCACACTCTCAACACCTTTTCTAGGCTTCCTTTCTGCAACATACCTGGTCTATGCTGGGGGAGTGGGGTGGAAGGGGGGAATCGATCTAAGTTATGCAATTTCAGCTATGTGAATAACGTAGCTGAAGTCGACGTACTTAGACCTATTCACCGCAGTGTCTTCACTGCGGTGAGTCGACTGCTGCCGCTCCCCTGTCAACTCTGCTTGCGCCTCTCATGGCGGTAGAGTACAGGAGTCAACGGGAGAGCGCTCGGGGGTTGATTTATCACATCTAGTCTAGATGCGATAAATCGACCCCCCCCACTGGCTCGATCGCTGCCCGCCGATCCGGCGGGTACTGTAGACATACCCACAGAGCCTATAATCCATATCCAAACCCCTGCATCTGTTTTGACTGGGGAAACTATAGCGTGCATACAGCTTAGCTCTGACCTGCCAAATGGTGTATTGCATTGGGCTGTCGCCCTCATTATCTGCAGCTATTTTTACTGCATAAAGGGGCTTGATTGCTCCTTCTGCTGAACCTAAAGGAGAGTACCTGGCACCCCAACTGGTTTTAAAGAGGTCTGTGATTTGTTTTTGGATCCAGGACCCAGCTGTTCAGTAGCCATTAGCACTCCTCAGAGTATCAGCACTAAGCCAAAGATTTCTAGATTACATCTCCAACAAATGTGATTCCTTGAAAATTTTCTGTTTTAATTCTTTGGGGTGGGGGGAGCCCAATATAGATAACGAAGGATGCAATGATCTGATTTAAACTGTATATTTATTGCTAAAATTCATGCTAACGCAGAATGACTGTCTTATTTTTTCAGTGTTAGAGAAATCCTCAGCCCATGGATCATGGAGGCCTGATGATCAAGACCCCTTTGTGCTGCACTCCGACACACAATAAAAAGATAGTCCTCAAAGAGCTTACAAGCTAAGTATAAGATGAGAGACAACAGGTGGATACTGTGAACAGGTGACTGGTCCTTTAAGAGATAAAGGGAAAGCACCAGATACTGTAATTACTGTAATAAGCGGTTGTCACAGATATGTTTCTCATACTCTTCTTTTAGGGCTCTAGTCTGTCCATTATGTCAGTGATTGCAACATAAGTATGCGTAATAAATGTGAACTGCCTTCAGCAATATGACGCTTGCCTCCTTGGGGCTGTTCTGAGGCTAAATTCATGATTGTTTGCAAAGCATGTTGCAATGTTTTACAAATAGTAATGATCACAACAGCCCCATGAGGAGGCGTGCATCCCATCTGACTGCAGGGAGACTTCATCTGTTACTCATCTTGGGAGTGATGTAATGAAGAAAAAACTAGAGCCAAGAAAGAACATTCCCATGGAATTCCACAGCGTACTGGACAAAGGAGAGAGATTCTTCTTCATGAACATAAAATAGAGCATCAAATGCACACCACTGTCTGGATTCCTGGGGCCAGGTTCCCAGCTGGTGTACTCTTGCACAGCTCCTTTGATCTGATGCATAATCTTTATTGGGCTTCAAAAAAAGCTTTAACAGAAACTTATTGGAGATATGATACAAAACATTCAGAGGGCACAATTCTTCCTCACTGATGGTGTTGTGCCTGTAGTGCCACCCCAGGCCAGGTGGGGGCATGCTCCAGGGATGGCACCCTGCTATACTCCTGTTGAATAGCATCTAACTGCAGGCCAGATTGTGCCACCTTTGCTCACATAAAACAGCATAAAACCTTCACTATTGTATTCATGGCATTTTTTTTCCTGCTGCATAAGCTCTAGGGCTGCATATCCCAGTCCTACAGTGAAAAGACCAATCTGTCTCCTCTGCAGCTAGCTATTTTATGAATATTGTTTTCCTTTCTGGCTTATGCATCCTGTGCTGTCAATAACTTGTGTTTCTGACGTCTCCTATATCATGCTCTGAGCATTCACATGAACTGTCTGTCCCACTGGAAGTTTTTTTTTTCTTCTAAAAGTCAGGACACTTGCAGATGAAATAGCTGTTAACCCCTTCCTGTACCAGTCCCCTCCAGTACCTATATGGAAGGATTAGACTTTTATCTGTAAATGTCAGTGAATATTGATTCCACTGTATAGGCACAAGTTGGAAAAAATAGTTCCATCAATTGTAATCAAAATGTACAGATAGATTAAGTAAGAAAAATGCTGCTTGAGAACTTAGAGCCAAAATCCAATGATTTAGACTTTTGAATTAAGCATGTTACGTATGTCCTAGTGGATGGATGGTAAAAACAGGTATGATTTGTTCATTTAAGGATATTTACTTTGTATATTTTGACATATGATGTTGACCGTTTGTGTTAATGGTTCATAAAGCTTTAACATGTTGAATCCAATTTCTACTGTAACTAAACAATTGTCTGACTTCTCCCCCCCCCATAATTTCACAAACTTCGAAAATTTAAATTGATACCCCCTCAAATGCTTGCGAACAAACATTGATATAATCCATCTGGGGAAATAAAAGGTATTATTTGGCATATGGACTCTAGTCAAGCCAAACCACAATGTTCTTATCAACGATGTTCAAGGCACGAAGACCTCCAGGAGTGGGGGTCATTTTGCAATCCTCAGCACTATGGGTCATGGTTTGTGACTGCCCACACTGACGTAGTGGGCTGTCTCTAAACTGCCACTGAAATTCTGCCGCAGCACGAATTCCATCTTGGGTACAAAACCGGGTCAGAAGATCCCATTGCCTTTGCGGTAAATCAAACCTGGGTTGACGCTGAGTGGGGTCCGAGAAAAGATAATTATTTGTCACTTTCTCTGCAGTCCGTGGAGCATACCACATGTCATCTGCTGTGAATCCCTCACTTGGTAGATGTATCCACAACCGGTGACATGAGGGCAAGCGATCATGTGCTGGATTAAACAAGTCTTTAATGGTAGATGTGGCATATCATGCAGTTTTGTCATGAGCTTTGCTACGTTTTCCTTTCTGCGAACACTGGGTGGAGCAATATTGCAGAGAACCATGGTAGAGGGGTAGATTTTAGTGAGCCCGAAATAATATGCGTAGTGGAATTAAGTTGCGTGTCGATCATCTTTGTGTGGGTTGAGTGAGCCCATATGGGAAGCGCAATGCTTTGCCACTGAATAACAGAGAAATAAAACAAAAAGCCAAATTCCTGCGACTTAAACCAAAATTCCCTAGCTTGTGAGCAGAAGTATTTTGTAATTAGGAATGTCGGTTTCCACTCTCAGCATGGCAGCTCTCTGAGGCTGCTCAGGGTTGTGTGTTCTGTTTGCGTCAGGTAGTCGGTATGTTTCAGATTGGTTCTGATTTTATTTTCATGAAGACAAGGAGCAACATTGTCTCCTTGGGATGCTGAGTCTAGCTGTGCACTGCGTCACTAGCAGTTTAATTTAAGTTTTCTGTGCGTGGGATCAAGGCACAGTGATAAGGAGAGATGAATGATGTAACTTTGAGAGTGCATGTGTTCATCGAATGGGCAGACAGCAAGTCTGGCATTGAGTTGGAGGTCAGAGGAAGAGGAACACATCTGTGCCTAAGGAGAATGGGTGAAATGTGGCAGTGGAGAATGCAGCAGCTGGGTAATCTGTAGTGGAAATGAAACCACTGGGAAGGCCTGAGGTATCAACCCATGGGGAAATGTTATTACGATACTGTACCTGCCATATTTATACTTTAGTCCAAGGTGCGATTGGAGCACAGGTACAAATGTTGTGCATTAGCTTTACCTGCGCTAGCCCGGCTAAAAATAGCAACATGGCAGCAGAGGCATCTTTGTGTCATCTGCAAACTCTACCAGCAAAAATATTCTTTCATTATGCAGATTGCTCAGAGATTTCCTGCCTCTCCCCTTCCCTCCCCCTCCCATTTAGAGAATGAGATGGCACTGAATCTAGTGAGAGGTTGATCCGAAAGATCAAAGCATTTCAGTGAAGCATGCTTGGAGCTTGTGAGCACCTGAGATTATTATATAACCCCTTGTTCCTATGACAAAGGTTACGATGACAGCCAATCCATTGAACAGCTTGACTCCTTTTGCACGGGGCTGTTGTTGGGCTGGTACAGAGGGCGGGGCAGGTGTGCTGTACACTGAACTCCCCATTGCTTGAAGAGTTGAATCTTTGAAGGTGCAGAGCAGCTCAGAAATATCAGGATGAAAGCTGTTCTTTCACAGGCCCTGGGTCTCCCTCAGGTGGATGCTGAAAGCTGGCAGGAAATAGGCTTGGGAGGTAACTGTGACTGACTGTGAGCATTTGCATAGTTTATAAAGGGGATCCATTCACATTCTTTTTAAAGCCTCTGCCTTTGTGAGGCATGTCTATGGCAGAGCATGGGCTGATAAATAAAATCTTGCGTTCCTATTGCTCCTTTCATCCCAGCAAGCTCTGCAGCCTTCCTGTCCACCATTCCACTGAAATGCAGCCACCTCGGGGAGCAGGGAGAGGGAAGGGGGAAATTTTGGCTTTGGACAAATCTATATTCTTATAGGATCGTTAACATCTCTGAGGAGCAGAGGGGAGCTTGGTAAAAGTCTAGGGGGAAAAGCGCCCATCACAAGTAGTAGTATGAATATTGTGCTAGAGGCTCGGAGTTCAGGGCCCCATTGTGCTAGACACTGCATGAATGCATATGCAATAAGAAACAAGACATGGGAGGAGAAACAGATATGCATGGACTTGTCCAAGTTCACTCAGTAGGTCTGTGCCACACTGTCCATTCAGAAACTCCATAGTATTCAATGTATCCACCTCAGAAGTACAAAGGCCTGAATTGCCCCTGCATGGGAGAATACTTGGGTCTGAACTGAATCCTAGGTGGAGTCAAGACAGCGTAGCTCACAAGTGGGATTTTAAATCATGAAGCCAAATTTCCTATGCCATTTAGAGCAGTTCTGGGAACTAGAAATGGCATAAATGGTTAGAGAGGGTCCAGGATAGTTGATACGCCTGCTGGTGAAATGAAACAAAGTCATTTGTTTGCTTACAGGAGTGAAGCAGCTGCCACCATGACCTACATGCATGATACAAGCCCAGGAACCTCACTCCCCTTCTTTACCGAAGGGTTTACTATTGCACCTACTGCTATAATAGCAAGTGCTAACTGACAGAACCTTTAGCGATAGCTTAGAAAGCAAGCATAAGAAAAGGCAGCAGGGCTAACCAGGAGGTACAAGAAATAATCCAAGTGGATTTATTGTTGGATGTATTTATACATTCTGATTGTGGAGCATTTTACACCTACTCTGTCCAGGTGTGGTTGACTGACCAAGGTGTAACACAGTGAAGAACCAGGCTGCAACTATATGTAGGATGTAAATATTACACATGTAATCTTAAAGTTAGAGGACACCTTTTATCCAGAAGCATCTGAATGCTCTTGACAAAGATAGGAATCACTTCCTGTGCCAAAGCCTCTATCCCATCACAGGAAAATCAAGCCACCTCTGGGGAGGAACTCATCAACAGTACAGGGCAATGTAGTACGAAGAATAGCATGCCCAAAGGAAGCTGCAGGGCAGACTGGAGGCAGATAGAGTGCAATTAATACAAACTAGCAGTCGGCTAGGACACCAGAGTTAATCTGGTGCACAGGGGCAGCTCTAGACATTTCGCCGCCCCAAGCACGGCGGCATGCCACGGGGGGCGCTCTGCCAGTCGCCAGTCCCGCGGCTCCAGTGGACCTCCCGCAGAGGTCCACCAAAGCCGCGGGACCAGCGGACCCTCCGCAGGCATGCCGCTGAAGGCTGCCTGCCTGCCGCCCTCCCGGCAACTGGCAGAGTGCCCCCTGCGGCATGCTGCCCCAAGCATGCGCTTGGTGTACTGGGGCCTGGAGCCGCCCCTGCTGGTGCAGTATCAACAAATCTTGAATGACCAAGGCCCAGCTTTCACAGGCTCTCCTGAAAGACAGGCTCTCTAGTCCCACAGTGCAAACTCCGAGAGAAGAGCATCACCTACTGAATCACTAACATGACTTCCTGCAACAGCTAGTTCTCCTCTGACGTCTGAGGCTGTTTAGCTTACACTGAATCACAGCCCCATGGGAAAGAGGAGGAGCAACAAAATACAATAACTCAGGGCATGGCTACACTTGCCGAAGTAGAGCTCTTTGAGTTAAACCAGCCTTCGTAGAACGCAGTAGGACACTGACAGCTGCAAGCACACTGGCGAGGCCACATTTGCTGCACTTGCAGTAGCATTGGGAGTGGTGCATTGTGGGCAGCTATCCCATAGAGCACCTCTTCCCATTCCAGCACTGTGGCTTGTGGGAAGGGAGCAGTGGGTGCGGGGCACTCTAGGTCCTGTCCCAATGCCCCGTGATGCATCAGTTCGCATCCCAGCAATCGCTCTGCTTCTGTCCACAATTGGTGCCATTTTTCAATGTTTTTTGTACTGCACGCTCTGTCTTCCTTTTCGGTCTGCAGGAATGGAGCCCGAACTGTTGAGGAATATGCTGACAAGTCTTGCCAGCACATCACATTTGGCAATCAAGTTATTCTTTAAGATCCAAAGTGACAGTGAGGACTCCGACGATATCGACTTGAGTAATGCATATGACACGAGTTTGCTTGTGGCATTCACGGACACGCTCACCACCATGGAACGGCGCTTTTGAGCTCAGGAAACAAGCACTGAGTGGTGGGATCACATCGTCATGCAAGTCTGGGGTGATGAGCAGTGGCTGCAGAACTTTCAGATGAGAAAAGCCACTTTCTTGGGACTGTGATGAGCTTGCCTCCAGTGTCCAGTGCAAGGACACAAGATTGAGAGCTGCCCTACCGGTGGAGAAGTGGGTGGCTATTGCAGTCTGGAAGCTGGCAAATCCAGACAGCTACCGATTGGTCGCTAATCAGTTTAGAGTGGGGAAGTTGACCGTTGGAATCGTGTTGATGCAAGTTTGCAAGGCCATTAATTGCATCCTGCTCAGAAGAACCGTGACTCTGGGTGACGTGCATGACATTGTGGCTGGCTTTGCACAAACAGGTTTCCCTAACTGTGGAGAGGTGATAGATGGGATGCATATTCCAATTCTGGCACCAGCCCACCTAGCCTCTGAGTACATTAATTGGAAGGGCTATTTCTCTATGGTTCTCCAAGTGCTTGTGGGTCACTGCAGGTGTTTCATGGACATTAACACAGGCTGGCCTGGAAAGGTGCTTGATGCATGCATCTTTCGGAACACTGGCATCTTCAGGAAGCTGCAAACCAGCACTTTTTTCCTAGACTAGAAGGTCACTGTAGGGGAAGTGGAAATGCCCATTGTGATCCTTGGAGACCCCAATTACCCTTTAATGCCATGGCTCATGAAACTCTACACAAGGAGCCTTGACAGCAGCAAGGAGCAGTTCAACAGGCTGAGCCAGTGCAGAATGACTGTGGAGTGTGGCCATTTAAAGGGCCGCTGGCGCTCTCTGTATGGGAAGCTGGACCTGGCCGATGACAGCATCCCCGCGGTTATATCCGCATGCTGTACCCTCCATAACATTTGTGAAGGGAAGAGTGAAAGATTCACTCAGGCATGGAACTCGAAGGTTCAACACTTGGAGGCTGAATTTGAACAGCCAGAGAGCAGGGCTATTAGAGGGGCCCAGCACGGGGCTGCAAGGATTAGGGATGCCTTGGTGGAGCAATTTGAGGCTGAAAGCCACCAGTAATGTCTGGTGCTCTGCGTGGGAGTGAAGTGCAGTGGTTCCAATGTTAGTAGGAATCTGTGTTTGCTACATATGATACACTGACTTGCAATGCCTGTTGCTTTTCTAGGCTAAGGTATCTTTTACTTTATGCAATAATAAAGAATGTTTTCAAAGCGAAAAAAAAAACCATTTATTGAAAAGAAAATGCATTTATTGAAAAGAAACACAACTGCTTGGGAAACAGAAAGGGCAAGGGGGTGGGGTAGGGAACAGTACAATCACAGATTTGTGTATGTCCTGTTATCATACTCAGCCTTCCTTTTTTGAGTGCTGTGCAGTGAGTGCTGCACTCCAGGATGGCTATGCTGCATGGTGATGGGAGTTGAGCGCAGTGGGTAAGGGTCGTAGTTTTCAGGGCTGAGTGGTGAAGTTACAGGTGGTGGAGGCAGCTGGTGGCAATAAGAACCTGAATGTTGGGGAAAGTGGGTTGGAGGTGACATGAGGGCACAAGGGAAAGAGTTTGGGGACAAGGGCTGCAGGGAGGGCTGGGCGCAGTAGTGCTCCGCCTGCATGGCTACAAGTGCCTGGATCAACTCTGCTTGGCACTTAGGGTGACCAGATGTCCTGATTTTATAGCAACAATCCCTATATTTGAGGCTTTTTCTTATATGGTTACCTACTACCCCCCATACTCTGTCCCGATTTTTCATTCTAGCTGTCTCGTCACCCTATTGGCACTCTATGATGCTTATTAGCCACTCTGTGCTTTGGTGCTGACAATCCGCATTCTGATGGCGGACACTCCTTTCACTCTCCTGCCACTCCTGCACTTTTTGATTTTCATTAGGAGAGTGCTGCATGACTTCATGCAGCATGTCCTTTTTGCTTCTAAGTGGCCTCTTCCTGGTTCTTTGCAGCCTCTCGGACGGTGATAATACGGACAGCTGAGATCTCAAAGTTGCATCTGTAAAGGCAAAATGCAACACTTAACAGGGGCAGCATTGTTCACACCAGACAGAGCAATGATTCCACCATACTTAAGGAGGGCAAACACAGTCTACACAATAGCATAATTTGCCCATCCCAAAACAAATGCACATAACCCACGGGAGCCCCAAAATGGTGAGTAAGCACAGGATCAAGGGGGACTGATTCTTTCATGGCTGTACTGTCCTCTGGGTTTCTGTGCCTTGGAGAGAGCCAACAGCTGCAGGAGGCCCCATACTGAACACCGTCCCCACATTTTCCACAGGAATTCATCCTGGAAGATATCTCACTGCTGAGGGTGACTTTGAAAGCAAGGCAGGGTCTTCTCCCGCCCTGGCCCATATGCAGCAATGGTCCCCCCGCCCCTCATGGCACAGTGGCGAGGACATGTTAGTCTGACTGGAACAAGGACCACAGTGACTCTCCCATGAAACCTGCGCAAGTGCTTTGCCTAAGTTCTGGATGAGACCTTCGGAGAGATCACTGAGGCCAATTACCGTGATGTGAGAGAGCACATCAACGCCCTATTCCACATCTAGGCATGGATGCAGCCCTATCCTGCCTTGCCCCAAGAGCCCGCACCGACTAACTTCCTTCCCAAAATAAAAGCTGCTTACCGGGAACCTTCTCTGATGTTGGTGCTTCCCCAAGCACCCCAGCTGCTGTGACTAGTTACCTTCCTCCTCGCTTGAGAACAGCTCCTGGCTGAATGCATCTAGAGATTCCAGGGTGTCTTTCTCCTCCTCAGCACCCTCGCTCCTGCTTTGCTGCTCCTCCTCCTCCTCCTCCTGCCTTGGACTGAGCTCTGAAGTGTCCATGGTGGTATTCGGAGTGGAGGTGGGGTCACCCCCAAGTATTGTGTCCAGCTCTTTGTAAAAACAGCAGGTCAGGGGGGCAGCACTGGAGTGGTGGTTTGCCTCGCGGGCTTTGTGATAGGCATTCCACAGCTCCTTCGCTTCAACCTTGCACTGCAGAACGTCCTGGTCATGGCCTCTTTCCATCATGTCCCTTGATATCTGCCTGAAGGTATTGTAATTCCTACGGCTGGAGTGCAGCTGGGACTGGACAGCTACCTCCCCCCAAACACCGATGAGATCCAGCACCTCGCCATTGCGCCATACTGGGGATCGCCTGGCATGTGGAGGCATGGTCACCTGGAAAGATTTGCTGAGAGCACTCCACGCCTGGCTGAGCAAACAGGAAGGGGATTTTCAAAATTCCGAGAATTTAAAGGGTGGGTCTGATGGTTGGTCACCTGAGGGCAGGGCAGTAGAGATCAAAGTGATGACCAGAGTGGCTAGAACAGGCATCGTGGGACACTGCTAGAGGCTGATCAGAGTGCATTAACAGACCAGGGCATCCACACTGACACCGTGGTGCTCCAGCAGGGGCGCATCAAATGTTATTCCACTCACTGAGGTGGAGTACCAGGAGTGCTCTAGCCGTGGAGTCAGAGCACTCTACGTGCCTTGCCAGTGTGGACGGGTTGTGAGTTAGCGCACACTGGGCTGCTTTAATGCGCTCTAACTCACAAGTGTAGCCAAGCTCTAAGAAAAGGAGAAGTTGCAGTAGAGCCTGACGTAGGCGTTGTGCAGTAAGAAAAGTCCTGTAATAAGAAATTGGTTTTTTAAAGTATGCCGTAAATAAGAAGTGAGGCCGGGAGCCAGCAAGATTTCTGCATAATGCCTGGGGTAATTTAGTGACGCAAAACACAGGTACGCTTGCGAGAAAATTGAATAAATTCTTCCCCTTGCTATATAAAGGCACAGATGGTACTGACTTGTGACAAGGGACTCCCAGGACAGGGAAATGGAATCAGAGGGTCAAATTCTGCACTCTGTTACAATGGAATAAATCTGAATTACTTTTCATTCCAATTAATGCAGTTACTCTGCATTTACACAGCGGTGTAAACGAGAACAGAATTTAGTCCCTGGTGTTTGGGAGGTGAAAGGAAGATCCAGGAAGGCTGCAGAGGTTCAGAATGGGGAGGGACAGATTCTGCCACTTGTGTTGAGGAGTATGTCACTCTGAGGGCAGCGCTAGTGGCTTCAATGATACTACTCCTCTGATAAGGTATTACCCACGTAGGGCTGGATTCTACCAGTCCTTTCTGAACCCCTTGGGGCTGTAAAATAGGGGTCTAAACCTGCAGCCCTTGCTCCTGATGACTCTACTCCTTAGCTAGAGTTTGACCCCCTTACGTGGGTTGAGTAATACCTTGCTCCGTACACGCTTTCTGACTGTAGTGGAGCTTCCCCTAGAGTAAGGTGCTCTGCAGTGCAAGTAAAGGCACCAGGCCCTGCCCTAGTGTGATTAAGGGCTGTATACTGAGGCCCTTGGTCTTTAAATCTTTAACTAACAAGCTCTATCTCTCAAGATTACTGACTTCCAAGCCAATGCTGTCAGAGCTGGGAGAACTGCCACAGCCTTCCACCTGGCATTTAGAGCTTTCACTCCCACTGCAGAGATGAACAAAACTGACAAACCCTGATCAAACTTCACAGAACACTTTGAAGCCTCCAGTGTAGTTTGGTTCAGGGTAGGGTCTGGGACGGATGAAGGTGGTGGGTTGCTTATTTTAGCCAGCCAGTGTGTTCGTCTCTAGCATAGCGCTCCAAGGTTATCTGCCAGCAGGGAGTGTACTGGAAGCACTAAGCAAGGACAGAACAAGGCAGCCACCTAGATGGCTATGATTTCATTAGCCATTGGATTTACACAAGGAAAGTCATGCCTAACAAATCTAGTGTCCCAAGGAAGAGTTTCTGGGACAGGAACAAAAAGTGTTGGAGCGGGAAAGGAATGGCTGGGACTTTCTGATGCACCAGAAACAATTCCCTAATATGCACTAAACAGCCATGTTCTAGAGTGGTAGCGGGGTTGCCAATTGGAGGTGTAGAGTTTTGCACCCCCTCTGTAGAACTTTTTTTGTCTATAAGGGTGGGGGAGAGGGGTTAACATCTTCAATGGAAAAGGAGCTGTCTAGGATCGAAGAGAAATGGGACAATTTTGAGCGGTGCTGGTTTGAGATGGAAAGAGGTGTGACGAACAGAACATCATGAAGGCCAGCATCAAAACTCTTTTATTTTGGTTCACTTTTTGCTGAGTCAGGCCATCGGAGATTATTATCAGCATTCTGGAAGAAGGAACATGCAGTGCAATTATTGAACGAGGTGATGATGATTCAAAATTTGGGGAGGGAAGAAGAGGAGAATGGAGGCCAAAGAAACAAAGTATGACTTGGCTCATTTCAGAATCTGACCTGAGACGTGGGTTTTGGATGAGATATATGTAGAAACAAGTATAAAGAGAGAGCTTTGCCCAGGGGCGGCTCTAGACATTTCGCTGCCCCAAGCACGGCGGCATGCCGCGGGGGGCGCTCTGCTGGTCGCCGGTCTCGTGGCTCCGGTGGACCTCCCACAGGCATGCGTGCAGAGGGTCTGCTGGTCCCGCAGCTCTGGTGGACCTCCCACAGGCGTGCCTGTGGAGGGTCCGCTGATCCTGCGGCTCCATCAAAGCCATGGGACCAGCGGACCCTCCGCAGGCACGCCTGCGGGAGCTCCACCGGAGCCACGGGAACAGCAGACCCTCTGCAGGCATGCCGCCAAAGGCGGCCTGCCTGCCGCCCTCCCAGCGACCAGCAGAGTGCCTCCCGCAGCATGCCACCCCAAGCACCCGCTTGGCGTGCTGGGGCCTGGAGCCACTCCTGGCTTTGCCAAAAGTATCCCCATAATGGCTAGTTACAGAAACTTCGCCTGTATGATCTTCTGTTCTATACAGGTTCTTACCCACTCCCCTCACTGTTGTATCTGACCACTTTCCAGTAGTGCGACAGCCCATACTGAGAACAAAGGGGCCGTGTGACTTTGGGCTGCAGGGTCTGTGGGGCAGGGGTGAGGAGTACAGAGGGCAGTCAGGACATACAGTATGCTGAGGGAAGAGAGATCAAGGAACAGAGAGAGGAGCAGCTTCCTGGCCCCATGGTACAGCTGGAGAACTGAGGCATAGAGAGACTAAATGACTTGCCCTAGGTCATCCAGGAAGTCTGTGGCAGAGCAGGGAATTGAGCTATGAGCCAGAATCCCTCAGCTGCCACCTTACTGAACTGAAGGGGCCTGATTCTTATCTCATTTATCCCTGTGTAAATCTGGAGTAATTCCAGTAAAGCCAATGGAATTACTCCACCACTCACACAGGTTTGATGATGAATCAGGATCAGACGCTCCGTTCCTGTAGTCTAGAACTGGGGACAGACAGCAATTTTCCAAGCGTCTCTAAGGGTTTGTTTCCCAGTTGTTCCCACAGCCTTAATGATTTGGTTGCTCCCCCACAAAGCATTGCTTGGTCCAGCTGCCCTGGAGCACACCTTAGTCAAGTAGCCCCTTCTGGATGAAAGACGGGGGTGGAGGGAGAGAGGGAATACAATTTGTGAAAATGCATGAAAACTGGAAATGTTGAAATTTGAAAAGTCAGCCAGCTCTAGAATTGGTTGGAAAATGGTGCAAAAATTTCATCCAAAAAGTGTTTCCTTCCCTTTTTTTCATCAAGACTTGAAATGTGAAAAGAAAAAAATGTACTAGTCCTCTCACTTCTACCCATCAGGCTTTGCAAGTTGCAGGCTAGCCTGTAAGCTCCCTCTGGTAATGGAATCAGAAGGGGACAGATTCTCTCCCCCTCACCCCACTACTTGACTCACAGGACAGAAAAATCCCCTTTTTTAGATCTTTTCAGGCAGCTTGGGGTGCTTTAAATCATACAGTTGGCTTTGTCTATGGTCCAGTGTGTTGTTCACTGATGCCCCAGTCCAGAAATGTGCATCCTCGTAACTGGCAACTGTACTGGGGTGAGAGCCAAGATCATTAAGTGAATCAGGCACAAATGGGGAGCTGGATTAGAAAGGAGATGGCTTCCCTTGATATGCACGCACTGTGCCATGAGAAGGGACTTCAAGAGAAACTACACTGCAGTTTAATTGGGGTTGGGGACAACAAGATATTCTTTCTGCTCTGTGTGCACTGGGAGGTTTCTGGGCACATCTGACTAGCTCATCTGCTAACACAATGCCAATTAACTGTGCAAGCCACAAAATCTCTAGCAGCAGAAAATGTCCCAGCTCATCTGAACAGCACCCACAAGCAGAGGCTCATGCTGCTTAATAATTCAACTAGCACAAACAGTTGTGAAACCTTCTTGCTGGCATTACATCCAGTTAAGCTAGGCTTGAATTTGGCCCCAAGGTCATTATAATTCTTAAACTGTAATACGCTTTGTGGATGTGTCAGGCAGATTCCTATTTTCCTTGTTCTCATTACAGGATCAGGTTCCGATCTCAATTGCTCTGGGATAAGTTGATGGATTTAAACTGGTTTAACAGAGAGCCAAATCTGGCCTAACATCTTGAAAATGTGAAGCAATTCAAAACTAGTCAAGGTAAAGTTAATTCTAGCTCCAGCCTCAATGGGTTAGCCACAGGGGCTTCCCTGGCAGAAGTTCTTAGCCCATCCTCTACTGGTGGAGTAGCACCACACCCCTGGGTGGGTGGAGAGTAGCAGGGATTGAACGTGAGAATGGGATCTCCTGATATAAAAGCATGAACTGCTCTGTTAGTTAAGACTATAGCAGTCTCATCAGTGGCCTAGTCATCACCAGAAAGGGAAAGAGCATCACATAGAGAGAGTTACCCTAGCTCCCTGCTTCAGGGAGGCCTCTCTGCCTTTTATCTTTGCTGCGTGGAAACTAATGAGAGCCATCTGATCTGGCTGCCAAGGTGAGTCACCAGAGTAGCTCGGCAGGTCCAAGAAGCTGTTGCAGTTTCTGTGCCTTACAGAAGAGGAGGAGAGAGTACTGTAGAGCTGAGAGATTCCCCTCACTGTGTCTGACAGCCAGAATAGCCTATCATGATTATAAATGGTTAGAGCAGTGGCCAGAGACCTGGGCTCTCTTCTCTGCCACAGACTCCCTGACTAACCTCAGGCAAGTCACCTAGCCTCTCTGTGCCTCACTTCCCCACCTGTGAAATGGGAATAATAGCAGTGCCCTGCCACACAGGAGTGAGGCAAAATCACAAAAGGGAATGAGGGTTCATACGTCAATAGATGACACTGTTGTGCTGGGTTTTGAATTCTTAAAATTCCACTGTCTCTCTAAAGGGCAAACATGACCAGATGTAATGGCTGGAGTTCAGCATGCCAAGATAAAGTTGCTGCAATCGTGTATCTTAGCCAGCTGTTAATAGGCAGATAAATGCTAAGGCTAGCAGGGGAGGAACTATTGCAGTGCATGTGTGAGAGCTGCTGTGATCCAAATAAGGACACATCTGAGGTGAGTTAATTAGTACTGGAATTTCTATCAGAGATGATGTATTGGCTGCTTTGCAGTGCTCTAACTGTGTGCAGCCAAGGCCCACAAAGTATAGTCAAAGTTTAAAACAAAAAAAGAAAAAGTATGTAATGTTGGTGACCAAGAGGCTGCTGAATGTAGTCAGTGGAGTGTTCTGTTTGGTGGTACGATATTCATGAACTGGGGTGAACCAGGAACCAAGCTGATTAAATGAGCTTTCTACAAATGATAGGGATAGAGCTGGGAGGAAGGGACTGATAACCCAAGATCAGGATTCACCTCAGTGCTGTATCATGGTTATAATTGATCATCTGCCATCAGTGTGCTTGGTGCTGTACAAAATCTAGAGGAAGATATTGTCTGCCTCACAGAGCCTGCAATCTATGCACCTGAGCTTCAGTGGGTAATATGCTTTGTGGATGTAATATGACTGCATGAGTAGGCACTACTTGATAGGAGGAAGGGTTGCAGAGCTGGACCATAAGCAAGACATCAACAAACTTCATAGACACATAAATGAGCCAGATTCTACCATCCTGACTCAGATTCAGAAATGGTCCTGTTGATTTCAGCTTGCATAGTATGGTACTACACAGTGTGGCCCCAGGCTACGGCGTCAATACTAGTCAGCATTCTAGACAGTAATTAGAACAAGGAAGCATGCTATTAGATAATCAGTGTTAGGGTATCACTGAGTAGCAATGGGACTCCTCCTGGACTCAGATATTATTCCACATGAGTAAGGTTATCAGAGCCTGGCCTTTAGAGATCAGCAGAGTATGGAAAAGTTGATGTTATCGGGGTTAGTGAAGTGGGAGCTATTTCCTGTCATTGAGACCAATGTTGAGTGCATCTAGGACTACTCGCAGAGTAAGGTGTTCCTCATTGTGAGTAAGAGCGGCAGACTCGGGCTCTAAATAGATCAGGTGCACTCCTGTGAACTCCAGTGGCTTTCACCTGACACCGATCTCTGTGTTCATTGTGGTTGTGTCAGCATACTCATGAGTGCACTCCCATGACCTTGTGAACTCCCATGGCCTTTTCGTGCAAGCCCTGCAAGGCAGAGGAAAAAGGTCGGAAACTTCATGTACAGTGCTTGTGAGTCCCAGCCCAGCAAGGCCAGGGCCTTGGATGGCAGACTCCATGTTTACTTAGCAGGCACGAACATTTATTCAAAGATTAAACACATTCAGAGCTAAGGGGCTGGAGGCTGGACTGCTTTGCGGGGAAACAATGCATAGAATGAGAGGTATAATCAGTCCTGGAATGGTGTACAAGCACATACGCCCTCCCTCCCCTGCCCGTTGTTAACATTCATTGCAATCTACAAAAGAAGTGGTTCCATATTTTTAGGTCCTGTATACATTGGGGAAATTTTTCTACTTGGTTTTAAAGTTGGTTCAGCAGAGACAGTTTTAAAATCAGTTAGAACAGATTTAAGGAGTTTAAGGTGGCCTGATTGATCCATTTTCCCTTAACTCAGTGGTTCTCAACCAGGTGTGCATGTACCCCTGGAGGAACACAGAGGTCTTCCAAGGAGTACATGGGGGAAGGGATAGCTCAGTGGTTTGCGCATTGGTCTGCTAAACACAAGGTTGTGAGCTCAATCCTTGAGGGGGCCATTTAGGGATCTGGGGCAAAAATACATCTGGAGAATGGTCCTGCTTTGAGCAGGGGGTTGGACTAGATGATCTCCTGAGCTCCCTTCTAACCCTGACATTCTGTGATAACTCATCTAGATATTAGCCTAGTTTTACAACAGGCTGCATAAAAAACACTAGCAAAGTCAGTACAAAAGAAAATTTCATTCAGACAATGACTTGTTTATACTGCTTCATACACCATACACTGAAACGTAAGTACAATATTTATATTCCAACTGGTTAATTTTATAATGATAAGGTAAAAATGAGAAAATCAGCAATTTTTCATTAGCAGTGTGTTGTGACACTTTTGTATTTTTATTTCTGATTTTATAAGCAAGTAGTTTTTAAGGGAGGTGAAACTTGGGGGTACGCAGGGCCGGCGCTTCCATTTAGGCGGCCTAGGCAATCGCCTAGAGTGCCAGGATTATTGGTGGGTGGCATTTTGCCAGAGGGGGCGGCAGGCGGCTCCGGTTGACCTGCTGCAGTCGTGCCTGCGGAGGGTCCGCTGGTCCGTGGCTCCAGTGGAGCTGCCACAGTCGTGCCTGCGGATGGTCGGCTGCTCGCGCAGCTCCGGTGGACCGCCCGCAGGCACAACTGCGGCAGCTTCACCGGAGCCGCAGACCAGTGGACCCTCCGCAGGCATGACTGTGGCAGCTCCCACCAGAGCCGCGGGACCAGCACGCGGGGCAGCGAAATCGCCATGCACCTAGGGCACTAAAACCCCTAGCGCCAGTCCTGGGGGTACGCAAAACAAATCAGACTCCTGAAAGGGGTACAGTAGTCTGGAAAGGTTGAGAGCCACTGGTTTCAAGACCTCAGGTTACCTAAGACACCTAAAACTGGGTTAGCATTACGGTTCTAAGCAGTATTAAAACCGGTTAGACAATTTCACTGCTGTTGATGGGACACTGAAGTCTCAGAGTAAAATTCTGGCCCACACTGAAGTCAATGACAAAACTCCTATTGACTTCCATAGGGCCAGGATTTCACCCTCCTGCGTCTTTCATAGAATCATAGACTATCAGAGTTGGAAGGGATCTTAGGAGGTCGTCTAGTCCAACCCCCTGCTCAAAGCAGGACCAATCCCCTGTTGTGGCAGAACCTAATCCTTTCCTATTGTGGACAGCTTCTTAAAACAGGGATCCTCTTGTGCAGATCTCTCCTCTCCATCCCAATTTTACTCTTTCCTCGCAGCAGCACTGTGCATGAAAAAGCGAGGGAGACAGGGTTTCCTGTATTAACTAGATTTTTCCCTAATGCCTGGTCTCTCACACAGTTTGTACCGATATAACCATTTTGACTAGGATCTCCTGATTTTTTTTAACTGATATAGTTATACTGGTACACCTCCTAATATAGACACGGTTATATTGGTATAAAAGTGTTTCATACCAGTCTAGCTTATTCCCCTTCTCTTATGCGGGTGGTGGTGGTGGTGGGAAACTTTACCAGTACAAGCACCTTTATGCTGGGATAATTGTATTTGCACTGCAGGGGTCATACTACTTTAACTATACCATTATAGTTAAAGCGTTGCAGCTTTTGGGTGAAGACAAGTCCTTAAAGAGAGCAGGGCTGGGCTACAAGAAGTAGGAAACATCAAGGCTTACATCTTTCCAGGTGCTTCATCATTGTGACAGAGGCATTCCACTCACCACCTGGTGCTGCTCCATACCCCACACTTGGAAAACCCTTGGTTCAAAAAAAATTAGAAGTACTGCCGGTGGTTCTAAATGAGACAGAAAGTGGGATGGAGCTGGTAGCCAGACAGCAATTCTCTTTCCTGGACATTTTCAGGTTAATATCATTATAAAGTTGAATGCTATATCATCCCTCTCACTGGTTTACACATTTGTTATCAGAGTTCAGGGAATGGATTCCAGTGACCTTTAGCAGAGTTCTCCCCCCTTTTCTCTAAACTCTGATGACTTTTGTGCATAGTGATTAGATAGCAATAAGGATTTCTGATATAAATACAGGTCATGTTTCTTTTTTCTCCATTAACACAGGGTCAAATTCTGAGGTCCTTACTCAATATTTACTCTGGCAAACTCCCATTCAGGCCAACGAGAATTTTGCTCAATTAGGAATTGGATCTGGCCTCTGGACATTCTCTGAACTCTAAAAAATGAAAATGAGCACAGGAAAAACCATCAGACACAAATGAATAATTCACTCTTAACTGCTGGCAGGACAAAGTAGGCCATGTACGTACAGAGAAAAGAAGTGACAAGGATATAAGAAGCCACACCGCAGCTGCTGTACATCAGCATATCTCCATGGAAGCTAACAGCGCAACATCAGTTTACATTGGCGGGGGATCTGACCCTAGGGGGTGATATATAACAATACTGATCCTATGGACCAGCTTCTCCGGTGGACTGTGGCTGCTTTGCACTACATGGTTGGTGTCGTTTGGTCCTAAAGCTGGTTTAACCAGGCCTAGAAGGATCACCACCATATAAAAGGGATACTACCATGGTGGAGGGGCTCCTATGACACTAGGTCTCCTTGTTGCTGGTGTAGCAGGATCCTCTTTGCTACACCAAATCAGCTGCAGATTTGGCCCCTCGAAGCTGATGACAACTTGCCTGAGCAGTTTATTTTCACAAGATAGTGTCCCAATGGTGGTGATGCCATTAATGCCGAGGTGGCTGTTCCATCCCAAGACCTGGTTTGAGTTGCTTTAACATTCTAAAAGCCACTGGGCTGGATTCTGCTCTCAGTCAGTAATAACTTCCCTGAAATCAGTGGGCCGGATTCTCTGGACTGCTGAGAAGCACTGGGGCAGGAAAGAAATGATGGCAGCTTTTAAGTTACTCCCCTGATCCTGGGGGGCCCAGTCCCCAGGACAAATCAGAAAAGCACGTGAAGTGCTCCAGCTTGTGTTTGCTGAGAACACCTGCTGGAGTCCTTGTCTGGCCAGATGTGCTCAGAGGAAGTCAGCTTTCTGGCATGGGAACAGGGTCACTGTAATCAGATGCATTACCTTGCTCAGGCTGAACTTTCTCCTGGGAGGAATTACCCAGAAGAGAGAGATGCAGTAGGGTGACATGGCCTTACTAAACCTCTGACTGGAGAAACTGCAGCACCTGCCTCAGCTTCCATTTTAAACTGTGCCAGCACATAATGACAAGAGATCGCCAGCTCTGTGCTTAACAGCAGCCCATTAAAACAAACAAAAGGAAGTATTTTTTCACACAATGCCAGTCACCCTGTGGAACTCCTTGCCAGAGGATGTTGTGAAGACCAAGACTATAACTGTGTTCAAAAAAGAACAAGACAAGTTCATGGAGGATAGGTCCATCAGTGGCAATTATCCAGGATGGACAGGGATGGTGTTGCTAGCCTCTGTTTGCCAGAAGGTAGGAATGGGCAACAAGGGATGGATCACTTGATGATTACCTCTTCTGTTCATTCTCTCTGAAGCATCTGGAATTAGCCACTGTTAGAAGACCAGATACTGAGCTAGATGGACCTTTGGCCATTCTTATATTCTTATGTTCACCCATGCTCTGCTGTGACCTTCTTAGGTCCCAAGGGCCTCACAGTGGGGTACTTTGCTCTCTGAACTGTTTGTCAGTGGCAGGTTAAGCTTGGACAGTTCTTATTTAATTAGAAACTCCAAGATAAAAGTACAAAGCCAAAGAAATTAATTCTTGAGGATCACCCTTGGCTGGAAGATAGGAGCCTGGTGGTAAAAGCATGGCCTAGAGCCCAGGATATCCAGCTTCAATTCCTGTCTCTGCTGGAGATTTTGTGTATGACTTTCGGCAAGTCACTTTATCTCTCTGCACCTCAGTGCCCCATCTGTGAAATGGGGATAATAATGCTCCATTTCTCCTTGGTCTCTTGTTTATTTAGACTGTAAGCTCTTCAGAGCAGGGCCTGTCCTTCTGTACAGCACCTAGCCCAGAGCTGGCCTGACCCCATTTGCGTCCGTTAGGTGCTACCACAATATAAAAGGTAAGAAATAGAAATATATAATATATTTTGGGGTTGTTTTCAACCTCTCTAATATTAGAGAAACCTTTCCAAACTGTGCTATGTAATGCAAAAATAAGTGGCCAATCTAGTGAGTAATAAATTTAGATCCAATAGGCTGAGTGACCAGTCTAGTGATAAAATTAATACCCAATTGCTTTCTGAATCAGGCTTTTTCTTTGAAGTCAAAGGCTCACTGTACTTTCTTGTAACAACTGTCTGACTTGAATTCTGTGGAAGGATTGCATGCTTAACAATGCCGGTACTGCACAAAGTGGGCTGCTGTTTTATCCATGACTCTTTATTCATGAAATGCAGGAGTTATGAAGCTAGTTCGTGTCTCTATGGTTACACAGAATAATAGAGAGGCTTTCAGTGTGTATCCTTGGCAGGGGCTGGAAATGCTCAAAGAAGGTCTTTTCAGTTATAAATCAGGTGGGTGATAAGAAGACCTCCATGTGATAGCTGGATTGCTGCTATATCACAATTATATAAATAGCCTATGCTGAAAGATTCACTGTAAATTAGCTTCTAATTTTTTAGAACGTAGCCAGGGCAGTGAATGCAAGGCTGGAAAGTGGACTTCAAAATGGTTGGGGACTCAGTTCTGCAACCCACAGTCAGACAACTCACATTCATAAATTGCTAATTTCAGGAATAGCCTCTGGGTTCTGGACCTTGGAGCTAGCACGTAATTGGACTGCGAAGTGTCAAAGTGAGATTTGCTGAATGTAAATATCAGGGATCGGGAGAATCTCAAAAGGGTCAGAGAGTCTGCAAGTTTCTCTGAACTAATAACACTTAACATTTTCAGATGTGTCACTGCAATCAGCCCAGTGAGGGAAAATTCAAATCCACTTGCATCTGCCATCTCATATTCCAACTCCTTTTCATACACCCAGCACTGTAGAACTCATTCCAACTCCTATTGAAATCGCAAGGAAAAATTCCCAGAGAGTTCAAAGGATGTTGGATCAGGACCTACAGGTGGCCCCAGTATTGAAGAAATAACCCTGAAGTCACATTAGGCGTCTAATGGAACAAACATATCTTGTATTTATGAAGGCTCAGGAGAAGTAGGGTATAGTTCACCCTAGAATTGGGTTGGTTTTACTGCTAATTAGGGCTGGTTGAAATGCAGAATTTTTGTTTCATGGGAAATTCTGACATTTTTAAACTTCCTTTACTCCACATTGGAATGAGAAGTTGAAGATTTGAAATTTCCCATAAAACAAAATTTCAGAAAAAATGTGTTTTGGAAATATTGAAATGACCTTTATGGAAGTGCTTTGGTTCAATAAGGTGGAAGAACTTTGTTTCGACTTTAGCATTCTGACTATTATATTAGCTGTTGTATATTATACATTACATTGGACTTCACCATTTTGAATATAATCAAAGCACTTCAACAAACAAAACCTTTTGATAATTTTTCATTGGAAATGATGAAATTGATACATTCTCCTGAAACATCTTGATTTAGTCCAATCAGCATTTTCTGAGGAGAAAACTGTCTTGTTGGAAAATTGTATGCAGTGATGTTGTAGCCGTGTCAGTCCCAGGGTATAAGTTAACGAGCCTTTTATTGTAGACATTATTGATTTGCAGCAGTAATCGCATGATTATGGTTAAAGAGGCACTTTCATTATAAGCCTTTGCTGAAAAAGGCACTTTTCGGTTGCTGTGATTCTTGTGCAGACTTGTTTTATAGCCTAAAGGTGGATTTTGGGGGGGAAGGCTGATAAAATTCTGCAATTTTTGAGATATCTGAGTATGGGCAAAAGCTTTAGGTGCTTTACAGATCATGTGAAAGATGTGGTCTCTGCTGTAAAGACCTTCCAAGGGAAATATCACATGCTAGGCTGAGTAGATATAGGGCAAAGGGGCTTGGGCAGGGAGGAGGGAGATTACAACACCAAGAAGTTGGCATTTGAGAGCACACAGATAACGGATGGGTTTACAGGTAGTTTAAAGCTGGTTTTGTATTGTTAGTCTAGACTCAAATTTAGATGATAGTCTGTCAAGATTTAGGGCACCATCTCAACCTGTCTCAGTCTAGCAATCTGTGGCTTCGTCTCAGCTTCCTTCATCTAAATGTCTCCAAGGCAGAAGTGCTTCTCTCAGGCAAGAAGAACATCCTTACACACAACTTTGCCTTTGTCTCCCTCCTCCTCATCTCTCATTTACCCATATCTCTTTGGTCTGCGTATCTGCCTATCATCTCTGGATCACTCGCATCCTCTGGGCCCTCCATGGTTACACTCCGCCTGTGGAAGTTACACTGGGAGTATGCTGTGAGGATTCCTCCTCTGTGCTAAAACCCCTCTCTCTCAAGGTTGTTTTCTAACTCTCCTCCTGAGTGATGGGCCAGGAGCTGGCCCCTTGAGCAGCTAAAACAGAGGTGGGCAAACTACGTCCTGCGGGACTGTCTTGCCTGGCCCTTGAGCTCCCGGCTGGGGAGGCTAGCCCCCAGCTCCTCCCCTTCTGTCCCGCCTTCCCTTCAGCCACACCACCATGCAGGCAGTGTGGCTTGCGCCCACCACCCTCCCAGGCTTTCCAATAAGCCAGTCCTGCCGCTCTGAGAGGTATGGTAAAGGGGTGGGGAGCGGGGGGAGTTAGATAAGAGGCAGGAGGTCCTGGGGGGCAGTCGGGGATGGGGAGCAGTTGGATGGGGTGGAGGTTCTGGGGGGGTGGTCAGGGGATGGGGAACAGGAGGCAGTTTGATAAGTATGGGAGTCCCAGGGGGCCTGTCAGGGGACGAAGGTGTGGATAGGGGTCAGGACAGTCAGGGGACAGGGAGCAGGGGGGGTTGGATGGGTTGGGGGTTCTGAGGGGGGGAGTCAGGGGGCGGAAAGTGCGAGGGAGCAGATGGGGGGGCAGAATGTTTGGGGAGGCACAGCCTCATGCCAAAAAGTTTGCTCACCCTTGAGCTAAAAGGTGGCTAGAGACATCTAGTGGTGGGAAGTCGTTGCAAGAGAGATTAGTAATATGCCCAGTGTAAGACGAAGGGCTTGTCTACTATATGGAAGTTTGCAATGAAAACATCCCCAATGCAGATGACCCATAAGTGAGAAATGAAGGCTCACTGTCTGTTCTGCCACTTTACCCCAGACAACCACCTACAGGCTAACAATCAAGCTGTGTACATGAGCGGGTTAGGAATTTTGAGGGCTTAGGAGAAAAATGCAGATTTGCTGAACCTCACATGTTTTACGGAGGCACATTGGGTTTGATGAACTTCAGACGAATCACAGGCTGGGTTCTGGCAGAACCCAGCCTGCCAGGCGGGCTTCCCTCTGAAACCTGCCTGCCTTGCTGCCAGCTCGCCTGGTGCACTGCTGGAGAGCCCAAGCTACCGGGGTCTGTAGCTTCAGGGAACCCTTGCCACGTGGACTCCCCCAGGGTTGAGGACCCCAGGGCTGCCAGCCTCCCTGCCCCAGAGCTGGCTCTAGGAGCTATCCACACTCCCTCATGTGCAGTGTGATCACATCACCCACCTCCTCAGAGCCAGGTTGCTGCCCGACTCCTGACGCTCCAGCTCAAAACTGCCCTTGTTTACAAAACCTTCCCTGGATTTGCTCTCATTTAGCTCAGGGAAATTCTGTCTATCCTCCATTCACTCCTATTCCTGCTTTGTTCTGGCTTCCTCCCTGGCCCTTGCAGTCTCACCACTGATTGGAGAGCCTTCTCCTGCACAGCCTCTGCTATCTGGTGTCTTGTCTATCTGCCTGTTTGACTCTCCATCTATTTTCAAATCTCCTCTGAAAAGTTCTTTTCTCCCTTGTCTCTGTGTCTAAATTTTCCTCCCTCTGCTTTCATTTTGTGCATTTTTATGGCCTTTTTTTTAAACTATGGAAAACACTGGGATATGGATTGTACAGCAGGCACTATATAAAATAAAGTTCTGCTGTACTTTTAAAGATGCATGAATAGGTGTTTCCCCCTGGTGGCTATGTTGTAGAACTACTTCAATCAATGCAGCAATTTAACAGCTGTTTGGCCTCATTTTACCCTCCACCCTACTAAAATACAGAGCTAAATCTACAAAAGGACATTGCCACCGTAATGCACACCTCTCAACCTGACAAGAGCTGAGGGTGAGACAAAAAGGGCAAAGATGATCATGAGGTTAAGGCAGTGCGCTTGAACTCAACACCTGGGTTCAATTCCTGGCTCTGCTACAGATTCCCTGTGTGACTATGGGCCTCAGTCTCCAATAATACTTCCTTTTATTTAGGCTTATCTGTTTAAATTGCAAGTTCTTCAGAGAATGGACCGTCTGTATTTGGATCAGAATGTGTATCAGTACAGCACCTACAACAATGGAGCCCTGATCTCAGTTGGGTTTCTAGGTTCTAGTGTCCAAAATGAAAGACTCAAAAAGGCAAATTAAAATTCAGGATGAGGGAGAATTACTTATCCCCTTCACATAAGTTTTCCTTAACCTCAATTGGTTCAGCATTTCTGATGTAAATAATAATTATGGATCCTGTAAATATACCTCATGTTTCATATCTTTTTTTGCCACAGTTGGCAGGTGCAGAAGGCATGAAAGAAAATGCTCCGGTTTAATACTTTTGCTTGTTGTTCCACATTGGTAATATGCGCCTCAAATGTTTTACTTTCACTGCTTCTTTAAGCTGGGCTGAGCTAGAGTGACCAGACAGCAAATGTGAAAAATCGGGACGGGGGTGGGGGGTAATAGGTGCCTATATAAGAAAAAGACCCAAAAATCGGGACTGTCTCTATAAAATCGTGACATCTGGTCATCCTAGGCTGAGTATTGTTCTGTCCAACAACTTAGACATATTTGATGTTTCCTGAATATTCTGGTTTGTATCCTCGGAATTTACAGAAACACATATCAGTATCCAAAGTGCACTGAATTCCATGAACGAGAGGGAGAAAGAAAGGGAAAGTGAGTTTGTAAATAGTTTCAAATTTCTGTAATACAATCATCACTAGATGGCATCACAGGAAAAAGAATGAATGACGGATGCTCTTTGAGGTTCAGAATCTTTTGGCTGAGTCCCACCATTCCCATTCCAGTCCATCCAAAATACAGCTGCTAAAATTACCTTCCTTCCACCTCAAACTGTTCTCTGTTTGAATCCCATCTCTAGCTCCTCATCACCAACTGGATCTATTTAAACTTCTTGTTTTTGCCTCCAAGGCTCTCCACAGTGCTGGTAGGGTTGCCAATTTTGGTTGCACATATTCCTGGAGGTTTCATCACATAACATAAGCTTTAATTAAAGATTAATCTTTAATTCCTGGAGACTCTAGGACAAACTTGGAGGGTTGGCAACCGTAAACTCTGGCCCAGCTAGAATCCTGTACTGCATGCCCTTCTGCTCCATTCACTCTGTCAATGACAGGGGCCTCAGATTGTCCATTCATTTCCTTCTGTCAGTCTCACTTCCATGCCTATTACCCACACTCTCAGAATGTCTGGCCACCGCAAAGGCCTGATGCTGCAAGGTGCTGAACTCCTCACAGGTGGTGCTGAGTCCCCTGAACTACTAGTGGCTTCAGTGGGAGCTGACGGTGCTGGCACCTTGCAAGATATAATAGAAAGTTGGCTGGGAAAAGGAGCTGCCAAGGGGTATCAGAAAGTGTGTGAGAGAACATCCTACTAGGAAGCCTAATCTCTGCTCCATTGCCCACCATCAGGGTGTAGACGTGGAGCCAGCCTGACGGTATGTTTTCTACAAGATTGTGATCTGGGATGATGTGACCTACAGAGGCTGAAAGATTTTTGACCCAGGGTACAAACTACAGCTGGTTGGGAATTTTCCAGCAAAATGTCTGTTCATTGGAAAAAGCTGATTGGTCAAAACCAGAATTGTTTGAGAGGGAAAAGGTCTGTTTTGTTGACTCTCCCAATTTGAAAATGTTTCGGAGGAAAAGGTTTTTGAAATTGTCAGTGTGGAGATAAAGGAAGAAGGAGGCACGCGTTAGGGCCCTAATTAGGCCCTGAGTGATTGCTACTTCCCACCACCCAACACAGATGTAATGAGGTTGAGTAGTGCCCATATAAGAAAAATTAAAACTACTGATTATTCCTCAAAGGATTTTTAATGACTTTTGACTATAAAGGCAACACAGACAAAATAAGAAAATCCAACACTGAATAAGGAATAATATAAATGGCAAGTTATACTGAAAACAAGCACAAGTACATGTACAATTATTATTCATTAGCTGCTTACTACTATTCTTAACGCTACAGTATCGATACAGACTTGAGATCAATTCAGCTCAAGCAAGCAGACTTCTTTACTCCATAAACTTACCCTGAATTTGTCCAAAAATACTTTACCCTTCAGTCAGCCGTTTTCCGCACTGGTCAGGTACAGATAGTCGACAAGTGCATGTCCCTTCGGTTCAGGGGGTGTGGGTCAGGTTTCCCTTATGACCGAAACACACCCACAGTCCCGTGCCTTCCTAGTTTTTATCTGATCTGCCGGCGGTATCTTAAAACAGGCCAACCAGTTAGGATCAGCCAAATCTCTAATGTGGTTTGCTTTGTCACTTTGACTGTATAATTTATGTTTACTTATTTCCTTGTAGCCATTTGTTCTAAATGTGGGTTAGACAAGCTGTGCCCGGGGGCACAACTTATCTTGCTTTATAGGAGTGAGCATACTGTGTTATCCGGTTGCAGCGTGTTTTGACCACAAGTCTTAGCCTACTTCTGCAAAGCGTGCCCTTTTTAACTTTGCAAAGTGGAAGTCTGAGGCCTAACATTGACAATACCTTTGTTCATTTTAAACTTGGCATAGGGTGACCAGACAGCAAATATGAAAAATCGGGATGGGGGTGGGGGGTCATAGGAGCCTATATAAGAAAAAGACCCAAAAATCGGGACTGTCCTTATAAAATCGGGACATCTGGTCACCCTAGCTTGGCAATACTTTTGTTCAGAGATTAATCACAGTCAGAATGGAACCTTTTGACATTTTTCTAAATGAAAAGTTTAATTTTCTGGTTTGAAATGACTTTTTCTTTCTAAATTTAATTTATTCAGACTTAAGAAAAGTTTATTTTTTTTAAAAACAAAGGTCAGAATTGAAACAAAATGTTTTGCAATGATCAGAACAAAATGTTTTCATTGATCCAATTTTTTTTTAAAAAAATCAGATTATTGACAAGTGCAAATAATCAAGATTTTGACTATTTGTCTTGACTCAAGATGGGAAGATCTTTTTGAAATCTCAAAAGCTCTTATGGGATGGGAAAACCATTTCCTGTCCTGCTCTGGGTCCACCCTGTGCACATAAAGCCCCCTTCCTGTGCCAGACCTGGGCAACCTTATTTAGTTAGGAAACAGCCTATGTAAGGCTCTTTAACAACTGCTGTTATATATTAGTTATATATTTTTATTTCTTTTACTAGGTTTTTATCATTTTGTTATTTTGGATATTTTACTGGGTTGTTTTGAAGGTGGATTTTCTTCCAATTTGGAGTTTCAAAATAAAATAAAAATATCCTCAGGTGAATTTAAACCCGTCTCTGCATTCAAATAGTTATATTTGTAATAGAATGTGAAACTGTATTATACTGTTTAGCTAGTAGGCGGAGCCATGTGTAATATACTTAAATCTGACAATAGCTGTTCCTGACAGTGCATTGAATGATCTTATGGTGAACCCATCTCTGATTACTTCTGGGGGAATTCTGCACCAAAAAATTAAAAATTATGTGCACAATATTTTCAATTCTGCATATTTTATTTGTCAAAATAACACAATGTATTCACACCAGTTTTAATTATTTTTGGTCATTTATTTCAAAATACCTGTCAGCAAGCATGTCTGTAACAATAGAGAGAAAAAAAAATTCAGGAAACGTTTTTTGACAAATAGATTCTTTACTAGGCATATTAATTCAGAACTCTGAGCAATAAATCATCTACTGTATATACTCGATCATAAGCCGGTTTGTTTATAAGCTGACACCCCCCACCCCAAGATGGATAACTAAAAATGGAAAAATTTTATGATCCATTCATAAGCTGACTCTATAATTCAGGAGCTGGCAAACTTTGGCTCTCTCAGGCCATCAGGATAAGCCACTGGCGGGCTGAGATGGTTCCTTATCTCAAGCATCTGCAGGCACAGAGGTCAATCTAAGTAAACAAAGTGTCCTGGTCCACCACGGGCTTACCCTGATGGGCCAGGACAGCATTTGGTGGGGAAATTTTGTGTGGGGGTGGAGAAGCTGGGGGTTAGAAGAGTAACCCCTGTGACCACCCCCCACATGACCCCACCCCTAGCCCAGAACCCCCCACATTTTCCCTATCCCATCCCTTCCCATCTTAGCTGAGGTGGGCCAGGGGAAGACGTCTCTGGCCTGGCTGGAGCTGCTCCAGCAGGCTGGGTGGCGTGGCCACAGCCTGCTCTGGCAGGCCAGACTGGGCAGTGCGGCTGCAGCCTGCTCTGGCGGGGCAGACTGGGCACTGTGGCTGCAGTGTGCTCTGGTAGGTGGGCCAGGCAGCATGGCCGCAGCGTGCTCCAGTGGGCAGGACCAGATGACACGGCTTCAGCCTGCCAGCCCCAGAGCTGCAGCTGCTTTGGAGGCTGTGGGGAGAGCAGCATGTCCAGAAGCATAGAGATTCTGGCCCTGCCTCTTCCCTTTTGGCTCTGCTGGTTGTGCTGCCTCTCCTTGCTCCCTCTGTTGGGAGGAGGGGCTGTGTCCCACCTCTGCCTCTCTATATCCGTTCATAAGCCGACCGCCTTCTCTGGTGCTTCCCTTTTTTACTAAAAAAAATTCAGCTTATGAAGAAATATATACGGTAAACCATAATACAGAACCGCATTTCCCACACCCCTCAGAAGCAGTGCAAAGGCTTAGGGGAGTTGGGTAATGGAGGAGCTGAGGGAGAGGGATTGCTTGGAAGGTGCTTGGGTGTGAACTTGGAGGGTTGTTGTGTATAGGTGGGAAAAGTATGGAACAGGTTTTTAGCGGGGGGACATGGAGGGACTGTTAGGGAGCTTTCCCCATGCAGACCCTGGCTGACCCCTAGCTTCTCTCATTCAGTCAAGCACATCTGTCCCTGTGTCCATGTGTCCCTGAGCCCCCATATGTCTTTGCACCCCCTGTCCTTGTGCACCCCCACTCAGAACCCCCCCATCCTTATGTGGCACTGAACCCCCTCCCCCTGTCCTATGTGTCTCTGTGTCCCCACTCAGCCACTACTCTTTCCCTGTGTGGCCCTGCACCCCCACCCCTGTCTCCATGTGTCCCTGTGCCCCCACTCAGTCACCCCTTGTCCCTAAGTAGCTCTACACCCCCTCCCCAGCTGGCCTTGCACCTCCCTCCCTCCTGTGACCCTGTGCCTCCACTCCCATTCAGCCCCTGTCCCAGTCTGTTCTCCCCCACTAGCCCTTATGAGGCCCTGTCTGTGACCCCCCACCAGCAGCCCCACACTGTCTGTCTCCCCACAGCCCCCTGTCTCCTGACCTGGCCTGACAGGCGCTGTGAAGAATGCAGGCTCTTTCTCTTAATGAGCTGGCCAGGAGCTGCTGCTCTGTTCTATCACGACAGTGCCATCTGGTGGGAAAAAGTGGAACTACTGCAACTTTGTCAGAAGCTTTTTTCTGCACAAAAAAATAAAAAATATGCACAGCTTATTAATTACGTATGTGCACAGTGGTGCAGAATTCTCCCAGAAGTATCTGATGTGTTTCTTTACAAAGGAAGCCCTATAATAAGTGCATATCTGGTACAAGAGCCTGACCTGCAACCTACCATGTACAAGAAGTACATGACAATAATATCATTACGGAGCACCATCAGTGTAAACAGAACACCGAGGCAGACACGCTCCTTGTTTCATAGAACAGTTTTAAACTGTAATAGGGGGTGTACCCTTCAAAAATGCTTATGTGTAAGTGCTGACATCAATAAAGTTACTCGCAGTGGTAAGCACTATCTCTGCTGCTTAATAAGTGCTTGCAGAATGGCTTCATGAACCACACTCTTTAGACACATGAAATACTGGGCGAAGCTCTGTTCTTGAAGCAATGCAGATTTTTTTCCAAAACTAATGATTTGGGGAGCTTTTAGTGCTCAGCTGCCTGGCAACATCTAGTAATGTGTATCTGTATCTCAAAATGACACAGATGGCTGTCCTAATCAGGTCTGGCTGATGATTTCCAAAACACAATGGCAATCTGGATGGCTCATTGGATTAGCAATGAGGTATAGAGCTTTTCATCCCTAGAGAATTAGTCTTGACTAAAATTACTAGTGACTGACTGTTACTGGAGGAGGCTGTCTGGTGGAAAAGTGTCTGTCTCACTAAAGCCATCTCCACCATTGGAGCCTTCTCTAGACAATCTCAGCAGAGAGCCCCAGGGCTTCAGGGGCTGGAATCTGAAGACTTTTCTGATACTATACAGCTGGCCAGAAAATGGAAATACCATCCCATAAAAAAATTCATGTTTTTGAAAAAATATTCATCCTGAATCAGGGCAAATGTCAAAAATGACAAAATTTCCAGAAAAAATCCATTTGGGTTCTCTCAGAAAAGAATTTGTTGCCTTTGCAGCTGTTCATCTGGAGCCATCTCGTCAATTTCACTTTCTTCCTGCTTGCAGAAAGTGAAATTGGCAAAAGCCTTCTTGGCTGGCAGTCAGCCTCCATCATTTTGGTTTTTTAAGATGGAAAATCAAAAATTTTCAGGAAAATTGAAATTTTCCAACAAATTGTCAGCTAGCTCTACCTAGCAATTTCATCCAGTGGTGACCAGCACTTAGTGTAGTCTCATCACTGCAAACCTCTAGCGCTGACATGCAAAACCATTCTAAGTCATTATTTGCATCCATACAGTAGCCCTAAGCGAAACCAGGGTCAACTGCCCAAGTGTAAATCCCAGGTTGTAGGGCTTATTTGTCTACTCTAGGGGTTTCCTTTGAGAGCTACAGATGAAAAGTGCTACATCAAACCTAGATGTTATTATTTCAGCTGCATTGGTGACTAGAACTAGGAAACATCCCTCACGTAGATGAGATGTGATTTTGTCTTCCTGCTACCAGAAGTGGTCCCTTCAGATTAGAGATGAATCATACATAAGTGATTCTTGCATGCTGGAAAAGCTGAAGCTAAGAGCTCCCTGCCTGTTGCAGAGCTAGACCAGGGCAGGGGCAGCCCACAGCATGGCATGCAGGCAAGGGAACTGGGAGGCAGTGGCAATTGGGAGCACAGTTAGAGGGAAGCACCAGCAGAAATGGCCCTGGTGTGTGTGCAAATGTGCATGTGCCATTAAAAGTCTGGTCGTCGGTGTTGCAGGGCTAAGGCACGCTAGACTCTATCTGTCCTGGCACTGCGCTGTGCCCTGGAAGCGGCCAGCAGGTTCAGCTCCTAGGTGGCGGGGGCCATGGGGCTCCATGTGCTGCCCCCACCCCAAGGACTGGCTCCACACTCCCATTGGCCAGGAACTGTGACCAATGGGAGCTATGGGGGCAGTGTCTGTGGGAAAGAGCAGCGCGCAGAACCACCTGCTGCACCTCTATCTAGGAGCTGGACCTGTTGGCCGTTTCCGGAGTGCAGTGCGGAGTCAGGACAGGCAGAAAGCCTGCCTTAGCCCCTCTGCTGCGCTGCTGACTGGGAGCTGTTGGAGGTAAGCCCATGCCTCAGCCCTGAGCCCCCCCCAACCCAGAGCCCCCTTCTTCACCCCAAACCCCTCACCCCCAGCCCCACTCCAGATCCTGCACCCCAGGACAGAATCCTCATCCTCCCTTGCATCCCAACCCCCTTCCCCAGCCCAGAGACCCCTCCCACACCCTGACCCCCTCTGCCCCACCCCCAGCCTGGATCCCCCTGATGCACCCCAAGCCCCTTATCCCCAGCCCCACTTCAGGAACTGCACCCCCAGATGAAGCCCTCACCCCCTCTTGCACCCCAAGTCCCCACCCTAGCCTGGAGTCCTCTCCCACATCTTGAACCCCTCATTTCTGGCCTCACCCCAGAGCCTGCATCCCCAGTTAGAGCCTTCACTCCCTCCAACACCCCAACCCCCATCCCAGCCCAGTGAAAGTGAGTGAGGATGGGGAAGAGTGAGCCAGGGAGGAAGGGGGAATGTAGTAAATGGGGGGCAGGGCCTCAGGGAAGGAGTGGGACAGGGGGCATGGCCTCGGGGAAGGGGTGGGGTTAGAGTGTTTGATTTTGTGTGATTAGAAAGTTAGCAACCCTCCTAACCTCCCCACCAAGCTGCCTGCGCCCAGATTGTCCCACACAGAATCCTTTCATCCCACACTGAGCTCCTCCATGTTTGGTGCCTGCCTGCCCCACACCTGCTGCGCCTGGCACACAGGGGCAGGCCCAGGCTTTGTGCTGAGTCAGGGTTGGATGGAGCCTCACCAATGAGTCTATGTCCCCAGGGTGTGGTGGCTGCAGGCGGATCTCCCACCTTCATGCAGCCAGTGGCCTGTGCTCCCCACTGCCATGCTGGAGCATCTGCATTTATTTACTGACAAATAAAAATTGCAGAATTTTAAAATATTTTGGACAGAATTTTTTATTTGTTAGTACAGACCTTTTATTTTTTTGGCATAGAATGCCCTCAGGAGTAACGTGTGACTTGCATGTGTGTACATGTGAACAGTACGTGTGAGGGAGCAGAAGTGTGCACAGCTGACGGAACTGAGTGTGTAAGAACGAATGCGCGCGCCAACACCGTGCGCGCGCGCCCATGTTCCCCGCCCCGGCATGACGCCAAGCGAGCCCCGGCCGCTTTTCCTGTCGGAGGCGAAGCCTGGCTCGGCCCGACCTTCCCTTTAAGGGGCTGACGCCGTTACTAAGGCGGCCGGGGAGGCGCGGAAACTGAACCGGCGCTGCGGCCAGAGCGACAGGCCCGGAAGCTCCTGCCACGCGTCATGGCCGCCGCCGGCCTGGTAGGGGGCGGGGAGCCCTTGGAGTGGGGCCGGGGGCTAAGTTTGTGGGGCTGGGGGAGCAGTTGGCCGGGGGCCCGGATGGGGCCAGGGGCGGGTGTTACAGCCCTGTCAATGGTGCACGAAGTCATTGCCAACCGCAGAGCCGCCCGCCCCCGGCCCCCGCCTGGTAGGTGGTGGCAGTTCTCCGGGGGGGCTTTGCCGGGTACTACCCTGCAGGAGACCGAAGCCTGGCCTGAGCTGCGGGGCAGGGCCTCTCAGGTTCGCTCGGTGGCCTTGTGGGGTGCTTGGTGCAGCCCCCAGTCAGTTTGAAAAGGAGCGCGAACACTTCCCTTCCTGGGCTGGGGACCGACTGCTTTAGGCACAGTGAGGGAGACAGGCCGTAACTGGATCCGTGCGGGTTTCCCTGCTGAGTCCTGGCGTTTGAAAAACCAAAACTAGTTTTATGAATTCTTATTGAAATCATCCTTGCTTTCTGAAGGCGTCTTTTCAACTAGGTTTGTTGCTTTGTAGCTCAGTGGGCCAAAAATATACCTTGGTAGTTGGACACCAATGTCTGGTGTCTCACAAATCTCATTAAGCATACAAATGATGTGAAATAGTGATGTTATAGCCACCCTGCTGCTATTTTTGGTCTTTCTGATCTGCTTCTCTTCTTTGTCCTTCCCCCACACCTTTCCTTTGATGTGCAACTGTCTAGCTGCATATACTGTTTTTGTAATTATATGCATAAATTATACAAGTAGTTGCACATACACTGTTTTATCACCCAGTGCTGGGCTACTATTCTTTTGGAAATCTGGAAATATTTTAGGGTGGGGAAATTGCCAAGCCTTGTCATAAAAATATGTAATTTTTTTTTATTGTACTAAAGTCACTATTAACATTAGTCTATATTCTTTAAATTTTACTGTCTTTCAGGAGGATCCATCTCTAGAGAAACACTTTAAAGGCCATCGTGATGCGATCACTAGTGTGGATTTCAGTCTCAATAAGAAGCAATTGGGTAAATTATCCTTTTATGTTCTGATAGTCACCTCACAAGTCTCTTCTTTTTTCAGTGTAATTAAAAGAGCTGCTGAGTTATAAAACAGACTCAGAAATAATCACTTGTAGATCACTGAAGAGTTATTTTCAAGGCTGAAAGGCCCACATTTTTGCTTAAATTCTAGAAATGGGGTTTTTAAGTGTGTGTGTGAGTGCATGTTTATCTTGACAAAGTTGCAAGGAGTACTGAGTGTTACACTGTGTCTTGCATATTTCTGTGCCTCACTTTACTCTGAAACCACTGTATGGTAAAACTTCAGTTTTTACTTGGTGTGACTTAAACCAAGGCTTGTTTTCCATCCACTGTCCATTAATACAATGCATTGCATTGTAATCTGTCAATTTCTATTTGGTTCTCAGGAAAGACAACTGATGTCCATTGGCCTACTAGTTACATTGAGGCCCACTGTGCATTTTAGTACAGGAGAGAATTGCTATGTCTGTTGCAGAGGTGGTGAACAAAGAAATGGTATGGCAAAGGTGTCGAGTAGACACATACAGATACAACAGGGCTAAACACCTTGAAATTCAGTAGTCCAATAGGTTGTCAGAAGGCATATTTCAGTATCCCTTATCAGGATGCTGGTAACCCACATAACCCTTTGCTATGAAAATTAGGGACTATCAAAGTTAAGCATATTCTCTTAGGCTACATCTACACTACCCACTGGAATAGCAGGTAGTAATCGATCTGTCAGGGATGGATTTATTGCGTTTTGTTTAGACACAATAAATCGATCCCCGAATCGATGCCTGTGCTCCACCTCGACAGGAGGAGTAAGTGGAGTGACAGGGAGCCGTGGCAGTCGACTAGCCGCCATGAGGACGGCCAGGTAAGTCAAACTAAGATACTTCAGCTACGTGAATAGCGTAGCTGAAGTTGTGTTTCTTAGATTGATTTCCACCCCCACTCCCAAATGTAGACCAACCCTTAATTACCACTCCCTCCTACCCTGTTTTCCTTTTGTTTCTCAGTGGTTTCTTTATTCTTTTTTTTTTCCTGTCTCCTTTCCTTTGCTCTTTCTTCTTTTTAGGTTCAGGCCAGCAACTGCAGAGCAAGAGCAGTGCTACAGTCCTACATAGCTAGTGCTGTGGGTACAGCACTTATATGAATGAAAATGCAGGCAGGAAGACTCAAAATATTTGAGTGAGGTATATTAAGTCAGCTACTCTATATTTAAGCAACCTGTACACTTCCCATTCTTTATATTTGATTCTTCATATACCTCTACCTCGATATAACATGACCCGATATAACACGAATTCAGATATAACGCGGTAAAGCAGTGCTCCGGGCCAGACGGGGCTGCGCACTCAGGTGGATCAAAGCAAGTTCGATATAATGCGGTTTCACCTATAATGCTGTAAGATTTTTTGGCTCCCGAGGACAGCGTTATATCGAGGTAGAGGTGTATTTTTAAGCTGAAGAAGTGAGCTTTCATTTGATGCCATTTTACTGGGGTGTTTACCCTACCCAGTGCTATTAATGACTTGCCAACAATAAACTGCAAAATACTGCTTATATCTCAAAGTGCTTTACAGAGATAACTAAGTGCTGTTTTTCCCCACATCATAGATAGGGAAATTGTGGTACTGCAGTTAAGTAACTTCATCATACAGTGAATCAGTAGCATACTTAGGACTAGAATTAATATCTCTAGAGTCTCAGCCCTGTCCTCAATCCACACATTTTTAGCTGCCTTCTTTATTTTAATCCTAATGTTTTTAGGGAAAGGTGTTGCTGGCAAAAAGCCATTGAATGGAAATGTGTGAATTTTTTCCCTTAAAAGGAACATGAATAATGGAACATCCTATCTAAAATGGGTCTAGGTTAATCCTGAATCCTATCCAAGAAAGGAGAGAACTGTTCTTTTTTCTGTTGAAATGACTGCAAAATAAAAGGATGTTTCCAGCAAAAGCTATTTGGTACTTTGCCACAACTGAAACGAACTAAAATCTACTTGTGATTATGATACTGTAGCATCTAAACCTAGTATCAAAAACTAATCTGTTGTTTTTTTTCTAGGAATCTTTTATGTTCACTGGAGATATGTCCCACTTGGTGCTCTGACAGGGAGTTAAAGATGATGCTTTTGTCTGTTGGCAGGCTAAGATTTTTATACCACATAGTTGTCTGTTTTTTGTTTGTTTGCTTTAAAAAAACCCACAAAAAATCAACCCCTTTCCCATGAAGTTTCTGTAGTTTAAATGTAGGATTAGTTTGAAGAGGTATTTTAATTGTCACCATTTTAGAGGTTTGTTGTCTAATATTTTTCTGTAAGTTGCCATTGAATATCTGTGCCATTATACATCACAGTAAGTGTCCACTGCTCTACGGACATATAAAACATGGCAGGCTGTAGGGGAAGCTGCACTTTCATCAGGGACAGTAGCATAGAGAAGGCTGGGAACATTCATCTGAAGCAGTGCCTCAGAAGGACGTGTTGGTAACTGTGTAACCATAGAAAAGCCAGGTTTCTGGGGCACAAAGCACTGTCACAAGTGTGTGTGTTGGGCTTGTCTGCTTTGTGTATCTACATTTGGATAATTAACCAAGCAAAGTTGTGACTGCTGTTTGCTTTCCAACAGAAAAAAAATTGTTTTGATGAAGAGACACTGGAGTCTCAAATCTTAGAGCCTCTGCACATGTGTGTATTGCCTTCTATTGGAATATCTCTTACAATGTTTGTACTTTTTTGTTTGTTTACTGCAATAACAGAATTACATGAACTAACTCTTAGCTTGGGTTGCCATGCCTACTTTCAATTAATAAGTTGATTCTGAATGGTTGGTTTGATTTTGCCAATAAAAAATAGAATTGTAGTGGTGCCCCAGGGTTAACAAAGGTCTTAATTCAGTGGAGAGAACCAGTGTTTGAAAGGGCTGAAATCTGTGCTGATCCCTTCAGTGTATATGATTGTTCCCGTGTACTAAGAGAAGATATTAAATAAGTCTTTTTCCTCTAAATTTAGCAAGTGGCTCTATGGATTCGTGCTTGATGATCTGGAGTATGAGACCCCAAATGAGAGCCTATCGCTTTGTGGGTCACAAAGATGCAGTGATGTGTGTTCAGTTTTCACCTTCCGGCCATCTGGTGGCCTCAGGCTCCAGAGACAAAACTGTCCGTTTATGGGTTCCAAATGTGTAAGTATATCCTGCTTCCTAAGTCTTTTATGTTAAGTTGTGGTGTGTGATTTCCATTGACAGGAGTGCTCCACTGTGGGGGTTGGGAATCAGTTATTTGCTAAAGGAAAAAATATTAGGTGATGCAACAGCCATTCTGCATAGAACTCTTCTATAAAGTGAATTTAGTCCTGAAGCAGATGCCAGCTTGTTAACCCTAGAGACTGAAATCCTCTGTCTACAGAACAGGTACAGCACAGACATTATCAGTGTAAACTTCCTGACACTGCTGTAATATTGTACTTAAATAGTTACCTACTGGTCTCCCTCCCAGTTCATGTTTCATGGCTCATTAGTCCTTAGCTTTGCTCTAGCACTGACAAATACAGTGCTCAGGTTTTGTAATATAGGCATCTGTTCTAGGAGTTGGATTTCTGACTTGCTTGTTGTTGTCCCACCAAACAATGGCTGACTTTTCATGACCTCTGGTTAATAACTCCCTGTCCCATTAATAGCAGAATGATGGTATATGGCTAAAACACAGGCCTGGAAGTTAAGAGACCTAAATTTTTTATGCTGTCGTGAACTTGCATGGGACCTTACCCTTTCTGTGCCTCAGTTTTCGTAATTTTAAAATTGTGATGGTGGCCTACCTAACTGGGAGATTAGAAGACTTAGTTTGATGTTTGTAACGTGCTTTGAGATGCTTGTCTGGCAGCTGCTAACCATTATTTTTACCATTCCTTTAACCATCCAGTCTCTCTGTGCTGCTGCCTTAAAATGATTGAAGTATGTTAGTTAGCCCAGAGCAGGCCCATCTACTACTGATCCAACTGAAATACATCGTTAAGTGGCAAAGGCATGCTTGCAACATAGACTCAGATCATGCTTCTGTCTGCAACTTTCTTTTTCTACAAGTAACATCTGTTGGACCTCTGTATGGAGCTGAGAATGTCTCCCTCCTCTTTCAATAAACTGGGGAAGTGATCTTCCCTTTCATGTGGTAGCCAGTGTGAGGATTTGGGCCCAGAGAGCTGGGGAAGGGTGGCTTTCTGGGAAGTGCTACTGTTAAAGACTTTAAAGAAATAGTGAGTCTGGGCCCTGAGAGGGAAGCAGACTTGTGGTGGGTCTCTTATTTGTGTTCGGTTTGTACTCTTTAGCAATTGACACTAAACACAGCAGCCTAGGAAGCAGGGAAGATATTCTAAAATTAATCATTTATATTTTTGTTGGAATGTTTTATGGCTATGAGTAATTGTATTAATTTTTTTTGTTAACACAGTAGTCCTAAATTAGCCTGTGCCCTAGTTCTTGCTATAATCTAAAAGTGAGTCAGATTTAAAAAATCCAGAATCTATTTGCTAGAAGAATTAAAAAAAATTACACTCCCTCTTTGCCCCCCCCCAAGTCTCAAGACCCATTTTAAAAAACGTATTCATAAATTAATAGGCTCTTGTGTAAATTCTATAAATTTTTGTTCTGTACTCAGTGAGTAATACATTTAGGAAAGATGCACTATTATTCGTATATAACAAAAGTTTAATCCCTGCTTTTAGTACAAATCTCAATTTGTCTTTTAATATGGAGGTGCCATTGTACCTTCATAATGACAGCATGACTGTACAATAGATCCATTTTACAGTGAAATTGGATAAAGTTAAGCTATACTTACATTGAAGCTGGATGAAAATGTGCAGATTGCAATTTCAATTATAGTTAACTTCTGTTTAGTAGAACTTCCCTGGAAGAAATATGACACTTGTATATTAAAAACATGTATATTATTTAAGATGCTAGATAAATTACATTTGATTAAAATTTAATCTCATCGTTCATCCATCTAGACAAAAAAAAGGGAGTGACCGTTTCTTCTTCTGCATCCAGAGCCTGGCTGCTAATATATATAATCCTGAAAATAAATTCAACCAAAAAACACCACTTACTGGAATTCTTGGAAGTGAATGTGTAAATTGTGTGGAAAGACAAGATCTTCTGGGGAGGCTGAATTTAAATGAATTGTGCTGGATGAAATCTCAGTGCCTTGAAAATATCAGTTCAGTGATTGAAGCTGTGTGTGTGGTTGCCATCTCAGAAGTAAGCTAGAATGGAATGGCAATTATTCCACCTCTGCCTGTCTTGAGGCAGCTCACTATGTGGCAACTTTCAGTACTGTTGATTTGTGTGTGTGTATGTTTAGTATTATCAGTCACTGAACTTCTATAACTATACTCAAGGAAAATATCAAGTTTAAGTCAGATGTCTCTTTAGTGTGTTTAAATTCACAGCTTGATTAAATGTAGTCCAATAAATGCACTGAAATCTCTTTAGTAAGGAGAGAACTTAAAAAGCAATAAGGGTAGTCTTGAGTATCCTAACAAAACATGAAGGTCAGTAGCATTGCTGTTAGTGTTGTACTGCGTGAGAAGGTCTTGGCTTCATTAAAAATGAAGGAAGGTAGTTCAGAAATTTTCAGTACCAAATTAATATTTGCATGTCTTGCTCTGAAAACATGGATTTTATCCATTTTGAGATTCATTCATTCCTTCTCCTTCCTCTTCAGATCTTCCTTGATCCCACTTATCCTGTTCTCTAATCCAGGTTATTTTTAAAAATTAATTAGTAAAATAAAGAATTTAAACTCAATGACACACTTTTTCTACCCTTATTATGAGAGTTTACAATGATGATTGTGACTGTGTCTGGAGACCTTATCTTATTATCAAGCAAGCATGGCAAGATCAGGGAATTAAGGGTGGGCTCACCCAGGAGGGCTGGCTGCTGACTGCCTTGTGAGGTTCTCAGGAGTCAGCCAGTGAGCTCTTATAATCTGCTCCCTTGTGGATAAGGAGGTGTCTGTTTCTGAAGAAGCAGAGATCTACACTAGATGGAGAAAAGACCTCTTGGTAAAATACTTGGAGCCCCTGCAAACTGTTCTCAGCAAATGGACCCCCTTTGAATTAAGTGGGGCTGTATATGGGTGCAGAGTTTGTCTGCAGGGAATAGATTACAGAATTGGGGCCTTAGGTTTGTTGTTGGACCATATTTACAAATCTTGCCACTTCACACTGCTATTACTTAATTTAAATGCCAATTTGAAACTTTTTGAATTGGCAAGAAAAAAGTTACCAATAGACTCTCTTTAAAACTAGGGGATAGTCTATATAGCTTTCAGAACCCAGAATTCCCTGTCGCTTGTCAACCTTTAAGACTTGAGGCCACCAGTCTTCTGGCAGATTAGGACTGGATGGGATTTATTTTGGAGCCCGTCAAATGGGGGTTTGCTGTTGAAAGTTAAGAGAAAGCTGTCTCTTCCCAGGGCCTGAGTGCATTCCTTCTGCAGCACTTCATGTCCCTTAGAATCCAAGGGTTCAAGAATCTGGTAACAGAACTTGGATTTCCAGTTACAGCACTTGGGAGCTGGTCCATTAAATATTAGCTTTAATGAGAAAACCCCACCACTTGGCTTGAGCTCTTCAGTCGTTCAGCATTGTGCTACTGCTAGCCTGCCCTGCACAAGGGAGTGGTGCAGGACTGGTAGCTTACCAGGTACCTACTGAATCCTGAAATTCTCTGAATTTTGTTCTGCAATCTTGTATATGTTTGCCAGAAAAATACCTTCTGCACTACTTTGAAAATGTTGGTGAGAGGAAGAACTAATATTAAATTCTGTAGCTTGTTTGTGTTTAAATTGGTCTCACTTTGTCCCACTTCTCGTATTTCTGATTAAAAGTAACTCATGTATTTCTCAGAAGATGCTGTGTAGAAAAAGTATTTGCTGTAATATTAGACACACTTCCATTTGGTATCAATGGTTTATCTGACTATAATTGAAATTCTCTTTTATACTTTTCTTTTTCCTCATTGCAATGACAGTTAAGACCTGATGTCAGCCCAGAAATTCAGCCACTATTGTTCTTGTCTTTGTATACTGATTGAGCATCACTGATGTAAACAGTCTCTTTTTAGCAGACTATTTGATTTACACTAATTAAAAACATGTCCTTTTTCTTACCTCTGTATAGACAACACAAACATAAATTGTCTGAAGTTAGGATGGGCTCCAGTAACTAAAATCAAACAGAGCAGTTTCTTTTAGAGCTATGTTTTGTATGGTTCCTAAACACTTGTCTGCTCAGGATAGGTCAACAATTTTCTCCTAACATAAATGTATATGGTGCCCATAGAAATAGCGGTTAAACACTCTGTCCTGTTTACACAAACTTCAGGCTGTTTAGAACATAGTGTCATAGCCTCTTGTGCAACTTAAAAAAATCATTCACTCCTTTTTCTACCTAGCAAAGGAGAATCTACTGTGTTCAAGGCTCATACAGCAACTGTAAGAAGCGTTCAGTTCTCCAGTGATGGACAGTCGTTGGTTACAGCTTCTGATGACAAAACAGTCAAAGTATGGACAGTTCACAGACAGAAATTTCTCTTTTCCTTGAGCCAGCACATAAACTGGGTTCGCTGTGCCAAGTAAGTACAACCTGCCGGCAAAAAACAGTGGTGGTGATGTATGTCTTAAAACAAAGAGTGCATTCAGCATGTGGCTTTGGTGTAACAACCTTGCCTTATGCTTCAAATCAGTCCTGAGCAGAAGTAATTTTGAACAGGTATAGAGATCCATATATCCTCGTTGCCCAACCCGCAGGTAAATGCAACTTCTAAATTTTTTTCTTTAGCAGTTGGATTTGTGATGACTGGGAGAACTGCATGGAGAATTGCCTGCTGGGTGCAAAGGTTGCAGACCTCTTGAGATACCTAGATAGACTTGTAAGCAGTGCTGGGGAGGAACCAGTAGTCATAGTACATGACATAGGGAAAGATAGGAGAGAGAGGTCCTGGAGGCTGAATTTAGGGCAGTAGGTAAGATGTTTTTTGTTTTTTGGTTTTAAGTCCTCCATGATAGCATTCTCTAAAATGCTTCCAGTTCTATGTGCAGCTCCAGTTTGATAGTCAAACAGTGGGGTCTCAATGCCAGCTGAGACTATGCTGTTGGGAGGAGGGATTTAGGTTCATTAGAAACCGGGGAACCTTTTGGGAAAGGAGGAGTCGATGCTGGAAAGACTGGTTCCGCCTAAACCAATATGGAACGAGATTGCTGGCATGTAAAATTAAAAAGCTTGCAGTGGAGTTTTTAAACTAGGACTGGGGGGAAAACCAACAGGTATGAAGTTGCACACAGTTTGGACAGACACATCCCTGAGGGGAGGATTTATTAAAGTAGACACTAGTCTAATAAAGAGGACATGATAGAAGTTGATAAATTAGTTAGGCACTGAAGAGAAACAGTCAAACAAAGACAGATAACTAGATATTGACAAACTTTATAAATGCTTGTATACAAATGCAAGAAGTCTAAATAGTAAGATGGTTGAACTTGAGGTATTAAATGAGGATATTGATATAATAGGCATCATGGGAATTTTGCCATTGTTCCGCCATAGGACATGGTAAAACCACTGTACAGAAAATATAGGAATGACAGAGTAGTTCTTACTGGTGGGGGAGTGGTAGTGTATGTAGGGGAATAAAAGCATAGAACTCAAATATGATATTGCAGAATTGTTAACTGTGGTATGTAGCTTATCCTTTAAATCGGCCATCGGACTGTTGACTGGAGGATAGGTAATGTAACACCCATGATTTAAAAAGTCTCCAAAGGCAATCCTGGCAGTTACAGGCTGGTAAAACCTAACTTCAGTACCAGGAAAATTGGTTGAAACTATAGTAAAGAACAGAATGATCAGACATATAGATAAATACAATATAGTGGGGAAGAGTCGAGATGGCTTTTGTAAAGGGAAATCATGCCTTACCAATCTATTAGAATTCTTTGAGGGAATCAACAAACATGTGGACAAGGGTAATCCAGTGGATATAGTATATGTGGACTTTCAGAAATGCTTTGACAAGGTCTCTTACCAAAGACTCTTAAGCAAAGTAAGCAGTCATGGGATAAGAGGGAAGGTCCTTTCATGGATCAGTAACTGGTTAAAAGATACGAGAGAGAGGGTAGGAATAAACAGTCAGTTTTCAGACTGGAGAGAGGTAAATAATGGAGTCCCCCTAGAATCTGTACTGAGCCCGGTGCTGTTCAATACATTCATAAATGATTTGGAAAAGGGTTAACAGTGAGGTGGCAAAGGTTGCAGACAATACAAAATTACTCAGGATAACTAAGTCCAAAGCAACCTGTGAAGAGTTGCAGAAGGATCTTTAAAAACTGGGTGACTGGGCAACAAAATAGCAGCTACAATTCAATACTGATAAATTCAAAGTAATGCACACTGGATAACACAATCCTAACCATACATACAAAATGATGGGTGTGACAGGTTCTGTCACAGAGACCCCCTTGGGGCTGTCACCTGATGTGCTGAAACTACCTCTGAGCCCATTTTCTCTGATGGCTTGGGACTCCAGAAGTTCTCCCTGGCTTGAGCCTGCTGCAACACAGACCCAGGATCTGAACCATGCCCCTAAATCTGCAGACTTAACTGAAAACAACTCAGCAAGTACTCCAGTCTTCAGCACCCAGACACCCAGCTCCCAATGGGTTCAAGCCCCAAATAAATCAGTTTTATTCTGTATAAAGTGTATACAGGGTAAACTCATAAATTGTCCACCCTTTCTAACACTGATAGTGGGAGATGCACAACTGTTTATTAATCACTTACTCTGGGTTTATTAATAAACAAAAGTGATTTTATTAAGTATAAAAAGTAGGATTCAAGTAGTTTCAAGTAATAACAGACAGAATAAAGTAAGTTACCAAGCAAAATAAAACAAAACACGCAAGTCTAAACCTAATACATTTAAGAAACTGAATATAGGTAAATCTCATCCTCAGTGATGTTCCAATAAGTTTCTTTCACAGACTAGACTCCTCCTTAGTATGGGCTCAATCCTTTTCCCCTGGTACAGTTCTTGTCAGTTCCTGCTCAGGTGGTAACTAGGGGTTTTCTCATGACTAGCAGCCCCCTTTGCTCTGTTCTACCCCCTTTTTATATCTTTAGCACAAGCTGGGAATCTTGTATCCCTGGATTCCCACCCCACCTTTTAAATGGAAAAGCACCAGATTTAAGATGGACTCCAGTACCAGGTGACATGGTCACATATCCTGTGAGACCCCAAGCCTTCATTCTTCCCAGCCTGACTCACAGGAAGGCCTGCAAGCAAACAGAGCCATCCACAGTCAAATTTACACTTTAATGGCCCACACTTTGCATAATTACAATAGGCCCTCAGAGTTGTATCATTCTTGTATCTGAAACTAGAAATACATACATACAAATAAGAGGACCGCACTCAGTAGATTATACGCTTTGTAATGATAACTTACATTAGACCTTTTGCATGAAGCATATTCCAGTTACATTATATTCACACTCATTAGCATATTTTCATAAAATCACATAGAGTGCAACATCAGACACGTTATGTTATATGCATGGCCATAATTCTTTCATTGCAACCTAAAGTCTTAATCCTGTAAAGATTTATGCATGTGAGTAGATGTGTTGATCTCAGTGGTCCTACTTGTTGGAGAGGGTGGCTTTAAGGTTGCACTTGTCTGGTACTGTCAAACAGTGTTTCTAATGCTGCAGTTACTGTTGTCTAGTTTGAACTTCTCCTAATAGCCTTAACCAGAAATTTAGGCATTTTGAGGACAAATAAATTACCTTTCCTACTGGTAGTGAATCTAGAAATTATCCGAAGCAGTGCCTAGAAATGAAGCACTTGAAACAGCCTTAAATGAAAACAAGTGGGATAGATGATCTGAAATCAGTTTAACCATTTTTTCTGAAGTCTTTTAATCTATCTGCATGCTGTTCAATAATTTCAGTCCTTTTAGGTTGCTTTTCTCAGTAATCATAGAAATCAGCTTTTCAGATTTAGCTCTGCATTCTGCTACCCTTGCTCCTCAAGTAGTCGTATTGACATCAGTGGGACTACTCAAAGAGTAAATACTTGTCTACATGAACATTTCATTTGCGGCAAGCTGGGGTGTAAATCTACCATATGCTAAGTGTCCGTGGACCCAGCTGCTACACACTAACCATTCGCTAGTGCACTTTGATCTACCCTGCTTTGAAATGTGAGTAGATTGAAGTACACTAGAGAACAGCAGGGTACACAGTGACATTTAGTGGATGGTAGGCTAGTGCGGGGTAGATTTATATCCCAGCATGCTGTGAATTAAATATTGGTGTAGACAAACCCTAAAATGCATCCTACCATGATTAAGGTATCCCGTTCTAGCTCATACTGTCTGTTCACTCCAGCTTCTTGTTAGTTCTGAACTTTGTTATAACTTCTGTCTTTGTTTTTAGATTTTCTCCAGATGGAAGACTAATAGCTTCTGCTAGTGATGATAAAACTATCAAACTATGGGATAAAACCAGCAGAGAATGTATACATTCTTTTTGTGAGCACGGTGGGTGAGTACCAGTAGAATGCACTGGGGCAAGACACACAAGGCTGTCTTATTTGAGCCTTCCACACTTTTCACTGTTTGGCAGAGGTTAAATCGTGACTGACTGTACGGTCACATATATACTAGCTACACAGAAATGACCTTTAGTCACCAACCATTCCTTCCAGATCCCTTACTGCTGGGCTTGAAAGTGACATGGATGTTAGTGTAAATGGAGCTAAACATGTTTTAACATCCATGCAGTGGCCTAGATATGAGAAGATTTCTTAGAAATCATTTTAGCCACATTATGCTGAGGACAAAACCACATTAAATGAAACTTTTCACATCTCTTCTCATAGACTCATAGATTTTAGGGTCAGAAGGGACCAATATGATCATCTAGTCTGACCTCCTGCACAAAGCAGGCCACAGAACCCTACCCATCCACTTCTATAACAAACCCCTAACCTATGTCCGAGTTACTGAAGTCTTCAAATTGTGATTTGAAGACCTCAAGCTGCAGAGAATCCACCAGCAAGTGACCCATGCCCCACACTGCAGAGGAAGGCGAAAAACCTCCAGGGCCTCTGCCAATCTGCCCCAGAGGAAAATTCCTTCCTGACCCTAAATATGGCGATCAGCTAAACCCTGAGCGTGTGGGCAAGACTCACCAGCCAGCACTCAGGAAAGAATTCTCTGCAGTAACTCAGATCCCATCCCATCACAGACCACTGGGCATACTTATCTGCTGATATTCAAAGATCAATTGCCAAAATTAAGCTATCCCATCATACCATCCCTTCCATAAACTTATCAAGCTTAGTCTTAAAGCCAGATATGTCTTTTGCCCCCACTACTCCTCTTGGAAGGCAGTTCCAGAACTTCACTCCTCTAATGGTTAGAAACCTTCATCTAATTTCAAGTCTAAACTTCCTAGTGTCCAGTTTATACCTACTTGTTCTTGTGTCTACATTGGTACTAAACTTAAATAAATTCCTCTCCCTCCCTAATATTAATCCCTCTGATACATTTATAAAGAGCAAGCATATCCCTCCTCAGCCTTCTTGTGGCTAGGCTAAACAAACCAAGCTCTTCGAGTCTCCTTTCATAAGGCAGGTTTTTCATTCCTCGGATCATCGTAGTAGCCCATCTCTGAACCTGTTCCAGTTTGAATTCATCCTTCTTAAACATGGGAGACCAGAACTGTACACAATATTCCAGATGAGGTCTCACCAGTGCCTTATATAACAGTACTAACACCTCCTTATCTTTGCTGGAAATACCTCACCTGATGCATCCTAAAACTGCATTAGCTTTTTTAACGACCATATCACATTGGCGGCTCATAGTCATCCTGTGATCAATCAATACTCCAAGGTCCTTCTCCTCTGTTGCTTCCAACTGATGTGTCCCCAATGTATATCTAAAATTCTTATTATTAATCCCTAAATGCATGACCTTGCACTTTTCACTATTAAATTTCATCCTATTACTATTACTCCAGTTTACAAGGTCATCCAGATCTTCCTGTATGATATCCCGGTCCTTCTCTGTGTTAGAAATACCCCCCAGCTTTGTGTCGTCCGCAAACTTTATTAGCATATTCCTGCTTTTTGTGCCAAGGTCAGTAATAAAAAGGTTAAATAAGATTGGTCCCAAAACTGATCCTTGAGGATCTCCACTGGTAACCTCCTTTCAGCCTGACAGTTCACCCTTCAGTACGACCCGTTGGAGTCTCCCCTTTAACCAGTTCCTTATCCACCTTTCAATTTTCATATTGATCCCCATCTTTTCCAATTTAACTAATAATTCCCCATGTGGAACTGTGTCAAATGCCTTACTGAAATCGAGGTAAATTAGATCTACTGCATTTCCTTTGTCTAAATACTCTGTCACCTTCTCAAAGAAGGAGATCAGGTTGGTTTGGCACGATCTACCCTTAGTAAAACCATGTTGTAACTTGTCCAATTACCATTGACCTCAATGTCCTTAACTACTTTCTCCTTCAAAAATTTTTCCAAGACCTTACATACTACAGATGTCAAACTAACAGGCCTATAGTTACTCGGATCACTTTTTTCCCCTTTCTTAAAGATAGGAACTATGTTAGCAATTCTCCAGTCGTATGGTACAAGCCCTGAGTTTACCGATTCATTAAAAATTCTTGCTAATGAGCTTGCAATTTCATGCGCCAGTTCCTTTAATATTCTTGGATGAAGATTATCTGGGCCTTCCGATATTGTCCCATTAAGCTGTTCAAGTTTGGCTTCTTTTCCTCTTCTCTCCTCCCTCCTCCCCAATACATACACACTCTCACTCACACTCTCTCTCGGTCTCTAGTTCTAGGAAACTTAAGGAGGTTTGAATCTCACGTCTCTTCACTAGATTTTCCAAAACTTTGTATTGTGCTCTAAATTAATGAAGTTCAAAAAGTAAAAGGTCTTTGCAATAATACTTTGCCCTTGTGCAGTATCTTTCATTCTAGGCTCTCTAAACCATTCATAAAATTAATCAAACCTCCTATATGTCTTCTCTGAGGTAGGGAAGTGTTATACCTATTTTACAGCTGAAACTGAACCACCACAAGATTAAGGGACTTGTCCAAGGTTACAGAACAAGTCAATGATCGAACTGAGACCAGAACCCATGATTTCTAGGTTCCGACTCCCTGGCATCATTTGACGCACACCTCGTCTATACACCAGTAACTGCATACTGCCTTTTTTATTTTCCCTTTCATACAATTCTCTTGTTTCAAGATAATGTCTGAATTTGTCATTAAGATTGTATTTAATGTCATGACCTTTGATTCTGATCTCGTTAATGGCATGGTACAATATTGTTGTTTTTCATAAGCCTTTTTAGTATACATGGTTCCTCCACACAGCAGATCTAAGAATTTGATGAAAAGCACTATATAAGCGCTTGGTGGTATTATTAATATGGTGCAATGTAAGGTTTCTAATAGGGCAGTCAGTTTTCTTGTTATCCGATGTCTTGCTTGTATCAATGGAGCAAGAGTTGCAAAGCACCTTACGAAGGATCTGTTTTATACTTTTTAAAAATAACAGTGTGTTCAAAGGATATGGCTGCATGTTGTATCTCATAAGCACCAGTTAAGAATTCCTGTGATCTTAGTAAAAAAAAAAAAAAAAAATTACTTCTATTAAATATTAACTTTTTTTGAAAATTAATGTTAAGACATCTAAATCTACAAAATTCCAGAAGCAAGCCTTCTGGAACTCATGTAATTGTCCCCAAATTCTTTTTAATACAAATATATATAAAATAGAGTGCTATATCATATCCTGCCTTAGGGATGTGAGAGAAGCACAAGATAAATGTTAGTTGACTTGAGCTGTGTTTAGTATCTTTAAGTCAAATTTCCTTCTGCCCCCATATTATTACATGAACATACTGTAGTGCTCCTTCTTGAAAGGGATCCCTTCAAGTTTAAACTGTTGGATTTTTCTTTATAGGTTTGTGAATCATGTGGATTTTCATCCCAATGGTACATGCATTGCTGCAGCTGGCACAGATAACACAGTGAAGGTGTGGGATGTTAGGATGAACAGACTCCTTCAGCATTATCAAGGTAAGTTGCAGACCTAAGAGAGTTGTTTCTTTTGTTTTTGTTTTTTTCCGCTGTGGTGTTTAACCTAGTAACTGGATCCCCAGAGGCTAGACAAAGGACATAAATTTGCTTGCAATGAATTTTTGCTCACTTTACAAGATGAAAATAGAACTTGCCAGCTCTAAATTAAACTGTTGGCACCTCTGGTGTTTATATAGCCTGTGCTATCTTTCTACCCAACAATGTTTTCAGCTTTGTGCATCTGTTTACATAAGTCAGACTGGGAGAACTAATCATTCTCTAGCCTCCCTATATTATTAATAAATAGTGAATGTACATATGGCTGAAAGGTGTAGAAAGCTGTAGCAATGCCAAAAAAGCAGAGCTGTCCTATCACTTCTTCTGAGTAGCCAGCTCCTCCTTCATATCTACCTCTAAAAGCATGTGCTTAAACTCTTGTTACAGATGAGTGCTTTGAGAGGAACATGTTCGATAGTAAATCAGGAAGTGTGCGAAGAGGCCACTGAGGCTGTCATAGTCCTTTGGTACCATAAGGAAGCAAGTGAACAGCAGCACTGTTTTTTTTGTTTTGTTTTTGTTGTTGAGAGAGAATTTACCTTCCTTTCTCTCTGAGGGTTTCTGAAATTCAAAGCTACATGACGTTCTCCTTGTAGTCTAAGTGTGATGAGATAGTCCCTAGAGTTAGCCTTCAGAGACTGCTGCACTCCTTTGTTAAATGACCATGTCCCTGCTTAACCACATTTTAGTAAATAATCCTTCCTAGTGGCAGTGTTTTAATGAATCAGTCTGCAAACTTCAGAACTGTAATCACGCATATATCGAGCTGTTTTTACTGTTCATAGATTTTTAAGGCCTGTGATCATCTAGTGTGACTCCCTGTATGACACAGGACTTCCCTGAATTAATTCCAGTTTGCACTAAAGCATATTGTGACTTCTTCCCCTCTGGTGTTGTCTGGACTGGTTATCAGCTAGGTCATGCCAGTCCTTGACTCTGGGAACCAGCCTTACCCTGCTCTGCTGTGAGAACCCGCACTCCTGGGCTGTTCACGCACAGCCTCTGGCATGTAAGCTGCTCCTTAGATTGTGCAACCGAATGACACTAGCCAATACCTCCAGTCCCAGAGACAACCCTAGGAACCTCCATCTTGCAGTGTCCAGTTATGCCTGCTGGACGCTGCAAGCTTATATGAGTTCCTCAGTTTAACAAAGAAATTGATATGTACCAATCTTGTTATCCCAAGGCAAGTGTCTGACTCGCTTCAAACGAAACACACTGCTTCAGGTGGAATAAACACTTTTATTAACTATAAAAGTAGACTTTAAGTGGTTATAAGTCAAAGCATAACAAGTCAGATTTGGTCAAATGAAATAAAAGCAAAACACATTCTAAGCTGATCTTAACACTTTCATTGTTCTTACAAACTTAAATGCTTCTCACCACAGGCTGGCTGGTTCCTCTTCAGTCAGGCTCTCCCCTGTGATCAGCACTCAGTTGCTTGGTGTGGTGTCTGCAGATGTAGGTGGGAGAGAGAGAGCATGGCAAATGTCTCTCCCTTTCATCCTGTCCTTTCTTACCTCTCAGCTTTGCCCCCCCTCCCCTTCAGTCAGTTGAGCATTACCTCATTGCATTTCCAAACTGACCAAAGGAAGGGAGGTAAACCCTTGATAAATTGTGCCTATGATTAATTACTCTCACTGTTAAAATATTGCACCTTATTTCTAGTCTGAATTTGTCTAGGTTCAACTTACAGCCATTTGACCACATTATACCTTTGCTTGCTAGAATCAAGAGCCCTCTATTAAATTTCTGTTCCCCATGTTGATACTTAACTGTGATGAAGTCCCCTCTAACTTTTTCTTTAAGCTAAACAGATAGAACTCCTTGAGTCTTCCACTATAAGGGCATGTTTTCCAATCCGTTAATCATTACTGGGCTCTTCTGTATGCCCTTTCCAATGTATCAACATTTATGTTGCTGAACATATGTTAAGGCAAACAAAGATCTTCCAGAAGAGGTGCAGTGCAGAATACTTGTGGATAATGTATGCATGTCACCATATTATTGGTTACACTATAGTTGTAACCAAGAATTTCAGCACAAACCAAATATGAGTGTCTGAGCTAAAGGAGGTATTTCTTTCTGATGGCCATAACTCCACTAGCAGTGTTGTCTGTGTATTGAGAGAAGTGCTTACTCCAAACTGTGTGTGTAGTAGTAAAACTTGGAAATAGGTACAAAGCCTCTGCTGTTAAAACAGGCAGAACTTTTTTTAAATCCTTAAACTAGGGTAAAGGGCAATCTGAAACTGCTTATCAGCTTTTATGCAGTGGCAGGATATACAGCATATGTTTCCAGCCACACCATTATTTGGCCCTACAGTGATCTCTTCCTGCTTACGATTTAGAGAGATTAAATTGTCTGGGTCCAGTATGGCTTAGTTACCATTTGACTGCCAGGATTATTTTTGTCTCTTGGAATTTTAACTGTATCTTTTTCCTGAGTAGCATTTTTATTGTTACACTTTTGTTATTGAAATCTTGTAAAACCAGCTACTGCAGAAATCCTAATTAGACACCAAACTTTCAGTTTGAAATAATAAATTAAAACTAATAACTTGCAATGGTTATGAGCACAGTGAAGTCATACCCATTTGTATCTGCAAAGCAACTGGAATCTCTCTTTCTTGCATAAGCATTTATATACCTAACTCATTTGATTTAGATAGAAGTTACAGGTATTCCACATGTGAAAATTATATTTTTAGAACAGGTAACCATGAAACCACTAAATTCCTCTAGAGGGCGTCTTTTCCTTCAATATATAATCATGTTAAGAAACTGACACATTTGTTTGATTTTTTTTTCCAAGTGAATCCATTTTAAGAGTCAAATTGGATTGATTGAAGAGTTGTAATTGATGAGTAGTGTTTTCCCCCCGACAGAGAGGTGAATAACGCTTTCGTTGTTACCCAATCACTGATTAGTCTGTTCTTGTTGCCGTGACTTTGTTCCAGCTGCAACATTTGTAAATGGTAGTTAAAGGTTTTACAGTTTGCTTTCTGCTTTTCTATAGGGTGTCTCAATAAACTGACTTATAAATAATCTGGACATACTTAATAAGCAGACAAATGAACTGTTTACCCACTATACTAAGAAGAGTACTCCTGTACAGCAAATCAGTCAAAAAAAAGTCTGTATAGCAGTGTTACTGGTATGAAATGAAATTCACTAATATGTTAAGACCTGTTGTGTGGGGCAAATCTGATGCCATATTGCAAAATAAGGAAAACTAGCATCCCAGTGATGTGACTTAACCTTCAATTCCTCATTATCTAGGAGGAATAAATAGTGGACTCTTCAGAATGACTCTCTGAATGTACTCAGACATAAAATTTTATTAGTGTGAAGTTATGTGTATTAGGCATGATGCACTACTTTTATAGGTAGCAGCATAAGGTTATAGTGATATCTCTTACCAGTCTAATTACAGCAAGTGCATAAATAATTAGAAGTAGCCTAATGAAAGACATTTTCCATGTCCGCCATCTGTCTTTGTACTTGGTTATTTCGCATTAGTCTCAGAGATGTCAATAGAAGTGTCTTTGGGGGTTCTGGCTAGTAACAGAATAATTTAGGGGACTAGATTATGCTATATGAGCCACTTGGAGGCAGGGATCAACTTATTGTTCTGTGTTTATTTGCATCTAGCACAATGGAGTCTGGTCCGTGGCTGGGGCTCCTAGCTGGTATCACAATACAAATTAATAATAAAGGTTGATAGTAATTTATTCCATTTATACTTATTACATATGGAATAAATTACTATATCAAATTGTACATTTTAGGTCACAAAAAATAGAGCAATGCAGATTTCATGGAGTTAAGTACCCTGGGCAATCATCCTGATCACATTGTACATTACCAAAATATTTGTTTTCCACGTTTTGTTTTTTGTTTAAATTTTTGGTATGGAGGAGGCATCATTTGCAGCAGGGGAGAACAGAGGTTGTATTACTAATAGTAGCTTAGAATCCTTTGGATTTCCTTCAGTTTTTCCCATTATTTCTTTCTTTTTTTTTTTTTTTTTTTTTTTTTTTTTTTTTTTTTAAACCTACAGCCCAAAGTCATGGATTTGTGAGTAAGCCATCAGATCAGAGGTGATCCCAGATTACAGTACTTCAGCATCCAACTCTGCTGGCTCTGCAGTGCCCAAAGTTTCAGTTCACATTGTGCTTACATTAGTCTACTGGAACAACCCTACGCATTTTTTTTGTAACATCATGACTATATTTTTTTATTAGGACTGTTGATAAAGAACAAAAATGATGAAAAATATCGAACAGTAGATGTACAATGGAAACCACCTTTATTGAGGTTGTTATGGCCATCTTAATTTATATTCTAGTCAACTGCTGCTAAATTAGTATTATCTAATCTCTGGTACTCAATGGGCTGACCATTGTCACAGTTCATGATTTACATTTTGTTCACAGTACTTAAGTTCACCCTTTGGACTGCAGAGACTCAATTTTAGTGGATAAATCTGCAAAAAGAGATGTGTGTATGACCTTAATACTCGGCTAATCATAAATGGGGGTTGATATTGGCCACATGCAGTGTAGTTGTAACCATGTTGGTCCCAGGATATTGGAGAGAGACCTCATCTCTCTAATATTGGCCATACACACTTCTAAGCTTTGAATGGCAAATGGACAAGTCAGTGGCAGGGGCTTCCTCTTTCCCCTGTTGCCTCTACCATTCATTGGTATCATTAGTTGCAGCATGAAATAGAGTTGGATCACAGTTCTTGCTGTCAAGCTCAGTGTGAATGAATTGGGGGAGGACGTGGTGGTGGTGGTAAGTATCTCTTGAGGTGTGGGAGCTGGTATGGGAAGCAGTTGAGCTGTTGACGATCCCAGCCTCTACTACTTGTTAACTTCTCAAACATCTGGTGTGCTTTCTCCCATGCTGCCAGATATGCTTGGGAGGTGTTCCCCATTAATATCTGCAAAGCTACTTCATCATCCACCTTTAAATCCCTCCTCAAAACTCCTTTGCTGTGAAGCCTACAAAAAACTTGACAATGATTATGCTGCTAGTTTGCTGAGACCACTGCCAGTCACGCTGACCAGTATTACCTCTTTGTTAGTACTCCTCACTCTGTCTATATCCATCTGTTGTCTCATTTTATACTTGGTCCCTGCCCCAAGAGGCTTACAATCCGTCTTTTTGTTCTGTGTTTGTAAATGCTTAGAACAGTGGTGTCCCTGATCTGTGAATTGGTTCGTAGTCACTAAGGTAGTACAGATAATAAATAGCAATAATTGATGGCAGACGAGGACAGATGGACCTTTCTCTGAGCTTATGGCTGCCAAGAAGTACTTGGGCACAAGCTGTGGCTGCCTACAATGCTTGGCCTCAACCTGTCTGCGGGGTTTGTATGGTTTCCTTCCATCCTAGAAAGTTCCCATCCTCTTTGTTGAAGTTGGAAGTAGTTCATTTCCTGTCCTGGGCTTCAGAGGATCCACTCTTGGCCACCATATTTCTGGTCACTTTTCTGTGCAGGCCTGGTCAAAGTACTCTGTTTTGAAACTTATTCCTTTGATAAAATACATGTACATCCATTAACTGAATGGGTATATGGAGTGGGGGATAATAGATCTGACTGTGGAGGCTATATACATTTCATTAGTAGTAGAAAATTGTACTAACAACCCTATTCTTGTGACGTGAACCAAAATAAAATATCTATAGTAAAAATATGTTCTATTTTCAATCTCTGAATCAATTTCTGTCTCCAGAAATGTTTGCGTTTTTGTTTGTTCTTTTTTTCCCCACTGCCCACCAGTTGGGAAAGTAATGTACATGATGGTATTAACCTTCTCATGTAATTGAAATAATGAATTTAAGTGTTTACCTGAGGCAGTAATCATTTCCAGGTTACCTGGGTTGGATTAAGAATCTCCTTTTGTATAGTTGGGCCTCCTTTTTATTTTATTTTATTTTTTTGGAAGACACTTTAAGAATTGTTGTGACACCTGTTAGTAGTATTTAAAGGGAAATATCTACATTTTGTGCTAACTCAACAAGATTATTTCAGATATCAAATCTAATGATGATGCACAGTGTTATGTGCTTTTAAAATTTTATCTGTGGTTTATAGTAAGACGAGGTAAGTGCAACTTGGACTGAAATAAAAACTAAATTTAGTTTTGGTCTCTTTTTATAATAAAGCTTAAATTCAAGGCGCTAGAACATTTTTGAGCCAGATAGTGCAACTAAGAGACAAATTAGACTTCATATTCAAAACATCTTTAAGTGGTGGTTACTGGTATCCCGTAATATCACATGCATAAGCAGTTATACATTATGTGAAGTACTATATGTTCCCACAGATAGATATGCTCAATAGCATATTTATGCTATAATACATAAATATAAGGAGATCATTTTGTTGCAGAAGATTTGAAAAAGATGCTATTCAGATTAATTCAGTCTTTCCTGAAGTTTTTTTTAATTCTTCTAAGTACCACTCTTAGGCTCTGTCCCCATGTAGAAAGGCTTGTGTCACTGGACATGCATGTTTCAAAATTAAAAATCCCCAAATACTACTTACTGTTCTAAGAAACTTTCAATATCCTAGTGAGTTTTGTTGAAACTATAAAGACATCTCATGCTAGACCTTCAAATAGGGCCGCTATCAAACATACGTTTTCAAGCTGGCTGGTACTTCTCTTACAAAGTGTCTTAAACTAAGACTGCAGATTTTGGAGGAAGACGAAATTTTGGCACAAGTGGCAAGTCAAAACAAAATCACTTGCTGTAGCTTTTTTCACAAAAGTGTTACTTAACATTTTCCCTGAGATGCTGGCGTTGAGGTTTTGCCTTCATTTTAAGATGGCTTAGAATTTGGGAAAAGTAGAGCCTCGTTGGAAAAATGTTTAATGTTCAGTTTTGACTCTCAGAATCCCTTTTCACTGGTTAGAGAAGACCTTGGTGTACAGTTCAAATTTCTGGTTTAAACTTAAAATGCATAGTGCCAAACTGAGCTTTGGAGTAACTTGCAAAACTTACTCTTCCCCAGACATGAATATGACCCTCATTGTAGAATGCTTTGAAAAGGGTTCCTGCATAATGTGAAAATTATGATCAGAAAATACATTAAACATATTAGAACAGAGTATTGGAACGTGTGTGTGTGGGGGAGGGCATGATTTATTGTGTAAATTGGTTTCTCTGTGTGTGTGTATGTATGTATTTATTTTATTAATATTTATTTTCTTCCCTAGTGCACAGTGCTGTGGTAAACTCTCTTTCCTTTCACCCCTCTGGAAACTACCTCATTACTGCCTCCAGTGATTCAACCCTTAAAATTCTGGATTTACTAGAAGGAAGGCTGCTGTATACTCTTCATGGTCATCAGGTGAGGAGAATCTTCACTATTACTTTTATAAAGTAATGCATAAAGCACATGGACTCAGCAGATGGACAGAGAAATGATGTTGAGTCAAGTGTTAGGCTTCAGTTCTCTCGGCCTATAACTCTTAAGGTTCCTTGATTAGATTTTTAATTAAACCTGAAATTTCATCGGTGGCGGAGGAAATGTAGAGAAAACATGACAAGAAATGTAACTTATTAATCTAAGGTACTGCTTTCATAAGCAAGGAAAAAAAAGGAGACAGTATACGCCTCAGTTCTAAATTTGGCATTAAAGTTGTTTTACAAAATAAGTTCTTACAATTTAAAAACAATCTTTCCTTGAGAGTCAGCTACTGAAATAAAAAGTGCTAATACATGGAGATCAATATTGGAAATTGGCTCTATACACAGACTAGCTACTTTGCCTGATAGGGTTTCTGGGAACGAGGAGGGGTATGTTCCTGGGTGTGATTTGGAGGTGAGAGCTTTTCTGGAGTCTTCACATTTTGGCAGCTGCCTAAGTTAAATTATCTTCCTTTGATTACTTAATATTCCTGATTGGCAGACTTAACTTATTTGTATTCTAGTATTTATGCTGCTGGGTGTTTTGTTGCGATAGGTCTAATTATATTCATAGTGCTTGGAGTTCTTGTGGTTTTTAAACGTTAAATCTAAACAAATAGTCTGATTTTACTGTCCAAGCTGAGTGAGGCAGCAAAGGCATGAATAATGAAAAGTAAACAAGTTAGTGACAACTTAAATTTTAACCCAACAGTCAAAGTCAAAGGGCTTTGGACTTTTCTAGCCCGAGTTGGAAGCCCAACTCTTGTAGGCCCCATTTTGAAAACCCTAGCCTGAAACTGTATAGAAGGGTGAGTTACATGAAATACAAAAACGAGCTATCCACTAAATACAGGACATGTAAAAATACACACACACACGCTTTCTTTCATACTTAAGTTAGGGGGAACAAGGGCATTAATTATTTACTGGAAGGGGGCTTAGGTAGTGGAGAGGAAGGACTTTGTGCCTTTTATAGCGAGTCCTAGTTTGAGAGCAGGAGAAGTGGGGGAGCAGAGAGAGGAAGAGTGCTTTTTTAGTAAATGATGAACTTATTTATTAGGAGCCTGAGCCTGATTTCTACACACTTTTTTTTCTTTTTCTTTCTGCCTCCATCTTCCTCTCCCCATGTGGTTGCATAAATGAGCGAATTTGGCCTTGCCCTGGAGTAGTTCCAGAACTGAAAAGGTGAATAGCTGAGAGTCATTAAACTCTGCATTGTGCAATACTAGAGGAGACTTCATTTGTAGTTTTATGTGGATTGATGCTATATTTTAAAAAAATGGCTAGATTCTTCTTGAATCAGCTAGTCAGATGTGGGACTAACCATTTTGCATTGGATACATATGGACACAGACATACAAGTCCTTCAGTTTTGAGTCTGGTCTAGATCAATCAGATATGCCTCTCATCTTCTGCTGGATTTCTGCATTCTTTGTTACATTATATTAGCAACAGCTGGAAACTCCTTTTACGGTGATGGACTGCTACAATCTGCATTGCAACATGCTAGGCCCTCCTGTTAGGGAGTAATGGAAGGAGGTGGGGATGAGAGGGCATTTTTTTCTAAAAATCAAACATTCTTGTGCAATCTTAATAGTGTATTAATTTAGGGCCTGGTTCAACAGACCTATTCTGGCCCTGGGTTGATTTCCCCAACCTAATAAAATCTGCTATGTTGATTTTAGAGGCTGGTTTTAACACACACTTTTTGAGGGGTGAAAAAACTTATATGTGGTATGTATTGTGTCTTTACCCCTTCCTCTCTAACCTTAACACAGCTGTCTGTACTGCCCCAGTGACAGAGAGAGACAGTAAGTAGCTTTGATCTAGCTACTTTAAGTAACAGTAGCAATGAAGCCATGGCAGCATGGGCTATACAACTGTGCCTGGGACCCTGGGTATGTACTTGGACAGCTAGCCCATGCTGCCATCTGCTGCTGGTGCAGCTTCTTTGCTTTTGGTACCTGAATTAGCTAGCTTGGTGATGTCTGCATGTGCTGCTGTCACACTTCTGATGGCAGTGCAGACATCTCCTAAGTCAGTGTCAGTAACTACTGTGGTTGAAAATGAAGTGTTAAAAGACAAATGTATTTTTTTTTTAAATGAGCAAGATTGTAGAAATATTAGTCATCCAGATGAACAGCTTGTTCTGAAGACATTCTTGTCTTGTGAGTCTGTGTGGGAGAATATGCCTGGTCCAGATTTGGTGGTTCTTCTGACAGCTGATTGCTGTTCTGGGACAGTTATTCGTAAGCAAAAATTTCAAGAAGAAAGACTTGAGTTCCTTCAACATGCTTTGACGCAACTGTTGGAGTGCCAGGAATTTGTGTTACCGGCTGATTAGCTCTAGTTTACATAGGGAGAATTGCCAAGTTTATATTGCTGTCTTTAATTATAATGGAGCTGGTCTCTCATACCAGAAAGATCATTAGAGACACTGGAGTTTGTAGCTCTGAGCTGACATCTTGCAGCTGCAAAATATCATGCTGTAGCTGCACATTTTTATTCTTAAGTGCTTCAAGTTGTGAAATTCTTTCACTCACTCTCATACAAATGAGACTTGGTATACAGGCCCACCATTGATATTTGTTCATCATACAGGAACGGAATGTTACAGGACCTTTAAGTCATTCTGGGGTAGTCATTAGAAAAATGTAAATATGTACCCTGTATGTATACTTTCTCTGAAGATTTTAATGACTTCTTCCAGACAACTTCATTAACAGAGTAGAAGTTGTAAGCAAATAGTTACGTAAAACATTAGTATTGTTATATTTATAAATAGGAGACAAAAAAATGCAGAGTTAAGATTCTTCAAGCAAACGTAACTTTGGCCATATAATCCTCATCTTCTACCCACCTGATTGGTAGATGGTAACACTATAGAAACTCTCCACTTCACTGACTAAAACTGTAAGACACTTTAAACAAGTGTATCAGCATATGGATGTGCTACTCCGCTATCTGCTGTCAAAATATGTAAAGAGGACAGCATCAGATTTGCATGCAGTTCCAGGTTTTCGGAGGGTTGGGAATAAGGGGGAGGGATGAAGTAGATGCATGTGTGTCTGTGTGTAGGGGTCTTCTAAGTAGTGAAATTTTTAGATACCACTTGAAATATAGTAAGTAGAGGCTTTTGTTTTTCCATTTTTAAACTTTTTTAAAAAAAATGTGGTCAAAAGGCTAGTGAATAAGTATCTTGTAAGTATTTATGTACTTTTTTTATTGACATACATGCTCTTTTTACTAACTGTGACCTGAAGTCATCTAAAATGTTTTTCCTGTGACAAGATAATTTATCTGTATAATGGCTTCTTACCTCAACATTTTTAAAGAAGTAATTCTCTTTGTCAATACCACACTTTACCTGAGAAAAGGGATTAAATATCATGCCATCATGTGCTCACCCATCAGTAGGGTGAATTTCCGCCGCTACATCTTCCTTATCCTCTACTCAACTGGTTGTCAGTCGATAAATGGGTGGAAAATGACTTCTGCTGAGGCACATTAGTATGCAGTTACCTTTGTGGAAAGGAAAGTGACATTGGCTCAAGGACTGGTGGGTCATGGTGTCTTTTAGTAAAATGACTGGAGGAGTCACTGAATTGAAGATGAGGTCTAGGATTCCCTCATCTGCTCTCCCTTATGGTAGGAAGGGTGTTCATAGATGCTCTCAGTCAGGAGCAGAAATTCTACCGGCCAGCTCTTGTGGCTGACATGTTTTCCTTCCTGGATGTGGAGGAGGGTGTTACAGGAGGCCCATGAATAACTGAATGACTTTGAGGGAAAGATTTAACTTGGTGAACTGCCAACCGTAGTGATTGGTGTTCCTTTTCAATTTATCTTTAACAAAAAGAGCTAGAAGCTGTCTTATTAACAAAAGCTTAAACAGAGGAGTTCATCTCTGTCAGGACTTAACAGTTTTGAAAAGTTTTGGGAGTTTTACAGTGAGTGACCTTCTCCAAAATTGACTTCCCAACTATTCTAAAAATACTTGGATGCTAGTTCTCATTGCAGGTAACAGAACAGAACTTCAAGTTTCTAGACCAAGCCATTTTTGAGCTGACATAATAAGAGAAGTGATTCTCCTTTCCTAAGGGTATGTCTACACTACGGGATTATTCTGATTTTACAGAAACCGATTTTTGGAAACAGATTATATAAAGTCGAGTGCACCCGCCACACTAAGCACGTTAAATCGGCGGTATGCGTCCATGTACCGAGGCTAGCGTCGACTTCAGGAGCGTTGCACTGTGGGTAGCTATCCAATAGTTCACACAGTCTCTCCCACCCATTGGAATTCTGGGTTGAGATCCCAATGCCTGATGGGGCCAAAAATTTGTCGCGGGTGATTATGGGTAAATGTCATCAGTCAATCCTCTCTCCGTGAAAGCAATGGCAGACAATCATTTAGCACCCTTTTCCCTGGATTGCCCAGGCAGATACCATAGCACGGCAATCATGGAACCTGTTCAGCCTTCTTTCACTGTCACCGTATGTCTACTGGATGCTGCTAACAGACGCAGTGCTGCAGCGCTACACAGCAGCATCCCCTTGCCTTTGCAAGTTAGCAAAGACGGTTACCAGCCCTACTGTACCATCTGCTGCTTTGCAAGTTGACAAAGACAGTTACCAGTCATACTGTACCGTCTGCTGCTGTGATGGGTGCTCTCAGCCAGCCTCAGTGAGGTCGGTCGGGGGCGCATGGACAAAAATGGGAATGACTCCCCAGGTCATTCTCTTTAAGTTTTGTCTAAGGGAAAGTCAGTCCTGCCTAGACTATCAGGCAAACCTACTAAAGAACCAGAGAGGCAAACGGCCGCTCCGCGTCAGAGCCCCAGACATCTCACAGAAATGATGAGCTGCCTGCTATTCTAGGGGGTGGCCCTCCAACAACACCACCCGTTGCTTCCCTCCTCCCCCACCCCTCCTGGGATACCATGGCAGTTATCCCCCGATTTGTGTGATGAAGTAATAAAGAATGCATGAATCAGAAACAACAATGACTTTTTTTTATTGCCTGTGCAAGCAGAGATCAAAGGAGGGAGGGGAGGGCAGCCTCCAGCTGCTATGATATTCCAGGCAGGACTGAATCTCCATTAGACAAAGCTTAAAGAAGAGAATGACCTGGAGTCATTCCCATTTTTGTCCAAGTGCCCCCAGCCGACCTCACTGAGGCCAGCCAGGAGCAGTCACGGGACGACGATGAATGATATCAGTCCTACTGTACCGTCTGCCATCCACAAAGCAAGGGAAGGGAAGGGGATGCTGCTGTGTAGTGTTGCAGCACCGCATCTGCCAGCAGCATCCAGTAGACATACGGTGACATTGACAAAAGGCAAGAGAGGATTTTTTTTCCCCTTTGCTTTCACGGAGGGAGGTGGTGGTGGGGCTGATGGCACATACCCTGAACCACCCGCGACAATATTTTTGACCTTTCAGGCTTTGGGAGCTCAGCCAAGAATTCAAATCGCTTTCAGAGAGTGCGGGAACTGTGGGATAGCTACAGTCATCAGTCACCCCTCCCTCCATGTGTGTCCATTTGATTCTTTGGCTTTCTGGTACGCTTATCTCAGCTCCACAGTTTCACGCAGCACTGTGTTGAGTCCCTGTTGTGGCCTCTCTCCATCATGCCCTTGGAGAGATTTTCAAATGTTTTGGCATGTCATCTATTGGAACGGAGTTCTGATAGAACAGATTCATCTCTCCATACAGAGATCAGATTCAGTAACTCCCGTACAGTCCATGCTGGAGCTCTTTTTTGATTCTGGGACTGCATGGTCACCTGTGCTGATCAGCTCTCCACACTGGGCAAACAGGAAATGAAATTCAAAAGTTTGCGGAGCTTTTTCTGTCTACCTGGCCAGTGCGTCTGAGTTCAGATCGCTGTCCAGAGCGGACACAGTGGTGCGCTGTGGGATAGCTCCCGGGGGCCAATACCATCGAATTGCAGCCACACTAACCCTAATTCGATATGGCAATACCGATTTGAGTGCTACTTCCCTCGTCCGATAGGAGTACAGATATCGATATTAAAAACCCTTTGTATTGAAATAAAGGGCTTCGTTTTGTGGACAGGTGCAGGGTTAATTTGGTTTAATGCTGCTAAATTTGAAATAAACTCATAGTGTAAACCAGGCTAAAGATGAAAAGACCTTCCATTTGCCAGACTTGCCATGTCTGATTAGCCTCAAGTTTGGGGTGATTGGGTCTGAAGACATTCATGAAACATTTTGGGTGAGGAGTCTTAGGAGGATTTAAAAAATGAAGCTTATAATGGAAAGCTTGTTCTAGCTTTGACAGGGGAGGAACTATCAGGTCTTCATTATGGCATGTGTACAGAAAGTTATAGGACTGCTCTTCTGTTAGACTCGTATAGCTCTTTATTGCTAGACAGTACAATCCTCAGCTTTTATAGAGCTTCACAAATCCCCTGGTAGATGAGATTTAATTTTTGTGAAACCAGCTTTGCAAGTAGTTTAGAAATCTGATAAGAATATTTTCTATTCCTGTTTTTTTTTGGGGGGGGGAAGGAGGAGGGGGTGTTGGCATTCTCCAAAAAGCCGAATAACTTTTTGTCTTGATTATATTTAGGTGTAACTTAAGACATACCAGAAGAGTAAGAGGAAGGGGCAGAGTTGTGTGTGGGAGGTGTATGTTGGAAAGAAGGTAAAAGAGCAGTACTACAAGAACATTTTTATAATTTTAAAACATTGTTATTTATAATAAAATTTGATGCTGGAAAACTAAATTTGTTTGAGGTCAGTAGCTTGTTGCGGGGTTGTTGGCACTGTCTTTAAAAAAAAAAAGTACTAAGCATTTGAGTGGAGATAGGAATAGCAAACAGAAATGGGCGGGAGGAAATAAAAGCACAAATCCTATTAACAGATGATAGAAACTAAGAAATATTGAGTCTCTGATTCATGAGTCCCAGGTTACAGTGGTGTCTTTTTATAAACTGAATGTTTTAAGGCTTAGCAGCAGCATGTGTAATGTTCAAACTCTTTTTGAGCAAAATTACTATAACAGGGTGTGGTGGTGCTAAATGGTAATTTATAGTACCTAACAGGTATATTTATTATGTAACCGATGGCTACCACAAATAGTACTATTTTACCTTTTAATAGTAAAATAGTTAGTGAAGATAATATATTTAAAACAATTGCCACCTCTGACTATGAAACATTACTGTTTTTGCCAAACTGCTTTCTGTTGAAGAATTGACATATTACACCATAAATTCAGTAATTAAAAAATAAATGGTATCAATGGCAGAGATTTACCTTGGTTTCCTCTGCCGTGTCGCAAATTGAACCATATTATGCATGTGTTTATATAAAAGTACACCTCTATCCCGATATAACGTGACCCAACATAACACGAATTCATATATAACACGGTAAAGCAGTGCTCGGGGGGGCGGGGCGGATCAAAGCAAGTTCGCTATAACGCAGTTTCACCTATAATGTGGTAAGATTTTTTTTTTTGGCTCCCGGGGACAGTGTTATATTGGGGTAGAGGTGTATTCATAGTCATATTTAACAAATAATACATAGGAGTCTTTTCAAAATACAGATTGGTAATTGAGAACAGTTGTACTAGGTCAGACCAAAGGTCCATCTAGCCCAGTATTCTGTCTTCTGACAGTGGCCAGTGCCAGGTGCCCCAGAGGGAATGAACAGAACAAGTTATCAAAAAATCCATCCCGATTCCTTTTAGTAATAGAAGGTGGTGAATGCAGAACTTGTAAGACTGACTTTTTTTCCCGTGATGGCTATGGGCTTAATCGTACTTGCGTTGCTCCTGAAGTCTCTAGGACATTAGACCCCAAAGTGGGTCAGGATCAGGATCCCTTTTGAATGGAGGTGGCTAGGACTGGCTTAAACTTGCTGGGACCCAGGGCTGAAGCCTGAGCCTCATTGCCTCAGGCCAAAGCCTGAGGGCTTCTGCCTTGGCTGGTGGGGCTCAGGTTGTAGGCCCCCTGCCTAGGGAGGAAGCCCTTGAGCTACAGCTTTGGCCCCCCTGCCCAGAGTGGTGGAGCTCAGGCTTTGGTGCACCCCGCTCACCTGGGGCAGTGGGGCTTGGGCAGGCTCAGGCCTTGGCGCCCCCCCCCCCGAAGGTTGTGAAGTAATTTTTGTTGTCATCATAAGGGGATCACGGTGCAATGAAATTTGAGAACTCGTGCTCTAGGAGTTCTGGGTGTGCAAGGAATGCAGGAAGGAAGTGGAGTCCTAGATGAAATGACTGAGGGGAGACATAACTCTACAGATACATAAAGGGATGGTGCAAAGAGGACAGGAAGCTACAACCAAAAAGTAGTGGGCTTGCAAGACCGCAGGGTTAAGTAGGTTAAGTATTAAGAAAAACTCTAACCCCAATAACCACTAAACAATAGAGCCTGCTGATTTGTGTCCATTTATCCTTTTCCATTGGTGGATGTGCAGGTGAATGAACCAGATCAGCCACACCATCACTGGTTCATTCACCTGCACATCCACCAATGTAATATACGCCATCATATGCCAGCAATGCCCCTCTGCTATGTACATCGGCCAAACTGGACAGTCTCTACGGAAAAGGATAAATGGACACAAATCAGACATTAGGAATGGCAATATACAAAAACCTGTAGGAGAGCACTTCAACCTCCCTGGCCACACTATAGCAGACCTTGAGGTGGCCATCCTGCAGCAAAAAAACTTCAGGACCAGACTTCAAAGAGAAACTGCTGAGCTTCAGTTCATCTGCAAATTTGACACCATCAGCTCAGGATTGAACAAAGACTGTGAATGGCTTGCCAATTACAGAACCAGTTTCTCCTCTCTTGGTTTTCACACCTCAACTGCTAGAACAGGGCCTCATCCTCCCTGATTGAACTGACCTCGTTATCTCTAGCTTGCTTGCTAGCATATATATACCTGCCCCTGGAAATTTCCATTACATGCATCTGAGGAAGTGGGTATTCACCCACGAAAGCTCATGCTCCAAAAAAGACGGTTACTCACCTTTGTAACTGTTGTTCTTCGAGATGTGTTGCTCACATCCATTCCAGTTAGGTGTGCGCGCCGTGCGTGCACGCTCGTCGGAAACTTTTTACCCTAGCAACTCCAGTGGGCCGGCAGGTCGCCCCCTAGAGTGGCGCCGCCATGGCGCTCGATATATACCCCTGCCGGCCCACCCGCTCCTCAGTTCCTTCTTGCCGGCTACTCCGACAGTGGGGAAGGAGGGCGGGTGTGGAATGGATGTGAGCAACACATCTCGAAGAACAACAGTTACAAAGGTGAGTAACCGTCTTTTCTTCTTCGAGTGATTGCTCACATCCATTCCAGTTAGGTGAATCCCAAGCCATACCTAGGCGGTGGGGTCGGAGTGAGAAGTCGCGGCATGGAGCACTGCAGATCCGAAGGCCGCGTCCTCTCTTGACTGCTGGACCAGGGCGTAGTGGGAAGCAAAGGTGTGGACCGATGACCAGGTCGCTGCCCGACAGATTTCCTGGATGGGCACACGGGCGAGGAAAGCCAGCGACGACGCCTGCGCCCTGGTAGAATGCGCAGTCACACGGCCCGTAGGAACATGGGCCAGCTCATAGCAGGTCCTGATACAGGAAGTTACCCATGAGAATAGCCTCTGCGAAGAAATGGGAAGCCCCTTCATGCGGTCCGCTACTGCCACGAAAAGCTGGGGGGATTTGCGGAACGGTTTGGTCCTCTCCACATAGAACGTGAGAGCCCTACGGACATCAAGCGAGTGGAGCTGTTGCTCCCTGCCTGAAGAGTGAGGTTTCGGGAAAAAAACCGGGAGGAATATCTCTTGGTTGACGTGGAAGGCTGAGACCACCTTGGGGAGAAAGGCCGGGTGTGGCCTCAGCTGCACCTTATCTTTATGGAAGACTGTATACGGGGGGTCTACCGTGAGAGCCCGGAGTTCCGACACCCGTCTAGCTGAGGTGATAGCTACTAGAAAGGCAGTCTTCCAAGAAAGATAGAGTAGGGAGCAAGTAGCTAACGGCTCGAAGGGGGGCCCCATGAGCCGAGACAACACCAGGTTAAGATCCCAGGTCGGGGCAGGGAGTCGGACGTTAGGGTATAGACGTTCCAGCCCCTTCAGGAATCTAGTCACTGTCGGGTGAGAGAAAACGGAGCGGCCATCCCCACCCGGGTGAAAGGTGGAGATAGCCGCCAGGTGGACCCGCAGGGACGATATCGCCAGGCCCTGTTGTTTGAGGGACCAAATATAGTCTAAAATATTGGCCACCGAAACTTCCATCGGGCGGAGACCTTTCTCCACGCACCAACAGGAGAAACGCTTCCACTTGGCCGAGTATGTCGCTCTAGTGGAAGGCTTCCTGCTGCCCAAGAGTACCTCCCGTACTGGGGTGGAGCAGCGCAACTCAGAAGTGGTCAGCCACGCAGGAGCCACGCTGCTAGGTGCAGCGACTGGAGGTCCGGGTGACAGAGAGTTCCGTGTTCCTGGGTGATCAGGTCCGGGTGAAGGGGCAGGGGAACTGGGTCGGCTATGGCCAGGTCCAGCAACATGGGGTACCAATGCTGTCTGGGCCACGCCGGGGCTACCATGATCACGCGGGCCCTGTCCCTGCGCACCTTCAGAAGGACCCTGTGGACCAGCGGGAACGGGGGGAACGCGTAGAACAAGTGGGTCGTCCACGGAATAAGGAAGGCATCCGCTATAGACCCGGGTTCCCGGCCCTGAAAAGAGCAGAACGCCTGGCATTTCCTGTTCCCCCCGGACGCGAAGAGGTCCACACGGGGACAACCCCACCTCTGGAAGATCGAGAGGGCGACGTCCGGGCGAAGGGACCACTCGTGTGAGAGGAAGGATCTGCTCAGGCGTTCCGCCAGCGTGTTCCGTACTCTGGGGAGGAAGGAAGCCGTGAGGTGAATGGAGTGGGCTATACAAAAGTCCCAGAGTCGCATCGCCTCGTGACATAGGGGAGAGGATCTGGTGCCGCCCTGCTTGTTGATATAGTACATGGTCGTCGTGTTGTCAGTAAATACCGCAACACAACGACCCCGAAGCTGGTGATAAAACGTTTGACAAGCAAGGCGGACCGCTCTCAACTCCCGCATGTTGATGTGCAGCTTCACCTCCTGCGGGGACCACAGGCCCTGTGTTCTCAGGGTTCCTAGGTGGGCCCCCCAGCCGAGATCTGAGGCATCCGTCGTTAGGGACACGGAGGGCTGGGGCGGGTGGAATGGGAGCCCCGCACACACTACGGACTGGTCTAGCCACCAGCTGAGAGAATCCAACACCCCCTGGGGGATTGTGATCAGCATGTCTAATGGTTGCCTTGCCGGCCGGTAATGTGCGATGAGCCACGACTGGAGGGGCTTCATGCGGAGCCGAGCGTAACCGGTCACAAATGTGCATGCTGCCATGTGGCCTAACAGGGTTAGACATGTCCGTATTGATGTTAAGGGGGCTGCCCGCAATCGCTGAACGATCGCCGACAACGCCTGGAACCTTGGCAACGGCAGAAGAGCCCTGGCCACGGTGGAGTCCAGGACGGCCCCAATGAACTCCACCCTCTGCGCGGGGAGCAGGGTGGACTTGTCCACGTTGATCATGAGGCCCAAGGTAGCAAACAGGCCGGTGATCCTGCGGACGTGGCTGCAAACCTGTAGCTCCGACGTGCCCCGAATTAACCAATCATCTAGGTAAGGGAACACGTGGATACGACTGCGCCGAAGATGTGCCACAACGACGGCCATGCATTTTGTGAATACCCTCGGAGCCATAGAAAGGCCAAATGGGAGGACTGCAAATTGGTAGTGAAGGCGGCCCACCACGAATCGAAGGAAACGTCTGTGGTGTGGCCATATGGCAATGTGAAAATAAGCGTCCTGCATGTCGAGGGCGGCATACCAGTCTCCCGGATCCAGGGATGGGATAATGGTCCCCAGGGATACCATGCAGAACTTCAACTTCACTAGGTACTTGTTGAGCTCTCGCAGGTCGAGGATAGGCCTGAGGCCTCCCTTGGCCTTGGGGATCAGAAAGTAGCGGGAATAAAACCCCTTGCCTTTCTCGTTTTCCGGAACCGCCTCTATAGCTCCTTTGTTGAGGAGCGTCTGTACCTCCTTTCGAAGGAATTGCTCGTGAGAGGGGTCCCTGAAGAGGGACGAGGAAGGGGGGCGGGAGGGAGGAAATGATACAAACTGCAGGCGGTATCCCGTCTGCACCGTGCGTAAGACTCAGCAGTCCGATGTTATTTGGGTCCACGCCGGGAGGAAAAACTAAAGGCGGTTGGAAAACGGGGGGGAAGGATCCGTGGGGGAAACTGTTATTGCGCCCTCGGGCGCACCTTCAAAACGAAGGTTTGGGCCCAGGCGGGGGCTTGGAGGAGCTTTGATTCTGCCCCCCTTGGTTCCCCGACTGTCTACGCCTTCCATTCCTGCCGCGGCGCCTATTAAGGTCCTGCCGCTGGCGGAACTGGGGGTATGGCCTAAGCTGCTGCTGCGGCCGGAAGGGTCTGCGCTGCGTCCCCGGCGTGTGCATCCCGAGGGAGCGCATAATGACCCGATTGTCCTTTAGACTTTTCAGTCTGGGGTCCGTCTTTTCTGAGAACAGGCCCTGGCCTTCGAACGGGAGGTCCTGGATGGTGTATTGGAGCTCCGGTGGAAGGCCAGAAACCTGAAGCCAGGAGATGCGTCGCATTGTTACCCCCGAGGCGAGGGTACGGGCAGCCGAGTCTGCAGCGTCCAAAGAGGCCTGTAACGAGGTTCGTGCAACCTTCTTGCCCTCGTCAAGAATCGCCGCGAATTCTTGACGAGCCTCTTGTGGCAGCAGCTCTTTGAACTTGTCCGCTGCCACCCATGAGTTAAAAGCGTAGCGGCTAAGAAGGGCTTGCTGATTTGAAACCCTGAGCTGATGGGCCCCAGCCGAATAGACCTTGCGGCCGAGGAGGTCCATACGCCTGGCCTCCTTGGATTTGGGGGCTGGGGCTTCCTGTCCGTGGTGCTCCCTCTTGTTCACCGACTGCACCACCAGGGAACACGGTGTCGGGTGAACGTGGAGGTACTCATAGCCCTTGGAGGGGGCCATGTACTTCCTTTCGACGCCCCTCGCCGTAGGGGGGATGGAGGCCGGTGACTGCCAGATTGTATTGGTGTTGGCCTGGATCGTCCTAATGAAGGGTAGGGCGACCCTGGTGGGAGCATCGGAGGAGAGGATGCTGACGACGGGGTCCTCGATCTCAGAGACCTCCTCGGCTTGCAGGCTCAGATTCTGTGCTACTCGCCTAAGGAGGTCCTGGTGTGCCCTGAGATCTAGCGGAGGAGGGCTATTGGAGGAAGTGCCAGCCACCGCTTCGTCGGGAGAGGAGGATGAGGAGACCCCTGGCAAGAAAGTGTCCAGCGGGGGGGTCCGCCTCAGCCCTCGCCTCTGGCTCAGGAGCAAGACCAGGGTCTTGCTGCTTCGATCCTTCCTCTCCATCAGGGGAGGGAGGGGGGCGAGACAACGACGCCTCTGGCACCCTGTGCTCCGCCGTTGCAGGCCTAGCAGGAAGCTGTTGGGGGCCCTGGGCTTGATGGTACGCCCAGGGTGTCCAAAACCCCCACTGCTGTGGACCCTGGTCCTGTTGCGGAGGGTCCTGGAATAGAGCCGCTTGTCTGTCGGTGCCCAGCGCATATACGCTGTCCGCTTGTGATGACACCGACGGCTGTCTGGAAGGCCATGGCGGGGCCGACTGTGGCTGATAAGAGTCTCCGCGGTCCGGCACCGAAGATGTTCTTGGTGCCGGGGATCGGTATCGGGAGTCATACCGGCACCGGGATTGGGACCGAGTTCTGTCTCGGTGCCGGGATCTGGACCGGTACCGGCTGCTGCTTCGGTGCCGGGACCGGGACCTGCCACCGACGCGGTGCCGGGAGGTCGACCGGGACCTGCCACCGACGCGGTGCCGGGAGGTCGACCGGGACCTGCCACCGACGCGGTGCCGGGAGGTCGACCGGTGCGCTGAACGACGGCGAGACTGGCTCCTAGAGTCACGGTGCCGGTATCATCGGCTGGAGCCAGACCATGACCGTCTGGAGGTCGATCGGTGCCGCGAGTACGACCGGTACCGCCGAGGGGAGCGGTGCCGGGACTGCGAGCGGCGGCAGGATCTCGAGCGACCGTGGCGTCGGGACCTCGATCGTGAGCGTGAGTCCCGAGACGGCGCCGTCATCATGGGCTTGCCCCTAGATGCTACCCGCACCGGAGGTACCGGGGGTGGCGGCTGAGTTGACTCAGTCAGGGCAATGAGGTCCCGTGCCGAGGCGAAGGTCTCTGGAGTGGATGGGACCAATAGCTCAACTCCAGATCTTATGGGGGAGCTCGGCGGTACCGGACTCGACGGACCCACCGGGCCCAGAGTCGACGGTGCCGGTAGCACCGCGGCAGATGTCGATGCCGGGCGCTCCATTCGAGTCTGCCTGGCTGGAGTTGCAGACTTCGATGGTCTTGTTTCTGCACCCGTCTCTCTCCTTCTTTGTTCTGGGCTTAAAAGCCTTGCAAATGCGGCACTTGTCCGACCTGTGCGATTCCCCCAGGCACTTTAGACACGCATCGTGAGGGTCGCTGGTTGGCATAGGCTTTTTACAGGCCGCACATTGCTTAATGCCCGGCGAACCAGGCATGAGCCCGGTGCCGGGTGCCGGGAAGGGCTACAGCCCAGACCGGCTAACAACTATGTACAAAATTATTTACACTACAAACTAATTAACTAACTATACTTAACCACTAACTAACAACGGTAGTAACAAGGAGAGCTAGGGACGTGGAGGACAGCAATGCCGCTCTCCACAGTTCCAACGACCGACACGGCGGTAAGAAGGAACTGAAGAGCGGGTGGGCCGGCAGGGGTATATAACGAGCGCCATGGCGGCGCCACTCTAGGGGGCGACCTGCCAGCCCACTGGAGTTGCTAGGGTAAAAAGTTTCCGACGAGCGTGCACGCGCGGCGCGCACACCTAACTGGAATGGATGTGAGCAATCACTCGAAGAAGAACGTCTGTTAGTCTATAAGGTGCCACAGGATTCTTTGCTGCTTTAACATGATCCTGGTCCATGATTAGAGTGCTAATACTAATAACAAGAGGCATTCCTGCTAAAGTACAGAAGGGTGGACAAAGTTATCTGCTAGAGAACTGCTGGAATCCCAAAGATTTGAGTAATGGTGCAAACTAGGAAGTTTAGAGACCTGTCTAAGACTTGGACAGGGTGATCTTACTCGAAGAGGAGATGGCTTGCTCTAACTTTTTCATCCTTACAAGTATACTTCAAACACTTTTTTTTTTTTTGTTTCAATTGGCAGTATTAAAACCAACTGAGAGAGTATAAAAAGTCTTAAAAGATTCTACTAATCCCAAAATATACACATTGTCTAAAACTGCATCTTAATCTCAGTGTTTCTTGTTTGTTTGTTTGTTTCATGTCAACAAATTGTGTTGCATCTATTGACCTGTCTGTTCCCCTTGTTCTTTCCATTTGTACACACATGTATTCTTTTATATCAGGTTCTATTTTTAACCCACTACATCCTGTTGAATCTCCATTTTCCTCTGGCATATGGTAGCTGCTGTTCTTGCTGTTTACATTGCTTGTTTGGGAGTGATTTTTGTAGCATGCTAAATTACCTGAATATAGTCAAATATTTAGCGACTGATAAAATCGTTTAAAGAACACTAGTTCTACAGCTTAGACATCTGGGTTGGTCTTGATTGTGAATAACTTGTCTGATGTAAATTTCTGTCTTTCGTTTCCCCACCTGTTCATTAGTCATGCTGTTCACAGTGGAACTTGCATTAGAAAGTTGTTAACTTCAGATGAAGTATGTAATACCTGGAGGATTATAATCTTTCCAAAATGTTGATCTTTCTTTGTAAGACTACTTTGTTTGTTTATTTCAGAAATGTCATATCCTTCATTATTGCACCAGTATTTAGATTGTTCCAAGCAGATTGTATGTTTCACACTCGTGTCATTCCTGGTTGGTTTATTCTATTTAGAATCTCTCTTCTTGAGAGTGTGTGGTAGTAATTGAGAGTTTAGCAGTTCTTAATATGGAGAAGGCAGGGGGAAAGCTACACACTGCTCGCACATGTATGAATATTCTCTTTTTTGGGGGAAGATACAGCTGCAGGGATAGTTGGACTACTACAGGAGTCCTCAAACTTCATTGCACCATGACCCCCTTCTGATCCCTGGAGGGGAAACTGAAACCTGAGCCCACACAAGCCCCCCTGCTCCAGGCTGAGGGGTGAAAGGGGGCTTGTAACCTGAGCCTTGCTGCCCAAGGTTGAAGCCCTTGGGCAGGGGGGCTTTGGCCCCAGGCCCCAGCAAATCTAACACTAGCTTGGTGACCCCATTAAAAAGGGGTTGCAACTCACGTTGGGGTCCTGACCCACTGTTTGAGAACTGCTGGGCTACTAGTACAGTAACTCCTCGCTTAATGTTGTAGTTATGTTCCTGAAAAATGCTACTTTAAGTGAAATGATGATGTTAAGCGAATCCAATTTCACCATAAGAATTAATGTAAATGGGGAGGTTAAGTTCCAGGGAAATTTTTTTCACCAGACAAAAGACTAAGGCCTGGTCTACACAGTGTGTGCATGTGTGTGTGTGGTTCGAAGTTACGCAACTTCAGCTACGTGAATAATGTAGCTGAAGTCGACATACTTAGACCTACTCACCGCGTTGTCTTCACTGCAGTGAGTTGACTGTTACTGCTCCCCCGTCGACTCTGCCTGTGCCTCTCGCGGTGGTGGTGTACAGGAGTTGATGGGAGAGCTCTCAGGGATCCATTTATCATGTCTAGACTAGATGTGCTAAATTGATCCCCGCTGGGTCAATTGCTGCTCGCCAATCCAGCAGGTAGTGTAGACATACCCTATGCTTATACACACACATACACAGTATAAGTTTTAAACAAACAATGCAATGATCATTGTGAAGCTTGGCTGAGGTGGTGGAGTCAGAAGGTGGGATATTTCCCAGGGAATGCCTTACTGTTAAACGATGAACTAGCACTTGGCTGAGCCCTCAAAGGTTATCACGTTGTTAATATAGTCCTACACTCTACAATGCAACAGGAATGGAGAGAGGGGAGACTGCATGGCGGAATGCGCATTGCCCTTTTAAGTATTTTGACACCACTCTAAGTACACTGCCCTTTTAAGTAGATCACCAAGTTGAGACAGCCCCTGCTGCTAGAAAGCTCCCTCCTGTCCTGATCCCTGTTATGTCCCCCCAACCTGCTCTATGGAGATAGGGTAAGCTGGGGGAGGGGGACACCCTGACATTAGCACCCCTCTTTCTCTCTCCGCTCCTCCTCCCCCGCCCAGTAAGCAGGAGGCTCCCAGGAGCATCTCCAAGGCAGAGGGCAAGAGAAGTACATGGCAGTGGGGGGAGGGACAGCTGTACTGCCTGGCAATTGATAGCCTGCTGGGCAGCTGCTGCACAGGGAACTTAAGGGAGCGGGAAGCTGATAGAGGGAGCTGATGTGGGTGCTGCCGGTACATCCTGGTTCCAAGCCCCCACCAGCTAGCTCCAATGAGCTGCTCATTCTGCAAGCAGTGGACGAAGCAGGTGGCTGCCAAACAATGTTATAAGGGAGCATTGTGCAACTTTAAACGAGCATGTTCTCTAATTGATCAGCAACATAACAATGTTAACCGGGACAATTTTAAGTGAGGAGTTACTGTATTGTTAATAGTCTCTATAGCCCACACTGTTTGGCCTCTAATTGTGGTAAATCCTGTACAAACATATAGAAATTGGAACCGCCAAGTCAAATCCTGGCAAGACCTCTCCATTAAGAGGTGATTTATACTACAAGAAAGTTGTTTTAAGAACTCATTTCAAATCCTTCCATGGGGTCATTGGATTTGTCCTCTTAAGGAATTAGCAGGAGATTTAGCCCCCTTAAAACCATAGATGGACAGATGTCCTGGGGTCTCTGGACGTTCATAGCCTCCATTTGTGCAGGTATAATGTTGTGCCTGTGTATTTGCATGCACAAAGAAATGTGGGTGCAAGTAGCAGCAGTTGTCTGTTTGACAACAAACAGACGAGCTTAGTGGTTTACAACAGCAATTTATCTGTCCTATATGTATTTGTATATGTTCAGCGTTTGTAAGGTTCATTGTATGTTATTTTCTAAGCACATCAGAGGAAGAAGGGGAACTGGGTAAAGGGGCATGTCTTGATTTTTGGGAAAATAAGTGCAATGCTATTAAAGTAGCACATCCCCTTAACTTGATTAAGGATAATGAAAAGCTGCTTATCTGCGTGTCTGGGTGCAGTGTGACCTGAAGAAACATAGCAAGATTACTCAAACTCTACTTTAGTCAAAGTATACATTTTGTGTTCTCTGTGTGTGTTTTTTTTACTTGTTAAATTAACTTTCCCAAAAGCCTTAGTCATCTGCAGTCTCTGGAAACCTGATCCAGACTTAGACAGAAGCTCAGCCATATACATTTATTGAAGCAGGCTGCAAAGTAATTGTTTAGTGTCTGTCATAATATTTCATTCCCGGTATTCTCCACTATTTATTCCTAATAGAACAGTTTGCTATTGCGTCTGTACTTAGATAAGTATTTCCTAACTCTGCTTTATTGCATAGAAGTGTCTGCCTAATCCTTTTGAGACTGTGGACTACTTAAATGTTTGTGAAAATACTTTAAACCAGATGTTTAAACCTGTGTGAATAGCACTGCACTTCTATTCAACCACTACTTCAGTGGAAGACTAGTTAAGACTATTTAACATCTAAAAGAATTGAATCTTGATATGTTATCCATATCTCACCACAATACAGAAGCATAGAGGCATGCCTACTTGGTAGACATTTTGCTTTCTCCTTGTTTTGATGCCGCTATCATTCCATAGGGGTATGAGAGCATTCCAAATGCAGAGCTGGCCTTGGCTGTGTGATGGATAATCTCCTCATCAATTGTGGTATTCTGTGATAGCATACTCCTGTGGGTAGCAAAAATTCTCCACAGACCTGTGTAGCCAATGATTTTAGTTTATTATTCATTTTATTGTGTGATGGTATGATTGATCAACATGTTTGTCATATATAATCATTGTATGTTAGAGTTAATTTTTAGGATTATAAAAGTATAAGATCAGTATTTAGAAGAATCATGTATTAGACATAAGACAAGCTGAAATTCAAGAACTGATAGGCCGAGGCCTGCAAGATATTTAGCTTAGCTATTTTAGGCCTTGGAGACAAGAAATGATGACATAAGCCAGTGACTGAAAAATAGCCTGATGCCTGAAGATTATGTGGGGGGGGGGGAAGGTTCCAAGTGGTGGTAATTCACAAAATCACCCAAAAGATTAATATAAGATAATAAAAATATTGTAAAGGTGCATCTGTCTCTGAAATGTGTCTTTAACCACAGGATACAGGTTCTGCGTCAGTGCCAATGAGACTAAAGGGACTTACACGGCCTATAGAAAACTGGGGTCTCTTAAGTTTCCAGGGAGCGCTGAGCAATAAGAGAAAAGAGGGTTGACCTTTTATGGACATACACAAAATGTAGGTATAGACAGAATCATATTATAAAAATGAGATTCCCATAACGGGAAAATCGAGCTCCCTATGGGAGACTCCAGCAGGAACCATCCCTCTACTGTTGCTCAAACTATGAGCGACCCATCAGACCCAAACACTGTTGTTAAGGATGGGAGCATAACTATATTTGTAACTTGTGTATAGGTTTGTACAGAATTTCTGTATACTTGGGTAATAACTTTAATTGTAACTTTTTAATAAAACTTATAAACAGACTAGACCTTGTACTTATGAATGTATGTGTGGTCACTACCCTTGGTCTACGTGTTCCTAGAGACTAAATCTAAAGCAAGTAGCAGAGGTAATTTTCACTCTATTAGGCTTGAAACTGTAGGTGCCAGAGCTGAACCCATGGTGGTGTAATACCACATTACAAAATTCACTTTAAATAAAAGGATACACCTGAGAGGAGTGTTGATCTTAGCATCACTTGCCACAGGTTGCTACAGTATTTCAGTTTTCTTTAGACTGATTGTGAAATCAAGGTGCATGAGCAAAGTGATCAGTTATAAACTGAATGTCATCAGTTGAGCAAGCAAGCAGTGCACAGTCATTAGCAAATAAAGGCTTCTTAATGAGTAAATCTGCCTCTTCTGCATAAGCACGGAAGCATTGCTCCTTGAATGTCTTCCTGTCAGTGGATAAATACTCCATCAATGTCATGAGATGCATCCATGAGCATAGCCAAACAAAGGACAGAAGAGTGGAAGCAAACACACAACCTTGTTTGGAGCTATTGGTGACAGGAAAGGGATTTGGTGGTGCCAGCTTGTGCCATGGCCCCAGGCCTCACTGAACATTTACAAATGCATAACTAGAAAACAGTCATGCTTACCTGTGTGTTAACTTAAAATCTAATATCTATTTTGATTATGCTAAGAGTGTGTTTAGACTTTTATACAATACTTGTAGGATGCTGCATGTATTGGTCTCACTTATAACCTCTATAGCCATGGTATAAAGTTATATTGAGTATTTGCATTGTAAACCTCTGTAATTTGGGTAACTCGCCAAACAGGACTGTCATAACCTATTCCCAGATTTGGACCTTAGCATCATAAATATGGGGGTTAGCATGAAAACCTCCAAGCTTAGTTACCAGCTTGGACCTGGTAAAGCTGCCACCACCCAAAAAATTAGTGTTTTGGGGCACTCTGGTCCCCCCAAAAACCTTCCCTGGGGACCCCAAGACCCAAATTCCTTGAGTCTCACAACAAAGGGGAATAAACCATTTATCTTCCCTTCTCCCTTCCAGGTGTTCCCTCCCTGGGTTCCTGGAGAGATACACAGAAGCAAACTCCGTGAATCTAAACAGAGGGATTCCACCCTCCCTATTTCCAGTCCTGGAAATAGGTACCGAGAGAGAGAGCCAAGCTCCCCCCCCCCACCCCCCTCCTTCACCCAGAGGGAATGCAAAGTCAGGCTAGTAAATCTAGCACACACAGATTTCCCCCTGACTTCTTCCTCCCACCAATTTCCTGGTGAGCTACAGACTCAATTCCCTGGAGTTCCCCACTAAAGGAAAACTCCAACAGGTCTTAAGAAAGAAAGAAAAATACATAAAAATGGTCTCTCTGTATTAAGGTGACAAATACAGGGTCAATTGCTTAAAAGAAATATGAATAAACAGCCTTATCCACAAAGAATACAATTTAACACATTCCAGCAACTACACACATGTAAATACAAAAAAACAAACCTATGGTCTTCCTATCTTTGTACTTACAACTTGGAAACAGAAGATTAGAAAAGCAGGAGACAGAAACCCTCTCATAGCCGAGAGAGAGACAGGCACAAGACAAGAACAAAGGACTCTCACACAAACTTCCCTCCACCCAGATTTGAAAAAGTCTTGTTTCCTGATTGGTCCTCTGGTCAGGTGTTTTAGGTTACTGGTGTTACCCCTTTACAGGTAAAAGAACATTAACCCTTAGCTATCTGTTTATGACAAGGACAGAAAGCATTGATTAAAGTAAAATACTTGTCCTGCATACAAGATGTCCCATTGAAGCAACTGAGGTATAGCATCAAAGGGCAGAAACCCTGTTGACTGACTGCATTGCTAACTCCATCCAGGAAGGAGGAACCTATGCATGAACTCATCCCATCAGTTTGTGCTTTGGAGTGGAGGGGATAAAAATCCCTGACAAAGAGAAACTGAATCTCTTCTGTGCTATCTGGACTACGAGGAGCAAAGATTCCAAACATAAGCAGAGAGACCCCTGTGCAGCTTAGTGTGGTTTAGCCCTGAAAGATGTTTTGAATTGAGATGCCTACAACTGTCACCTTTTGAATTAGACTGAAACTCATTTGTGTATATATGCTTGCTTGCTTGCTTTAACCTGTAAATAGCTCTCCTTTCTTTTTCCTAGTTAATAAACCTTTACTTAGCTTAGTACAGGATTGACTATAAATGTTGTCTTTGATGTGAGATCTAAGATACAAATTGATCTGAGGTAAGTGACTGGTCTCTTGGGACTAGGAATAGCCTGAATATTTTGTGATCTTTGCTGTAAGTGACCATTTATCATATAGTCCAGCTTTTCTGGGTTGCAAGATGGACAGTCCCTTTGGACACACCAGTCTATTATAAGACTATTATTTTGCTTTAGGAGTTTATATTTGTTACTGGATTGGTGAAATCTAATTCTAGAACATACAAGCAATTTGAGGTGTCTGCCCAGCTTTTTGACAGTCGATTGTGAGCCACTCCAGGCAATGTGACAACATCTTACCATTTTCCACTATTCTGGCTCTCATCTCATCATGGAAGGACTAAATGACAGAAATGAACATTGCAGGGCAGCCAGCGAGGAGCAAAAGTCACCAGAATCCCTCATGATTTACAGAAGCTTTAGTGAAGTTGAGGACCACCATAAAAAAAAAAATCATGTCTTTGCTCCAAATAAGTGGAAACTTTTTTTAGTTTATTTCTCAGTCATGCTTCCAACATTTCTAAGAAAGCAATTAATGCTCTTCCACAATGCCCATTACAAGTAGAGCTTGCACTTGTCTCCTATTTTGAGACAATAACAACAATCAAGCAGCAATGTCACAAGGGAAAGCACCTGCACGAGATGGCAGTCCAGCAGAGATCTGTAAGCAGGGTGACTACCATACTGCAAGGTGTCTCACATGGCTCTTCCGCATTATCTGGGAACAAGAATCACTGCCACAGGACTTCAAGGATGCCGATGTTGTCTACCTCTATAAACATAATGGTGATAGGGCAAACTGCGGTAATCATTGTGCATTTCCCAACATCATGTTGTGGCGGGGGTGGAGGGGAGAGGAATTCTTGCACAACTCATAACGGGTAGACTTAACACAGTCTGGATCTCAGTGTGGATTTTGGTCTGGTCAGGGCACTGTAGACATGAGATTTGTACTTAAAGCAAAAATTCCCACTTTCTTTCTTTAATGGTTACACTTAGTTTCTAAGTTTGACACAGTGACTTTTCTGTGTAGCTCTTTTAGTATAATATTTACTGAGTTCTGCAGAGGAAACTGATTTTAGAAATGCTCCCTTGTTGAAATGTTGCTATGTTCCTCAGGCTTCTGTGAGTTCCTCTAACTAACCACTGTCCCAGACTACTTAGATGTCATCAGAGCGATATTCTGACACAGGCTGCTGTTGCACTTTAAAATGAAACACAAGTTATTTTCTCGATTCTGAGTATTGACCTGAACTATGCAAATATTAGCTGAGGGGGCTGCTCAGATTTATCAGCTGCAGCTCTTTTCTGCCACTTCCTGCCAGCCTGCCTCCCTTCTTTTTGCTCTGCTCAGCACAAAGTGCCTTGGGAGGCAGGCTGGGTAGTGGGGATAGGAGAAGTGGGCTCCAAAGGAGAGATGAAGCTCTGCATGAGTGGGACTTTGGGGATGTTTGTGGCATGGCGGATTGACTGGGGCTTTGGAGTCACATAGGGCTTCTGCAATGAAGTGCGGGGGAGGAGTGCAGGAGATCGTGCTGATTCAGCACAGAGACATTAGCACACCAAGATCGTGCTGTAGTACTAGTAAATTGATACATTGGCGAACTGAGGTAGCAGCATTGGATACTCTTCACCTGCTGACATCTTGGCAGAGAAGCACTGGGCTATCCCTACCTCAAGCTGCATGCATAGTCCTAATCATCCATCCTTTCTCCATCCCATCCACACTGGTCCCCTCTGCCTCCTCCCTCATGCCAGCCACAGCTATACATTTATAGCAGGGAGTGAAGAAAGGCAGTAACATAGTATGGAATTACATTTAAGAGGAACAGATCAGTTGAGACATGTCCATTTTGCATTAACAGGTTTCTCTGTCTTAAAAAAAAAATGCTGATAAAAAGATAATTGGATTGATGTTCTGGTATGCTCTGTGTGATTCACTGATCTGAGCAGATGAAGGCTACAATCCCAGTATTACCAGTTCTCACAATATTTGATGTCTCTGAAAGCACCAGCTCCTTCAGATACATGATTGTGTGAATCTCAGCTTGGTGGGTGTGTTATTTAAGACATCTAGTTCTTGTAGTTGGGGAGGAGAAGCTTGAAAATGTGACTTCTAAAGGCTCAGAAAAAAATGGAATCCCAGATAGTTGTGCTTTTTCAAAGTCAATTTTAAAGTTAATCATTTATTTCTTTTTGTGGGGTGGAGGTGCTGATTCATAACTTTTGAATGTTTGGGGTTGCATTACTGTCGGTCTTTTACCTCTTGAAAACAGGGCCGCCCAGGCCCCCACGAGAGTTTTTGGGGCCTCTGGAGCAGGGTCCTTCACTCGCTCCGGGGGCCCTGGAAAACTCTCGCTTCTTCTGCTCTGGGTCTTTGGCGGCAATTCGGCTGTGGGGGGTCCTTCTGCTCTGGGACCCGCTGACAAAGTGCCGGGTCTTCGGCAGTGGGAGGTCCTTCTGCTCCAGGACCCGCTGCCAAAGTGCCAGGTCTTCGGCTGCAATTCGGCGGCTGGGGGGTCCTTTTGTTCTGGGACCCGCCACTGAAGTGCCCCGAAGACTCACGGCAGGGGGTCCTTCCACCCCAGGACCCACTGCCAAAGTGCCGGGTCTTCGGCGGCAATTCGGCGGTGGGGATTCCCCGCCGCCAAAGTCCCCAGGCCCCCTGAGTCCTCTGGGCAGCCCTGCTTGAAAATGTAACCTTGTATATGTTCACGGTTTCCTGCTGTTGCTGACGCTCTCCTCTTCCATTCGTAGCTTCTTTTTCCCCCTCCCAGCCATTGTTTGGTAGCTCTGGAATAGACTCTTCCCTTTGGTCACTAACTCCAAGTGCTACTTCTAGAAGTACCAGTTTAACAAAAAAAAGAGGGGATTGACCATTTTAAAATGAAAGCAGACTGAAGGGTTTTAAAAAGTCCCTCCCTCAGTCAGATTTAATAAATGAAGGGGGAAAAGGAAATGAAATGAACTGAAGTTTAAAATGGAAGTTAGAAAAAGAAGTGAAGGAAGTTTCATTACACTTAGGACAAGGAAAGATAACTTTCCTTGTCTCTCACTTGTATGTGACTAAAAACTAGACTCCTAAAATCTGAATTTTAAAATCACTTAAACATTATTTTGAATGTACAGAGAAGGTACAAAGGGTGGGTTACTCTTTAAAAGATGAGGAGTGATGTTTAAGTGTCTAGAAGCCAGATTTTAGGGGCATTTAGGTGCCTGAAGATGCAGATAAGTGTCTAGTGGGATTTTCAGAAATAGTCTCTTTGGGTTCCGAAATACCATTTGAAAATCTGGCTCAAAGTGGTTTAAGTACTTTTGAAAAGTTTATACATGGTCCTTAACTGCTTCTCACTAAAACACCTACTGTAGTTCTTTTTACACTTGGCTATTTGGTATTGAAGAGCTGAGTATCTTAAATTAAAAAGAGGTTACTAGAAGTTTCTCATTTAAAGTAGCACCTGCCAATCTGTATTGAGGAAAAAGTGTTAGTTTTTGTCTGAAAACCTATTAGTATAATTTTAACTCAGTCAAAATCAATCTTGAACCTCAACATTGTAGCTCTCATCTATAAATGTTTTTGTTTTACAGGGGCCAGCTACCTGTGTTGCCTTCTCAAGAACTGGGGACTTTTTTGCTTCTGGAGGGTCAGATGAACAGGTGTGTGATGTATCTGCCTAATCTGACATCGCTAAACTCTGTTTTCTAGATTCTTGATGTAATTGAGTGAACAGAAAATGTGTTTGTTTATGATGCAGAAAAATCAAGTGTTTGTGGAACTATGTAGTTTGGGGAGGAGGGGATAAATTAGCTTTAGCACAGATGACCTTTTAAGATGATAGCATTTGAAATTTGGCTAAAATTGAGAAAGTTGCATGTCTAAGGTTAGGGAATGAAATATAGATGGAATATCTCCTCTGGAGCATTTGTAAAGTAAAGGGCTTTCTAAGCGTCACCCCAAGAGGTCAGTCAATATTATACCCATTCCTCATGAATAAACTGAGGTACAGTAAGGGTTGTTGTTCAGACAGTTTGAGAATACCAGATTTGCGGTATAACTCAAGGACCTTGGCTTGCAGGGTGAAGTTCTGGCTCTATTAAAGTTTTGCTGTTGCCTTCAGTGGGATATCACTCTTTTTTTCCTCTGACCACTTGAGAGATTGGCTAGGCAGGCATGTGTGGTGGGGGTAGGTGACAGTTGTTTTGCAAGTTTCATTCTCTTACGCTCTTTGTGTTGGTCTACATTCCTTATTAATGTTCCTTTATAATAGCTTCTGATTATCTTGTTCCCTGTTGTCTATATGAGGCTTATATCAACATATATATAAATATATATATGCCCCATGCGTCTGAATCCCTTTGAATTGGCTTGCTCTATTCCTTAGCTTGCTTTCTTCAATGTTATGCTCTCAAGGATAAAAAAATTCTACCCTCAACTCATGACATAGTTTATCTGTTCCATCCCTTCTCCCCCTGCCTCTGAAGCACTGCTAGGAAATGGAACATGTATTTTTGTAAGGTTACTTTACTACTTCAATAAGATCTTCTTCTTCTTTTTTTTTTTTTAGCCTTTAGACAGCATCTTTTGAGGCACTGATCTGATTACTTCCCCCTCCCCCCCCCCTTTTTCTTGCATTGTTAAATAATAAGAGTAATTGTATTAAGGTTTTACTTGTAGTTTTGCTTTTGAAATAATTACCTAACTCTCTGTATTTATAAAGAGATTAATAGAAATGACAAGCTGGCTGTATTGTGGCTTTTCTGTTAATATTGACTTTTTTCCTGAAGAAACTGGGGTAGTGTTGAAAGCTATAGTAACGATACACTTCAAAAACAGTTATCACATAAAAAGATGCCTGCAAGTGACTTCTTTAATACATCTCAATTTCCAATTTAAAGTAATATGAAGAAAGTGGACACTATTAGCTATTTTTCTCTCCATTACATAACTGGATGACTTGTGTGGTAACCTGGATATGTGGTGGTTTTTCCCCTTTAATTGTAAGTTGCAGAGGTTTCTTGGATTCCTTTATTTGGCTTTGAATTTGTATATTTTTTCATATGAGGCAATCTCTGTTGTATCTGGCAGCTAGACCTTTTTTTTCCTCTCAGAGATGACATTTCTCATGTCTAGAAATATCTCTTGCTACTGGTAAGCTGGGAAACTAAATTATGACACTTGATCTTTTCTTTTTTCCAAAAGGTCCTACTCATCTAGCTTTTGTGGTAGCAAGTTCCTATATAACTTCCAGTTTTAGACCTTTTTGAAAAATCCTCCCTTCTGACTGTAATTTTCTGTACTTAATATCAGCAAAAAGGTGATTTTGTGAGAGTGTATGTGCATGTGCAAAACTTTAATGCAAGGAGGAAGAAAATAACTCTTAAACTGTGTATATATTTAAAGTCTTCTGCACATGTCTGTTATGAATGTGTTCAGTAAAATTTTCCTCTAAGGTTAGAATTAAAATGCTATTTATGGAAGTTAAATACATAATGCCTATAGCCTGATCCTGCAAAGTTTTATACACATGCTTGACTTTATGTTCTGAGTTATTCTGTGTGAAATTAAGCCTTGGTATAAGTCTTTTGGGGGCTTTAGGTTATACACAAAGGTATCTTTCTATTTTGGCTACTGTTTCACAGTTGCACAATAAGTTTCTGTAACTATGGAAGTATAATGTGAAATACGATTAATATTTCTAAAAACATGGTAATAAAACTGTAAACAGTTTTTTTACACCACAAATATTTTTGGTATTTAATTAGTAGCTAAAATAGACTCCACAAATGTTAAACCCACAGATATTTAAATGTCCTTTTATTTGTTGACTAGCTTAAAATATTTTAAACATGTACCAATTTAAATAGGAATTCACTGTCTTAAGGAATTCCTTTCCCTCCTCTCTGTTCATTTTCATATGTTCAAATGGTCAGTTTATGAAGAGAAGCCAGATTTTTTTGTCGTGGCACTCTCCAAAAGTACTTACAGTGGATAAGTAATTTATTATGGAGAGAAGTTGCTTGTTAGGATTCATTTTTGGTAGACAGTATATTTCCATAAGTCTCATTTTACTTTGCCAACTAAGCCCTCTTCTCCTGAGTGCTAATCCATAGGTAATAAAGTAAGTATTGGTAGTTAGGTCCATTCCTGAAGATTAACATAATGTAAAATTATAACTTCTCAGTGGATTTCTTAGTAGTATTCAAACATTTTTAGTATTACCTAGTTAGCAGTCTAGTTCCAGGGGATACTTGACCAAAGGGAGGTCAGAAAAGGCCATTATCTTTTGAGAACTCAAATGGTGGGCTTGGCTTGTCCACACAAACAATTTTGCAGTTTCCTGGGTGTGACTCTACTTCTTACTAGCCTTTTGTGGACTGACTGAACAGGTGGACGTTGTTAATGCATGTTAACACGCTCTGGTCTAGTCCCATTTCATTGAGGAGTAGATCAAAGCACATTAACATATTGTTAATACGCATCAGTAGGGTCCAGACAGGCTAGTCCATGGCAGACTAGTTGTGGGATAGATTCACGCCCCATCTTGCAGCAAAGTAAAGTTTATGTAGATAAGCCATATATAACTTCTCTATTGAATACAATCTTTCTGATTTTGCCAAAGCCTATTATATTGCTCTTTGCTGGCAAAGCTTTCCTCTCAGAACACTGGGTGTGCTGACACTTTTTTCCAGACTGCTAGCAAAATGAACGTATATATGTAAATTGAGATTTTTAAAAGGATTAATTTTAGCCAGCTGGTTTTTATTCTGCAGGTGATGGTATGGAAAACTAACTTTGATGCTGCTGATTATGGAGATATATTGAAAACTCAGAAGTATGCCGCTAATGTAACAGGAACTCTTCACCATCTGGTAGGTCAGACCATCTTACATTTAACACTGATGATTATTGTTGATGTTTTGACTTCCCTAGTTTACCTACCTATATAATGTATTTGAGAGGAGACACTAGTTTTTCTTTGAAGCTTTGCAGGAAGAGCTATCTTCTCTCTTCCCTACCAGCTGATCTCCCTGTTTCAAGTCATTACCAAGTGAAGCTAAATTCTAATCAAGTGCCTAACAATAGCTCTTGAAATCTGCGTGAGCACCACTCACCGATAATCTTTCTAACACTTTTTTAGCTTTTGTGTATATTGTGAGCCAGCTATTTCCCTTTTCAGTGTGAAAACTCAGAGGATGTTTGATTAGCATTACCTACACCTTATGAGGTGTCTGGCTGCATTTCAGGCTGCAAAGTCATCTCGTTCTCCAGCATTAAGTTAAGTTACAGAAAGTCTGTTTTGTTGATGAGGCTGGTATTGTTTCTGATTACCCCATAAAAAGTGCAATTAAAGAACTGGATGAATAATATGGCCTTAGAGAAAGGAAAATATATAATCAATAACCTGAATAGAATTGCTCTTAATGATATAATTACCATCTGGATGTTTTATTTAAAAGAAAACAAAACATTAGCAGCAACTGAAGTCTAGTCTTATGAATAAATCCATTAGGCTTGTGTCAGAATTGCTAAAATATATTTTGTAATAAGAATAGAAGAAAGGCCATGCTGGATCAGACCAATGGCCCATCTAGTTCAGTAGCCTGTCTTCCCATAGTGACTGGTGTCAGATGCTTCAGAGAGAGTGAAGAGAACAGGTCAATTTATCAAGTGGTCCATCCCCTGTCATTCAGTCACAGCTTTTGGCAGTCAGACTTAGGGACACCAAGAGCATGGGATTGGGTCCCTGACCATCTTGGCTAATATCCACTAATGGTCCTATTCTCCATGAACTTATCTAAATCTCTTTTGATCCCAGTTATGTTTTTGGCCATCGTGACATCCCCTGGCATCAAGTTCCACAGGTTGTGTGTTGTGTGAAGAAGTACTAATTTGTTTGTTTTAAAGCTGCTGCCTATTAATTTCATTGAGTGAACCCTGATTCTTTTATATGAAGCAGTAAATAACTCTTTTTTGCCCCTCACGCTGTTCATAATTTTAGAGCCCTCTATCATATCCCCTCATAGTTGTCACTTTACTAAAAAGAACTAGACGATTTTAGACTATTAATGTCTTCCCTAATTTCAGATGGCCTGCCATCACCAACCCCTGCTGCCCTCTCACTCATTAAAAGCAGTGTGTCACTGCAAAAGAAGCAAGTGTACCAGGCAGATCCTTCCGTCTCTATACTCAGCCCTCTCTTCTCCCATCCCCTCTCCCGCCCTGGAGTTCCAGTGGCCACTGGTTGTGCTCATTGTTGTTGTATGCATGCTTGTGTCTGGAAGATCAGCTTTTCATTCCATGTTAAAAGTAGTTGCAGTCACTTCAGTTCCTTTCTTTCTCATGAGACAGGTGAGACTTCTTTGCTCGACTGGACAGAGGAGCAAGGGGAAGTAACACTTCCAGGGAAAGCATCATAATCTATCTGTTAAAGTTGTTGCATTCTAAATATTAGACCAGTAGAAATTGCATATACTGGAGTGAAGCATAACTAGATTCAGAGTGAAGTTTTAGTATGAGGCCTAGTGACAGTGAAACTTTTAGGAAACATATTATACCATTGCACCATGTGGGAAGAAGTGGCATGGTGTTTAACCACCATGTCTACTTCACTTGCTGTGACCATGGTTAGAAGACATCTTCGTTAAAAACAGTCAGGTGCCTTTCCATGCTAGCACTACAGCTGGTGCAACTGCACAGGGGTTAGTAAGAGTGGAAGTTTAAGAAAAACACTAGCTGACACAGTCTGAGAATGGATAGTCCATTAAAACAAATCAGGACTTCCATGCTATATCACTGTGATTCCAACCACAGTGTAAATTCTGTTGTATCACGGGAATTGATTAAAATATGTTCTAGCGTTGCCATGTGGATGAGAGACTGCTCTGATTCTTAGCAGAACAGTGGACCTTCAGATGAAATCTTTGCCCCATTGAAATCAGTAGCAACCCCCCCTTGGCTACAGTGGTTGCAGGATTACACTCATGGTCTTCAGGGTTGTCACTGTTCTTACCATGTGTATAACAATCATACTGTGAACAGGTGAATTGCAACCTACTTATAAATATAGTGAAGGCAGGACCTATACAAGTGCTTTATCAGTGGATTTGCTACACGTAATCAAAATTATGGTCCTGTTCTTTTTTGTTTCAAAATAAAAATGCTCAACAGCCTCAGTTTTCAGTATCCTGATATACATTGGATTACTAAGAGTATTTCATTTTAAGAATCCATAGTTCTCCTGTTATAGGTTGGATTGTAAGAGGATGAGAGGATATTAAATACATTTTTCCTTGTGAAGAGCCCAAGCGCTGATTTAAATTCCATAGGTTGTCTAGCTTTAAAATTGATGTGAAATGGTCTGTAAAGCATAGCAGGTATGGTTCTTGAAAAGAGGTTAATGATTCTGGAGGTGGTTTGATTTATTATTTTAAGTGATGTAAATAGCTTGAACGCTGAGCCCTAGTTTCCGTAACATTGCACTTGCACATCAGTTTGACAACTTCTTATCCTTAAATGTTAGTTTTGGATAATACTTTCTTTAAAGGTAAAATCTGAGGGTTTTTTTTTTTTTTAAGCACTTTCTTATAACTCTAGTTTGTTGCAAGCATTAAAACTGAGGTATATTCAGCCTCCCTTATATGTAAGGGCTGTGTTTTTGTCTTAGGCAAGCTAGAGTGGTTTAAAAACAAGATATTTCTGCAGATAAATTTTATTATGATTTTAAGAGGTTATAGTTTCCTTTCTCCCCTCATCGTTATGCTCAATCCACCTCTCAAAAAATTTACAAAATCAAACTTTAAAACTGCAGTTTTTGCTTTTCTCATAAGTAGCTTTTGTTTTCCCGATTTAAGAACAATAACTTCACCCACTATAAAGGGAAGCTGTTTAATCTTTTCCACCTCTGCTGCATGACTGTACTGAGAATTTTTTGTTTTTTTAAAAAGGCTGTCTGCAGAATCCTTGAACCTTGTTACCAAGTTATCCCTTCAAGGGTTATTGTCAATTATTCCTTACCAATACTGGGGATACACTTAGGCATTATACTTCAGTACTTCCTGTGTCATTTTGCCTTTAGCCTAAATCAATAAATGTGTTTCCTAATGAGTTTGGGCTACAAAGTCCTGCTACTTTATTAAGCATTGTGAAAACATGTATTTTGACCAAAGCAGGGGTAATGTAAACAAAAACAGATAGCTCTTCTGATAGCCTCTTTGAGAGAGGAGAAGCAAGTTAACACGAGTGATGGATATAAGAAACGAGTGATTGCATGTTAAATTATGCATGATACTTCTATCTTCCTACTACTCTTTGCAACAGACTACTTGAGATCAAATTGTCCTGCCATTGAATCATTGTGGTGGACTCAAAACTGAACTTGATCTAAAAATGACTTCCATTCTGATCCTGATAGTAGGGGGGAATAAAATTGCTGCATCGTTTATAAGATACAGTTTTATAAGATATCAGTTAGTTGAGGCCTAGGTTGGATATTAGGAACACTATTTCACTAGGAGGGTGGTGAATCACTGGAATGGGTTACCTAGGTAGGTGGTGGAATCTTCATCCTTGGAGGTTTTTAAGGCCTGGCTTGACAAAGCCCTGGTTAGGATGATTTAGTTTGTGTTGGTCATGCCTTGGGCAGGGGGTTGGATTAGATGACCTCCTGTGGTCTCTTCCAACCCTAATCTGCTATGATTCTATGACCCAGACTTTAGGGACCTGGGCTATAAAGGAAGGACGGGCTCCACCTAAATCAAAATGTAACCCGGTTGCTGGCATGTAAAATAAAAAGATTGTAGAGGAGTTTTTAAACTAAGGGCTGAGGGAAAGCCAACAGGTGCATGAGAGCACATGGTTCAGACAGACACATCCCTGAGGGGAGGCTCTATTAAAGGGGGTTTTCTATATTCTAGCAAAGAGGAAAAGATAGAATTTGATAAAGTACAGGTAGGGGTTGAAGGTAAATAGTCCAATGAAAGACTGTCGAGGAAGCCTCTGGTAATTGGCTGAGCCTTAATCCGTGGACGGGGCATTAACTCAGGCCAGGGCTTTATTAAGCTGCGCACAAGCGACCAGGGGCTGCTAATAGGGAGTTTTGCAAGGGAGTTCTCCAGGTGAAGGAGGAGCAAATACAGCATCTGTGGGGTAAGTGACTGTCTGGTGTGTGTGTGTGTTTTTTTGTTTGGGGGTTACCTGCTGTGTGATGTGTGCTGAGCTTGTGTTTGTCAGTCTGTCTGTTTGTTTGGTTGTTTTGAAGGACCGTGTGCTGTGGCTGGCAGTTGGAAGCCGTGAGCTTCAAAGGAAGGTTTGGAAGCTCGAAGCCTCTGGTAATTGGCTGAGCCTTAATCAGTGGGCGGGGCATTAACTCAGGCCAGGGCTTTATAAAGCCGTGCGCAAGCGACCAGGGGCTGCTAACAAGGAGTTTTGCGAAGGGAGTGGGGGTCCCTTGTCGGTCCTACCTGTTCCCTTGTAGTCCCCTTAAAACCTATAACCCAAACCATATTCCAAAACCCCTTTCTTTAAACCACCCTTTCATTAACTAGGAGACAATGCAGGCAGAAGCCCAGCAGCAGAGTGGGGGCTATCCAGTTTATTACACTGAGTGTAGCATGTATGATTACCTGCCTTGTGAGCAGGTGGTGTATGTGTGCAGTCGGTGCAAGGAGCTCCTGGCCCTCAGAGACTATGTATGGACTTTGGAGGCCAGGGTGGCAGAACTGGAGGAGCTAAGAGAGGTATGTTGATGAGGCTTTCTGGAACACTGTAGAATTGTCCCACCTCTGCTCAGACAGCCTCTGTGCTGTTAAGGAGGAAGAAAGGCCCAGGGAAGCAGAGCAGTCAATGGGAGCAGAGGGAAACCTTCCCATAGTTGGGACCTTCCTTCCAGATGGTCCTGGGGTTGCCTTTCGCACTGAGGTTACCTCTCAGGGGGAGGGAACTCCAGTTGCTAGGAAAAGGCAGGTGTTAGTAATGGGAGAGTCGATCATTAGAAACATAGATAGCTGGGTTTGTGATGACCGGGAGAACTGTATGGTGACTTGCCTGCCTGGTGCGAAGGTTGCGGATCTCTCGAGGCATCTAGACAGACTTATGTATAGTGCTGGGGAGGAGCTGGTGGTCATGGTACATGTAGGTACCAATGACATAGGGAAGAATAGGAGAGATGTCCTGGAAGCCAAATTTAGGCTGCTAGGGAAGAGACTGAAATCCAGGACCTCTATAGTGGCATTCTCAGAAATGCTCCCCGTTCCATGCACAGGGCCAGGTAGGCAAGTAGAGCTTCAGAGTCTCAATGCGTGGATGAGACGATGGTGTAGAGAGGAGGGATTTACGTTCATTAGGAACTGGGGAAACTTTTTTGGGATGGGGGGAGCCTATACAGGAGAGATGGGCTCCACCTAAACTAAAGTGGAACCAGACTGCTGGCACTAAACATTAAAAAGGTTGTAGAGCAGTTTTTAAACTAGGAGATGGGGCGAAAGCCGACTGCTGCAGAAGAGCATGTGGATCAGACACAGACTTCTCTTAGGGGAGAGTGATGATAAGGAATCTCCAGGCTATAGTCAGGAACAGAGGACGGAAGAGAATAAAGTAAGGGCCGGATCAAATGATAAACAGTCACATAAAAAAGAATCTGGCACATCAGAAAAGGGCAGACAAATAAACAGGGACAAGTTTTTAAAGTGCTTGAACACAAATGCTAGAAGTATAAATAATAAGATGGGTGAACTAGAGTGCCTTGTGATAAAGGAGGATATTGATATATAATAGGCATCACAGAAACCTGGTGGACTGAGAGCAATCAATGGGACACAATCATTCCAGGGTACAAAATATATCGGAAGGACAGAACAGGTCGTGCAGGGGGAGGAGTGGCACTATATGTGAAAGAAAATGTAGATTCAAATGAAGTAAAAATCTTAAGCGAATCCACATGTTCCATAGAATCACTATGGATAGAAATTTCATGCCCTAATAAAAATATATCATTAGGGATCTATTATCGACCACCTGACCAGGACAGTAATAGTGATGATGAAATGCCAAGGGAAATTAGAGATGCTATCAAAATTAAGAACCCAATAATAGTGGGGGATTTCATTTATACCCATGTTGACTGGGAACATTTCACTTCAGGACAAAATGCAGAGATGAAATTTCTCGATACTTTAAATGACTGCTTCATGGAGTAGCTGGTACGGGAACCCACAGGGGGAGAGGCAACTCTAGATTTAATCCTGAGTGGAGCGCAGGAGCTGGTTCAAGAGGTAACTATAGCAGGACTGCTTAGAAATAGTGTCCATAATACAATAGCATTCAACATCCCTGTGGTGGGAAGAACACCTCAACAGCCCAACACTGTGGCATTTAATTTCAAAAGAGGGAACTATACAAAAATGAGGGGGTTAGTTAAACAAAAGTTTAAAGGTACAGTGACTAAAGTGAAATCCCTGCAAGTTGCATGGGCCCTTTTTAAAGACACCATAATAGAGGCCCAGCTTCAATACATACCCCAAATTAAGGAACACAGTAAAAGAACTAAAGAGCCACCAGGGCTTAACAAGCATGTAAAAGAAGCAGTGAGAGATAAAGACTTCCTTTAAAAAGTGGAAGTCAAATCCTCGTGAGGCATATAGAAAGGAGCACAAACACTGCCAGCTTAAGTGCAAGAGTGTAATAAGAAAAGCCAAAGAGGAGTTTGAAGAACTGCTAGCCAAAAACTCCAAAGGTAATAACAAAATGTTTAAGTGCATCAGAAGCAGGAACCCTGCTAAACAACCAGTGGGGCCCCTTGACGATCGAATTACAAAAGGAGCGCTTAAAGACAATAAAGTCATTGCAGAGAAACTAAATGGATTCTTTGCTTCAGTCTTCATGGCTGAGGATGTTAGGAAGATTCCCAAATCGGCTTTTGTAGGTGACAAATCTGAGGAACTGTCATAGATTGAAGTGTCACTAGAGGAGATTTTGGAATTAACTGATAAACTCAACATTAACAAGTCACCGGGATCAGTTGGCATTCACCCAAGAGTTCTGAAAGAACTCAAATGTGAAGTTGCAGAACTATTAACTAAGGTTTGTAACCTGTCCTTTAAATCTGCTTCGGTAGCCAGTGACTGGAAGTTAGCTAATGTAACGCCAATATTTAAAAAGGGCTCTAGAGGTGATCCTGGCAATTACAGACCGGTAAGTCTAACGTCTGTACCGGTCAAATTAGTCGAAACAATAGTTAAGAATAAAATTGTCAGACACATAGAAAAACATAAACTGTTGAGCAATAGTCAACATGGTTTCTGTAAAGGGAAATTGTGTCTTACTAATCTATTAGAGTTCTTTGAAGGGATCAACAAACATGTGGACAAGGGGGATCCAGTGAACATAGTGTACTTAGATTTCCAGAAAGCCTTTGACAAGGTCCCTCACCAAAGGCTCTTATGTAAATTAAGCTGTCATGGGATAAAAGGGAAGGTCCTTTCATGGATTGAGAACTGGTTAAAAGACAGGGAACAAAGGATAGGAATTAATGGTAAATTCTCGGAATGGAGAAGGGTAACTAGTGGTGTTCCCCAAGGGTCAGTCCTAGGACCAATTCTATTCAATTTATTCATAAATGATCTGGAGAAAGGGGTAAATAGTGAGGTGGCAAAGTTTGCAGATGATACTAAACTACTCAAGATAGTTAAGACCAAAGCAGATTGTGAAGAACTTCAAAAAGATCTCACAAAACTAAGTGATTGGGCAACAAAATGGCAAATGAAATTTAATGTGGATAAATTGTAAAGTAATGCACATTGGAAAAAATAACCCCAACAATACATACAATATGATGTGGGCTAATTTAGCTACAACGAGTCAGGAAAAAGATCTTGGTGTCATCGTGGATAGTTCTCTGAAGATGTCCACGCAGTGCTCCGAGGTGGTCAAAAAAGCAAACAGGATGTTAGGAATCATAAAGGGGATAGAGAATAAGACTGAGAATATATTATTGCCCTTATATAAATCCATGGTACGCCCACATCTCGAATACTGTGTACAGATGTGGTCTCCTCACCTCAAAAAATATATTCTAGCACTAGAAAAGGTTCAGAAAAGGGCAACTAAAATGATTAGGGGTTTGGAGAGGGTCCCATATGAGGAAAGATTAAAGAGGCTAGTCCTCTTCAGCTCGGAAAAGAGGAGACTAAGGAGGGATATGATAGAGGTATATAAAATCATGAGTGATGTGGAGAAGGAAAAGTTATTTACTTATTCCCATAATACAAGAACTAGAGGTCACCAAATGAAATTAATAGGTAGCAGGTTTAAAACAAAAGGAAGTTCTTCTTCCACAGCGCACAGTCAACTTGTGGAATTCCTTACCTGAGGAGGTTGTGAAGGCTGGGACTATAACATTGTTTAAAAGGGAACTGGATAAATTCATGGTGGCTAAGTCCATAAAGGGCTATTAGCCAGGAAGGGTAAAGAATGGTGTCCCTAGCTTCTGTTCATCAGAGGATGGAGATGAATGGCAGGAGAGAGATCAATTGATCGTTGCCTGTTAGCTTCACTCCCTCTGGGGCACCTGGCATTGGCCACTGTCGGTAGACAGGTACTGGGCTAGATGGACCTTTGGTCTGACCTGGTACGGCCGTTCTTATGTTCTTATCACATGAAAGCAGACAACTAAATGTTGATGATACATTTCCTAAATGCCTGTATACAAATGCTAGAAGTCTAAATATTAAGATGGGTGAATTTGAGTGCCAGGTATTAAATGAAGATATTGATAGACATCACAGAAATTTGGTGGAACAATGTTAATTACGGTAATATTGGTGTACAAAAAATATAGGAATGACAGAATAAGTCGTGCTGGTGAAGGAGTAGCATTATCTGTGAGAGAAAATATAGAGTTAAATGTAGTAAAAATCTTAAATGAATCAAACTGTACCACAGAATTCATATGGATAGATATTCCATGTTTGATTAATAAGAGAATAGCAATAGGAATATACTACCAACCACCTGACAAGGATGATGGTTTTAAAATGCTCGGAGAGGTTAGGGAGGCTATAAAAATAGAAAACTCAGTAATAATGGGAGATTTCAACTATCCCCATATTGACTGGGTACCTCCGGACCAGATGTAGAGAGAAAATTTCTGGATACCATTAATGACTGCTTCTTGGAGCAGCTAGTCCTGGACTCACAAGAGGAGAGACAATTCTTGATTTAGTCCTAAGTGGCACACAAGATCTGGTCCAAGAGGTGCATATAGCTGCATTGCTTAGTAATAGTAACCATAATGCAATTAATTTTAACATCCTGGGCTCGGGGGAGAGGACACCAAAGAAGCCTCCACAGTAGTATTTAACTTGAAAAAGAGGAAATGTACAAAAATGAGGAAGCTAGTTAAATTGAAATTAAAATTAACAGTCATGCATGAAATGTCTGCAAGCTACATGGAAACATTTTTAAAACACCATTATAGAGGCTCAAATTAAATATATATTCCAAATTTAAAAAATATTAAGAGGACCTAAAATATGCCACCATGGCAAAACAGAGTTAAAGAGGTGATTAGAGGCAAAAATGCATCCTTTATGAATTGGAAGTCAGCTCCTACTGAGAAATATAAAGGAGCATAAACTCTGGCTTGTCAAATATAAAAGTATAATTAGTCAGCTCAAAAGAGAGTTTGGAGACCAACTAGCAAACTACTCAAAAACTAACACCAAAAAAATTAAGTACATCACAAGCAGATAGCCTGCCAAACAACAGTGGGGGCCATTGGACGATAGAGGTACTGAAGGAGCACTCAAGGAAGACACGACCATTGTGGAGAAGCTAAATGAATTCTTTTCATCTATCTTCAGTGCAGAGGGTTTGAGGGAGATTCCCATACCTGCGGAATTAGGTGACAAATCTGAGGAACTATCCCAGATTGAGATGTCAGTAGAGGAGGTTTTGGAACAAATTGATAAATATAACAGTAATAAGTCACCAGGACCAGATGGTATTCACCCAGCAGTTCTGAAGGAACTCAAATGTGAAATTGCAGAACTACTAACTGTGGTTTGTAACCTATCACTTGAATCAGCTTCAGTTCCAATTACAGTCCAGTAAGCCCAACTTCATTACGAAGTATATAGGTTGAAGCCATAGTAGGAACAAATTTATCAAACACATAGGTGAATACAGTATAATGGAGAAGAGTCAACATGGCTTTCTTGAAGGGAAATCATGCCTCACCACGTTATTAGAATTCTTTGAGGGAATCAACAAACGTGGATCCAGTGGACATCACTTACTTGAACTTTCAGAAAGCCTTTGACAGTATTCCTCACCAAAGGCTCTTAAGCAAACTGAGCAGTCATGGGATAAGAGGAAGGATCCTCTCATGGATCAGTAACTGGTTGAAAGATAGGAAAGAGAGGGTAGGAATAAATGGCCAGTCTTCAGAATGGAGAGAGGTAATTGACTGTGTTCCCCAAGGATCTGTACTGGGCTGGTGCTGGCCAATGTATCCATAAATGATCTGGAAAAAGGGGTAAACTGTGAAGTGGCAAAGTTTGCTGGTAATACAAAATTATGCACAACAGCTAAGTTCAAAGTAAACTGCAAAGAGTTACAAAGGGATCTCACAAAACTGGGTGCTGGCAATAAAATGGCAGGTGAAATTCACTGTTGATAAATGCCAAGTAATGCACATTGGAAAACATAATCCCAACTATACATACAAAATGATTGGGTCTAAGTTATCTATTATCACTGAAGAAAGAAGCCTTGTAGATAGTTTTCTGAAAATATCTGCTCAAGGTGCATTAGCATTCAAGAAAGCTAACAATGTTAAGAACCATTAGGAAAGGGATAGATAACAAGACAGAAAATACCATAATACCTCTATATAAATCCATGTTATGCCCGCACCTAAATAGTGCATGCAATTCTGGTCACTTCATCTGAAAAAAATATGAGAACTGGAAAAGGTACAGAGAAGAGCAACAAAACTGATAAAGGGTGTAGAACAGCTTCCGTATGAGGAGAGACTGGGACTATTCAGCTTGGAAAAGAGACAACTCAGAGGGAGATATTGTAAGATGTCTATAATATCATGAATGGTGTGGAGAAAGTGATTTATCACTTCACATAACACAAGAACTCTGGGTCACGCAATGAAATTATTAGCAACAGGTTTAAAACAAAAGGAATTACTACTTCACACAACATACAGTTGACCTGTGAACTTGTTGCCAGAAGATGTTGTGAAGGCCAAAAGGATAACTGGGTTCAAAAAGGAATTTTGTTCTGTTCATTCCCTCTGAAGCATGGGCCACTGTCAGAAGGCAGGCTGCTGGCTAGATGGATCATTGTCTGACCCAGTACAGCCGTTCTTATGTTCTTAAGGTTTGGGTATCCTGACTCATTTCAGAAATAGAATTCTTGTCTATTTCAGTGCCCTGTCCCACTTCAAGCTAGCACATCTGGAACAGAAGGTCATAAGGAACTACACTAATGGGCATGACATAAAAACCTTGCTAGGCGAAGGAGAGGCATTACGTATTCCCTTTATTTATGCCTTGTGTGAACAAAACTAAAGCTCGTATATGTAACTTGGGCTTGTAAGCTCTAAATGTGTTTGTTTAAATGTGATACCTCAAGTGGGTGAGGTAATATCTTTTATTGGACCATTTTCTGTTTAGTAAGAGGGACAAGCTTTCGACTCAGCTTACACAGAGCTTTTCTTCAGGTTTGGGGAAGCTTGAAAGCTTGTGTGTCTCACTAACTAAAGTTAGTCCAATAAAACATTTTACCTCATCCACCTTGTCTGTAATATCCTGGGACCAACATGGCTACAACAACACTTGATTTAAATGAGTCAGTCATAGGTTCTATATGGTAACTTGAAAGCTAAGGTTGTCAAATTAAAAAATAAAAAGCTTTTGTGTCTGAATTACGAACTGGATCAGGTGGTGATGTTAGCAGCATTGCATTAATTCTCTGAGACCCAAATCAGGATCGGAGCGTCACGCTACGTGCTTTGTAAGCTCCTAGGAAGACATGGTTCCAGGCAAAAGCAGCTTAGTTTTAGACCTCAATCCTCTAAACACTTCAGACCTCAACTTTAAGCATGTGACTAGTGAGTGAAGTCCAAGGGGCTACTTACATGCTGTCATGGTATAACCCCCCACTCTGAACCTTAGCGTCCAAAAGATGGGGTACCAGCATGAATTCCTCTAAGCTCAATTACCAGCTCAGTACTTATAGCGCTGCCACCAACCGGGAATTCCAGTGCCTGGTACACTCTGGTCCCCCCAAAACCTTGCCCGGGGACCCCCAAGACCCAGTCCCTCTGGATCTTAACACAAGGAAAGTAAACCCTTTCCCTCACCGTCGCCTCTCCCAGACTTCCCTTCCACGGGTTACCCTGGAAGATCACTGTGATTCAAACTCCTTGAATCTTAAAACAGAGAGGAAAATGCACCTTCCCCCGCTCCTTCTCTCTCCCCCTCCCAGACTCTCCCTGAGAGAGAAAGTAATCCTAACACAGAGAGAAAATTAACTTTTCTCTCCCCCTTCCCTCCTTTCTCCCCACCAATTCCCTGGTGAATCCAGACCCAGTCCCCTGGAGTCTCACCAGAATAAAAAAAAATCAGGTTCTTAAACAAGAAAAGCTTTTAATTAAAGATAATTTTTACTGTTTTCTCTATTTTTGTAAATTTAAGATGGAATATGTTACAGGGTCTTTCAGCTATCGACACTGGGAATACCCTCCCAGCCTAAGTATACAAGTACACATTAAAATCCTTTCAGCAAAATACAAATTTGAACTCCTTCCAGCCAAATACACATTTGCAAATAAAGAGAACAAACATTAGCCTAACTCTCCTTATCTACCTAGTACTTACTATTCTGGACATATAAGAGACTGTATCGGAGAGATTGGAGAGAAACCCCGTTGCACATCTGGTCCCTCTGAGCCCCCAGAGTGAACAACAACCAAACTCTAACAGCACACACAAAAACTTCCCTCCCTCAAGATTTGAAAGTATCCTGTCCCCTGATTGGTCCTCTGGTCAGGTGACAGCCAGGCTCACTGAACTTGTTAACCCTTTACAGTCAAAAGAAACATGAAGTACTCCTGTTCTATTAACCCTTAACTATCTGTTTATGACACATGCCTAAAGCTAAGCATGCATGTAAGCAGTTACAGGATGGGAGTCTGGAGAAAGAGTTTAGGACTGGATCCTGCAAATGACTCCAAATAGATAGATGCTTATGCCTGTGCAGCGGCTGGTTGAATCAGTGGGGATCATTGTGGGCACAGGAGTCTGTGCATATGACAGGATGAGGCCCATAGACCTTATTTCCATCTTCTTGGAACATGTGATCTGAAATCTTTAATCCTATAATTTATTCTTCGCAGAGAGTTGATTACACTGTCATATTTTCTTGTCAGTATAAAGAAAGCATATTGATGGGAGGTAATTCCCTTACATAGTTTTTATTGACGTGATTTTACTAGCATATGTATTTCATTATATGATATATTTGTTGGTATTATTTTCCAGATTCTAAGAAGACTATGTATAGTAAATTCTTAGAAGAGCAAATGCTGAACAATTGATATCACATTGGCATTTGGAAACTGCTTAGATATTTATCTTTATTTGTGTGCTAAAATGGGTGGTGGTGAACAAAGATTGTAGTTTGTGAGTTAAATTTGTAAATATAACTGTTCATACATATGAAAATAAGGAAAATTCAGTATCTTAAATAAAGACTTTTTTTTCTTAAGCTCAAATATTGGCCTTTGTTTAGGCATGTTAGCATCTGGATTTTGAAGTATGTGATATTACTGCAGTGCAGTAGCTACACTAGATAAGGCTGAGATGGAATTTAGAATGTAAACCTGTATTTTCTGCTGATTTTTACTTTCTGAAAGCCTTCCTTTTTGTCTGATGCTTCCCAAGTTTGTGCTAGGCCCTTCTATGCAATTCTTTTTACTGTGGGGAAAGTTTTCCATGCTATGGGAAAGGGAGAGACATGGTCTTGGATAAGGGAGTTTTAAAAGTGTGAGGATCTGAGAGTATGATGATGGACATGGCAAAAGGTAAGATGTTCACTGATGGCAGAGAAAGTGTGCTATACCTCTTCAGATGTGAATTTTGCGACCATATGAGTCAATACTTTGTTTAAAAAACAAAACAAAACAAAAAAATGTGGTGTATACGTATTCCAGAATGAGGCCTGGTGCCTTTGGTCTGTCTGCCGAGTCTTGGTTTTTGAAATAAGTGAGCTTTGCAGAACTTAATTTTTTTTAAATAATTTCAACAGCTAATACTGATACTTATTTTTAAGCATTTTTTCTGTTATCTGTTTAATTTTTTAAAGTTGGGGTGAATTATTGATGGGGTCACACAATAATTTAATGACTGTAGATGTTGAGATTCAAAAAGTTAAACCATTATGACCATTAAAACAAAAATTTCAACATCCCATGTCAAAATATACAAAGTAAGTATCCTTAAACTCCAAGTTCTTAAGCAGCATTTTTCTTCCTTTCTGGATCTAAATTTTGGTTATTGGTGAAATATTTTTTCTTCATTTTGTATGTACAATGAAATCAACATTTACCAGTAAACATCTAATCCTTTCAAGCCTAGAAATGTTATGGATGTGTTTATATAGCACATGTATTAAATTAGTTACCTGTAACTTAGAACAACACACCTGGATATGACTGAATGTTTGATGTGCCTATTTGAAAGACTGAACTTATGTATTCAGATGTGCAAAATGAGTCTCCAGGCTTCGTGCTTCCACTAACAAATAGTCCTCATATCCTTCTTAAATTATAATTTTGTGTGGGTGTAGATGTGGGTAGATGCATGGGTATACGCGCACATCCTCTACATGTCTTAAGGGGAACGCTGCTCAGTAACACATTTTCCAGTAGTAATAATTTTCAATTTGTGTTTAACAGTTTGTGAAATTTGGAAGCTAATGATATAGCAAACTCACGAACAATAGTAGTATAGTTGCAGTACATTCTAACCAAAGGGACGGTAGCCTATTCTCTTTCTAAACAGATGCTTTTCTGGTCTGAGTATACTTGACTTGACCTTATCTTGTTGGAAAAGCTAAGTAGGTTTGGAACTCTTACTGCTCTAGTGCATTTAATACTTCCTACCCTGGTCGCTTACTCAAGGAATGTCTTAATTCCTCAGCATCTGTCATTCTAAAATGGCTCTGTATAAAAGGAGCTGGGACATCTTCCTATGGAAGAGTTTAATGTTGATTCTTAGTAACTTCAGTAAAAATGGCTCTACTTGATAAGTTGGATAAAATCCTTCCCAAACAACCAAGAAACTGAATAATTTTTAACAGCCCTAGTGAATAGTCTTCTAATACACATTAGCTCTACCCTTTTAACTCTGCTGTGTGCTTCCATGTTATCTTTGCCATCTAAGTGCATTCACTTTCATATGCTTAACTGCGATGTCTTTTTCAAAAATATTAAAAAATGCAATATATGACAAGGCATAAAACCATTATTTTCAAATACAGTTTACTTACCAGTTACCTATTATAATGATAATGTAGAAGTAAAGCATATAGTTCACCAAGATCTGTGACACTGATAGTATGATGATTTTTTAAATTAATTTTCATAAAGAAGCAAACAGTAAAAATACAAAAAGGTACACAAACTGTAAGCTATTTATGTTAGCAAATACTGCACATTTCAAATATCTAACAATATAATGCAGTTATGCATTTTTCTAACTTGTCTGGTCTTGCAGCTTTGACAATACAAAATTAGAGAATATTACTCAGACATAACATGTTAAGATGGGGTAATAATAATCAACAAAACTACATGCACAAATTATCAAAAAGGGGAAGAGAGGATGGGCCAGGAGGGGGAAGAGGTGGGGAAAAAGTGAGAAGTCAGCTCAGATAAATCTAAGCTTCCATTCTACCTATCTCAGCATTCCTTATCCAAATGTATCGAGAAATGGAGGTCCAAATTTCTTTGAACTCATATCATTGCTCCCTACATAGATAAGCTATCCTTTTTGCTGCTAACTCAGACATGTCCGAATACCACTGCTCTGTTCTGGGCATAAGCCTACTCCTCCTTTTTTGTAAAATCATGTGCTTAGAAATCATTGCAGCTCTCAAGAACCAACATCTTTGTGTTGGAGTTAAACTCAGCATAGTAGGTATATACTCTAGGATATAATTTTCAGCTCAGGTTTGGTTGCTCAAGCCACGCATTGTTTCCATTCTTGTGTCCACATCTTTCCACAGCTGCCTGGCTACTGGACAGTCACATAACATTTGCATCAGGATTCCTTTTTCTTTATTACAGCACCAACAAATATCAGAAGGCAAGGCCCCTCATCTTGTACAATATCTGTGGCGTCCAGTGCATTTCGAATAGAATCTTTTGTGGTGTCAGTTATAGCCTGAAATCCACAGAAACATTTTTAACTTTCTGTAATATGCTCTTTTTTAAAGGGCTGTCATAACTCCCCTTCTCAGGCTCTCACAAACTCCAGACCAGTGGAGGTCCTCTGCCTTAGTAAAGCATACATAGTGGACATGGGCCTGTGGAGTTCATGAAGTATATCCAAAGTTCCGAACAGATCTAGGGATTTAGAATCTAAAAGTCCTAGAGCTTCTGGACCAAATTGATGCATTATCAAGTGTTTTTGTTGTAAGTATTGCCATTCCGCTGAGATCAGCAGGTCATGTAGTTTCTTAAGTCAGTGGCTCTCAACCTTTCCAGACTACTGTACCCCTTTCAGGAGTTTGATTTGTCTTGCATGCCCCAAGTTCCACCTCCCTTAAAAACTACTTGCTTACAAAATCAAACACAAATACAAAAGTGTCACAGCACACTGTGACTGAAAAATTGCTGACTTTCTCATTTTTACCATATAATTATAAAATAAATCAATTGGAATATAAATATTGTACTTACTTACATTTCAGTGTATAATATATAGAACAGTATAAACAAGTCATTGTCTGTTTGAATTTTTAGTTTGTACTGACTTCAACAGTGCTTTTTGTGTAGCCTGTTGTAAAATTAAGCAAATATCTAGATGAGTTGATATACCCCCAGAAAACATCTGCGTACTCCTGGTTGAGAGCCACTAGTTTAAGTGTTAGAAAAGAGAGACAGCCCTT